>NC_056731.1:1653274496-1653581996 GCF_019279795.1 Protopterus annectens | reverse complement strand
CTCCTGACTCTTTATCCCCTGCACCTGTTAAGCCAGACAGATACTACAGGGTTCCAGATTCACATACATTTCTTTATAAAAACCCTGCTGCTGACCCAGAAACTATTTCTCAGGGTCCCAAAGGGGTCAAGGCTTCCACTGCAAAAAAACAATCCCCTCTGATAGGGATTCAAGGGCACTGGACAGAAGGGGGAAAAAGGTTTACACTTCTGCTACCTTGGCTGTGAGGGCTTTAAATTGTCAATTTCATATGCTTAAATATCAGCAATACTTAATATCACTGCATAAACAGAAAATGTTAACAAATTCTGAATGTGCAGAAAACAAGGAAATGCAGGATTTATTGCATGCAACTGAACAAGTGGGAAAGCATACTTTGCAATGTGGTTTTGATTCTCTGGAGGCCTCTTGCAGGGCCGCTGTTACGGGTTCTGTCATTAGGCGGCATGCTTGGTTAAAGGAACAGAATCTGCCTGATCATGTTAAAGCAAAATTATTAGATGCTCCATTACAGCATGATACTTTGGTGTTAAAGCAGAAGAGGTGTTGAAGAAAATGGAGGACAAAGCGAAATCTATGCAGACAGTTAAGGATTTCTTACAGGTGCAGCCACCCAGATTTAGCAGGAACTGACCTACAAAGAATTGGTCCTTTCCAGTGTCAGACAGGCCATAAAGAGGCAGATACAGACACCCCAGAGGCAGATCCCAGCCCCAAGGCTCATACAGGCGTAAACAATGGGGTACTTCTACCTCCAAAAGCGGAGAAAACAAATCACAGCTATACAGGAAACAGTCCCAATGACTTTCCTCTGCCAGCACCAAGCACTTATCTTTTGGCAGCCCCCTTAGGGGGAAAACTAGCACTTTTTTCACAAAATTGGCACATGATCACCCAGGACAAATGGGTCTTGAACCTAGTGTCTCAGGGCTACAGGTTCCACTTTCACACCCTGCCAAGGGCAAAAGGTATGCCAGACCTGCCACACAGTCAATGGGCAGAGGAACAAAAGCAAGTTTCATCCCTCATGGACATGAGGGCCATTCAGCGAGTACCACAGCAAGACCAGAGACAAGGATTTTACTCAAGACTTTCCTTGGTACCCAGAAAGGACAAAGCCTGGAGACCAATACTGGACCTGTCTATTCTAAACACATTTCTGGATGTTCCAAAATTCAAAATGTTGACTCTGCAGCAGCTTCTGCCGATGCTGGGCAAGAAGGCTTGGCTTGTAACTTTGGAGTTAAAAGAGGCATACCTGCATGCCCCAATCAGACAATCTTGCAGAAGATACCTCAGATTCATAGCTGGCTCAATGCACTACCAATTCTCTGCACTGCCCTTTGGCTTATCTACTGCGCCCAGGGTCTTCACAAACTGCCTGGCACCAGTAATAACATTTTGCAGACAAAGAGGAATTCAAATATATCCTTACTTGGATGACTGCCTTTTTCAAGCAGAGAACAAGGACATTCTACTAAAGCATCTGGCGTTTGTAAAAAGATTACTAATTTGCCTAGGGTACACAGTAAACGAAAAGAAATCAAAACTAGTACCCTCTCAAGAGATAATATTCCTGGGTGCAAGCTTAAATACAACTGCCCAGATGGCTTACCTCACACCAGACAAACAAAGGCAACTGACTTCTTACTTCAAAATGTTGGCAACAAAGACCCAGTTATCTGCAAGAAAAATCCTGCAGGCTTTGGGCTTCATGGCATCCTGCATTCTGCTAATTCCATACGCCAGACTGCATATGAGGAAACTACAATGGTATCTAAAAAGTGTTTGGACTCAACATTGCCACAGCCTGGAAACATTAATTACCCTCATTCCCTGCCTGCAACAGGAGTTTCGATGGTGGCCACAGGCCTGTCACCACAACAAGGGACAGCCATTCACTTTACCCACAGCCAGGCAGACACTAAAAACGGATGCATCAGATTATGCCTGGGGAGCCCACATGGCAGGAAAATGTATTCAGGGCACATGGCCCACAAGCCAGATGCATCTTCATATCAATCAAAAAGAGATGCTAGCTGTTCAGAATGCCTTGACAGCTTTCAAGGATCTACTTCATCCAGGACAACTACTGATAAAGACAGACGATACTACAGTCATGTGGTACATAAACAAGCAGGGAGGCACTCATTTCTACCCCCTCTGCAGACAAGCCATGACTTTGTGGGACACAGCATTGACTTATCAAGTTCACCTGCAAGCACAATTCCTGCCAGGAAAGATAAATATTCTGGAAGACGAACTAAGCAGAAACCTCATGGATCCCCACGAGTGGAAACTGGATCCACAAGTCTTCAGCATGATAACAAGGAAATGGGGATGCCCAGACATAGATCTATTTGCCTCCCCTCACAACTGCCAACTACAGAGATTCTGCACAAGGACTTAGCACAAGCAAGCATGGAAAGTGGATGCCTTATCCTTCAGCTGGAAAACCTAACAGTATATGCCTTTCCTCCACTGTCTCTCCTCCCCAAGGTACTCCTAAAGTTCAGACAAGAGAAGCCAAAGATGATACTGATTGCCCCAGACTGGCCACGCTAGCACTGGTACCCAATCCTAAAGAACTTGTCTCAAGGTCCAGCCTGGACATTGCCTCAAATTTCTCACTTACTGACCCAACAAAACGATCAGATCCTGCACAGCCAACTCAGGATTTTAAATCTGGCAGCATGGCGGATAATGTAGCCATTCAGAGTACTCCTCTCTCCAAAGCTGTGATGGATGTTATTTTGGAGGCCAGGAGGCCCAGTACCAGAAAATCTTATGCAGAAAAATGGAAGAGATTCTGTGCTTGGAACCAGGCACAAGGAATTGACACGTTTGTACCAAATATTCCTCAGATTTTACAATACTTAACTGAGATGCTGGACAAAGGCCTATCCTTTTCATCAATTAAGATCCATGCCTCTGCCATTTCAGCCCATTACAATACGGAACCACCTATCTTTTCTCAACCTTTAATAAGGCAGTACCTCAGAGGGGCCAAAAACATAAGACCTCCAAGGAGAGCACCAATACCTGCATAGGACCACAATTATGTCTTTGAAAAACTCACACTGCCTCCTTTTGAGCCAGCCTCAACAGCTGATATAAAATTCTTATCCTGGAAAACAGCTCTGCTCCTAGCAATAACCTCTGCAGGATGAGTCTCGGAGTTACAGGCACTCATGGCTGCGGAACCTTTCATCATTTTCCATCCAGACAGGGTTTCTCTGAGGACAAACCCGACATTTATGCCTAAGGTGGTGTCCAGTGTGGCCCTTAACCAAACCATTCACTTACCTACCTTTTATCCAAACCCACAGAACAAGGGTGAGAGACTTCTACATTCTTTGGACATACACAGACAGCTACGCTTCTACTTGGACAGAACTAAAGCTCTCAGAAAGACTGAGCAACTTTTAGTGGCATATGCTGCAGGATCACAAGGAAAGGTTATCTCAAAAAAGACTATTTCAAAATGGACAGGCCATTGCATTCTTTTCTGCTACTCTCAACCTGGCAAATCAGTGCCTAAGGGCATTAGGCCACATTCAGCCAGAGCAGCAGCCACTTCAGCAGCCTTCCTCAGTGGAGTACCAACCAAAGACATCTTAGAGGCTGCAACTTGGAGTTCAGTACACACTTTTACAAAGCACTACCACTTACCTCTCTACTCTAAATCCAGAGCAGGCTTTGCCACTGCAGTCCTGCAGGGCCTCATAGCCTCTCCTAATCCTATTTAGCCCCAGCCACCCATCCTCAGCTTTGGGATTCAACCCAAGTGTAATGATTGCAACAGTGAAACACGATGAACATAGTACAGTTGTGTACCTACCATAAATGTAGATGTTCGAGTGTATTCACTTTTGCAGTCCAGGTTACCCTCCCACCATCCCCCTTTCTTTTGCTGGGTCTCATCTGTACTTCTCTATTCTATACAACCTATGTGGTGTATTTGTTTGTAGATGAAGGAAATGTTTACTTTAGTGCATGCATGTTTATTGGAATAATGTTTTAGCCTACCCTTTTGGGGGCACCTGACATCTGGGGCAAGAAAAATTGAAGAAAATGGCGTCGGTTACATCTTTTATACCCCTGGCCCACTGACGTCAGGGAAGAGGCGACAGCAACCGATGCCGGACCAGGACTTTGGAATTCAGGCCGACTGCGGGTAGCCTGCCAGCAGGATAACCCAAGAGTCATGACTGCAACAGTGAATACACTAGAACATCTACATTTATGGTAGGTACACAACTGTACTTTCTTCAGTTCTTTCTAAAACTACAGAGTTTCTAAGGCCCAGAGTACGAACTACGCCTAAAAAACACAATGACCTAAACTCAAGCACCTGCTTCCTTGCCTCAATCTCAGATGCTTAAAATGGCAGAAGACCTTATCATGCTCATTAGAGGAAGCAAGCCTACCCCTGCTAAAAGGAAAATGAGACTTGTCCCCAGCAGCTTTATCTGACCAGGAGTCCGACTTTGAGGTTTCTGATTATGAAGACATGCCTTATCTGCTTATGAGGATCCAGATGCAGAGGAAGCCATTTCTTCTGCCTCTCCTCCAGAGGATTTTTCTTTTGTTGAAACCCTACATACCTTGAGAGAGTGTTTCCATTGGGAATGCCAGGATTATCCTCAGTTCAAAAAGAGACTCTGGGAATTGTTTGATTTACCACAGCACAGACCCTTAGCTATTCCTCCTGTTCTGGATGTTGTGGATGATGTTTTTATGGAATCCAGTCTAACTGCTGATACTCTGCCTCCTGCTCCCAGGAAACCTGATGGGTACTACAGAGTCCCTGACTCACACAAGTTTCTTTTCAAAAATCCTACTGCTGACCCAGAGGTCATCTCTCAAGGACCTAAAGGAATAAAGGCAACCACAGCTAAGAATCCCTCCCCTTCGGAAAGGGATTCCCGAGCTTTACACAGATAGGGTAAAAAAGTATACACCTCTGTAACTCTTGCCATTAGATCATTAAATTGTCAGTTCCACATGCTGAAATACCAGCAACATAATATGGAACTTATTAAACAAAAATTATCTACCTTCCCTGACTGTGCAGAAAATAAAGAATTACAGGAGCTTATGCATTCTGCAAGCCAAGTTAGTAAGCATACCCTGCAATGTGGGTTTGATGCCCTAGAAACATCCTGCAGGGCAGCAGTCACAGGTTCTCTGCTTAGAAGGCATGCTTGGCTTAAGGAACAGACCTTGCCAGACCATGTCAAATCAAAATTATTGGACGCACCACTGAATAAAGACAAACTGTTTGGCACCAAAGCAGAAGAGGTTTTGAAAAAGTTGGAAGAAAAAGCTAAGTCTATGAAGACAGTTAAAGACGTTTTGCAAGTCCAGCCTCCATGTTTCAGTAGGCATTGCCCCTCAAAACATTGGTCCCTTCTAACTCCCTTAAGGCCACCTCAGACTAGACCTAGGGGAAGCAGACCCCCCAGACAGCAGTCTCAGGTATGCGGAGATCTAAGCAATGGAATACCTCCACTTCTAAAACAGGGAGTGCTAAGCCACCCCCTTATGGAAAGAATTCACAATGACTTCTCAACTCCACCTCTCACCTCTGCCCATCTGCTCGTACCCCTAGGAAGAAAACTTGCCTCCCATGCAAAAAACTGGGCGTCCTTCACCAACAATCGATGGGTCCTCAGCATAGTGTCCCATAGGTACAAATTTTATTTCCACACGCTGCCAACCCCAAAAGGGTTCCCAGATTTTCCTCCATACCAGTGGGCAGAGGCACAAAACCAAGTTCATTCCCTGCTCTCCATGAAGGCAATTCAGCCTGTTCCTGCAGAACAGATAGGCCAAGGTTTTTATTCCAGACTTTTCCTGGTACCCAGAAAAGGGGGCACCTGGCACACAATCTTAGATCTTTCCATTCTAAACACCGTCCTCGTGGTACCAAAATTCAAAATGCTTATCCTACAGCAGCTTCTCCCTGTGCTGTCCAAAGATGCCTGGTTAGCCACCCTTGACCTAAAAGAGGCCTATCTGCATATCCCAGTCAGAGACTCTTGCAGGAAATATCTACGTTTCAGGGCAGGACCTGTGAATTATCAGTTCTCTGCACTTCCCTTTGGCTTATCCACTGCTCCCAGTTTTTACAAGATGCCTGGCTGCAGTCATTGCTTACTGCAGCCAAATAAATATTCAAATTTACCCCTACTTGGACGACTGCCTGATTCAGGCAGACAGTCAGGAAAAGCTGTTGCAGCACCTGACATTTATAAAGGACCTACTAACCTCACTAAGGTACACTGTCAACGAAAAGAAATCCAAACTACTCCCCAATCAAAAAATTGTATTCCTGGGGACAAGCCTGGGCACAGCATCCCAGATGGCATTCCCTACTTCAGAAAACAAGCCTACCTGACAGGCTACTTCTCTCAACTAGCCACCAGAACCCAGTTATCTGCAAGGAAAAATCCTGCAAGCTCTAGGGTTCATGGCCTCCTGCATTCTACTAATGCCAGACTGCATATGAGGAAACTTTAGGGGTACTTAAAAAGCCTTTGGTGTCAACATTTTCAGGACCTGGAAACTATTATACCTATGATACCTTGTCTAAGGAAAGATTTTCTTTGGTGGGCAGCAGCATGCAGCCACAACAAGGGACTTCCCTTTTCACAACCCCACACCGCTCAGACCCTAACCACAGACGCATCAGACTATGCCTGGGGTGCACACCTGGACGGCAGGTGCATTCAGGACCACTGGAGCCTAAATCAAATTCATCTGCACATCAACCAAAAAGAGATGCTAGCTGTTCAGCATGCTCTGGCAGCTTTCAGATCCCTACTGTCTCCGGGGCCTCTACTAATCAAAACCAACAACACCACAGTGATGTGATACATCAACACGCAGGGGGTACTCATTCTTACCCACTCTGCAGGCTAGCCATGACCCTTTGGAACACGGCCTCAGCCATGCATATTCACCTGCTAGCTCAGTTCCTGCCAGGAAACCAAAACTCTCGGGCAGACAACTCGAGCAGAAATCTCCTAGACCAATTCTTCACCAGGGAACCTCACAGCAAGGCCTGGAAAGTGGATGCCCTATCCTTCCAATGGGTAAACCTCTCAATCTATGCATTTCCTCCTCTACCTCTTCTTACAAGAGTATTACTCAAAATAGGGAGGAAAGACCAAGGGCAATCCTGATTGCCGCCGACTGGCCACTCCAACACTGGTAACCATTACTGCACAGTCTGCCACCATTGCCTCCATGGCACCTCCCTCAGATTCCAACTCTCCTGACTCAGAAGGAGGGAGAGTTCTTGCATCCACAATTGCAGACCCTGAACTTGGCAGCCTGGCTTATTCCTTGACTTCTCCTCCAGTGGCCAGCCTAAGCAAGCAGGTCGTGAATGTTATACTGTGAAGCTGGAAGACACAGCACTAAAAAATCCTATGCTTCCAAGTGGAAAAGGTATTGTTCCTGGATCCAGACTAAAGGAGGTGACCCAGCACAGCCCTCCTTACCTCTCATCCTGGATTACCTAGCAGACCTACTCCACAGGGGTTTATCCTTCTCTTCCATTAAAATCCATGCCTCTGCCATATCTGCACATTACAGCACTGAGCCACCTCTCTTTTCACACCCTCTCATCAAACAGTTCCTGAGAGGGGCTAACAATTTAAGGCCACCAAGAAGAGCCCCTACCCCTGCTTGGGAAGTTCATTTTGTGTTGGAAAAGCTCACGCTACCCCCCCTTTGAGCGTGCAGCTTCAGCAGAATTAAAATTCCTCTCTTAGAAAACAGCCTTGCTTCTGGCCATCACTTCGGCTATAAGAGTGTCTGAGCTACAAGCACTTATGGCTGTGGAACCCTTCATCATTTTTCATGCTGACAGGGTCTCCCTCAGGACTAACCCAACTTTCATGCCTAAAGTGGTGTCCAGTGTGGCTCTCAACCAATCTATTCATTTTCCCACCTTTTTCCCTAAACCTCAAAATAAGGGGGAAAGGATCCTGCACTCTTTTGATGTGCACAGACAGCTCAGATTCTACTTGGATAGGACTATGCCCTTTAGGAAATCTGAGCAGTTACTAGCCAGCTTTGCACCAGGGGCAGAGGGCAAGGCCATATCAAAACAAACCATCTCCAAATGGATAGCACACGGGTCTATATTATATTATCTCACGCTTACAAAAGCGAACGGTAATTAATCAATCCCATGTAAGTGAAAGCTTACGTCGAAACCTCAGAATAGCGATTTTTTTCCAAGGGAAAAAAAAATTGCTGTTCTAAAATAAATAAATAAAAAAAAACTTTAAAACACTACATAATGTGGGGGGGCTTTGCTCCCGACGTGGTGGGCTGTGCTCCCCACACACCCCCTACTTAAATATACCAATTCCGAGATCGCACTACAATGCCGAAAATGGCAAAGTAACGAAAGCGGCCAAGCAAATTCTTTCCCAGGGAAAGAATTCGCTGAAAAGCCGCTTCGCTATTTTGCCTTTTCACTCTTTTCGGTTCGATCAAGACTTATTCAACAAACTGCGTCTGCAATCTCGTAATAGGGAACCTAGCACACTGTATCCACTTCTGTTGCAAACACCATGGGAAACTACTCCCACAGGGCATAAGAACACATTCCACTAGGGCAACTTCAACCTCTGCAGCCTTTCTCAGGGGGGTTCCTACCAGGGACATCCTGCAACATATGGAGTTCTGTTCATACCTTCACCAAGCATTACCACCTGCCTATCTTTTCCAAATCCAGGGCAGGCTGTGAAACCGCAGTCCTGCAGGACATACTAGCCAGCCCCAACTCTTCTTGACTGCCTCCACCCATTCTTTAGCTTTGGGAATCAACCCAAGTGTGATGACTGCAACAGTGAAACACAAAGAACATAGTACAGTTGTGTACACTTACCATAAATGTAGATGTTCGAGTGTATTCATTGTTGCAGTCCTGGTTTCCCACCCACCAGCCCCCTTCTCTCTCTCTCTCTCTCTCTCTCTCTTCCTCAATCTTTACAGTGCTATTGGTATTTGCTTTCTACTGGAGGTGTTATTCCACCATGACTAAGCTCCCTATTTGGGGGCTCCTGACATTTGGGGCAAGAAAAACTGATGCAATGGCGTCGGCTGCCTGTTTTTATACCACCGACGACCTGATGAAAATCCTGGAGCGACAGCAACCGACGCAGAAATACTAAGCCTCTGGTATTCGGGCCGACTGAGGGCTACCCCTGGCAGGATAACCCAAGTGTGATGACTGCAACAGTGAATACACTTGAACATCTACATTTATGGTAAGTGTACGCAACTGTACTTTCTGAAGGAGGTATGAGCCTCCTCAAGATTGATTACATGTATAGATCTGCAGTCGTGGGATTGCATACATATCTTCTGACCTCACAAAACCCAAACACAGTGAAAGTTTTGAAACATGAGGAAAATAAGTGAAGGTGACTTCCCTGCTTGGTTTAGCAGAAGCAAATCAGCATCAAGCCTGAATGGAAATCAACCAGAAGTAGATAAAAATCAGGCAGCAATTGAATGTGCCAAAAAACAAAAGAAAAAAAGACAATAAGGTGAAGGATCAGATGAGAAGGCAAGAAATGTGGAAAATGCATAAATATAGTTGCAAGTGTAGAAAACTCTTGGAACAACCTCATATCGATCAGGATCGAATGCAGGAATGGTTATGGAGAGGTGAACTTAAACCAAAAGGTGAAAGGTTAATATTGGCAGCCCAAGACAGTGGACTATGTACACATTGGTTTACAAAGTTCATTTAACATGTGGGTGAAATAGACAAATGTGGTTTTGTAAAACAGAATTGGAAGCAGTTGCACGTCTTGTTGCTGGTTGTGATATACTAATGACTGAAGGACTGTATACTGAAATGCATAATAATGTGGCAAGTCTGTTGGCATTGGGGATTGTGCAAACATATTGTTGAAGTAGCTGAAAAACAGTGGAAACATGAGCCACAAAGCATTATAGAAAATGATGAAGTTTATATCACACGGGATCTCCCATTACCAACAGTTGAAAAAATAGATGCCAGAAAACCAGGTATAATAGTCCAGGAAAAGAAAACACAAGTAGCATTGATCATTGAAATTGCTACACCCACTGATTACAGTGTCTTGCGTACAGAGACCTACAAAGTCATAAAATACCAGGATTTGCAGGCAAAAAAGGATACCCAGACAGTTCCAGTAGTAGTACAAGCAACAGGTCTTATAAAAAAAGAATTTACAATCATACTTAGATATATTACCGATGTATGCAACTCCATACAGATTGCAGGAGTCATTATTGGGCACATGCGGGTGCTGTGAAAAGCACTTTTGCCTAACATCAAAGATTGAAATAGTACTAATTTCATGAACTTTTATTATACTTTGAGTTAGGAATGGGGTCCATTCCCGTCATGGTATTAGAAACCCAAACAACTTGGTGAAATTGAAAAAAAGAGTGAAAGATATTTTTTGTAGGGTTTACCTAGGAATTCTGCCATATGGATTTGTCCTTGAATTTCCATCCACACTTGTGCTTTGCAGGTATGGAGTAGTCAGTATGTTGGCTGAGATTGTTCTAAAAAAAAAAAAAAAATTCTGGGCAAATGTGGTTGCTTCAGAGATCAGGTCATCAGAGGTAGAGGTACCTTTGAATTTCTTAAGGCCTTTAGAAAGGGCTTTGGAATGCTCTTTGAATGTAGTCAGGATTATGGGCTGTGTGGTACTAGTTTCGTGTGAAAAGCTGACAGTTTGGTGGTCAAATATTATCAAGACCGATATAAAGTTAGTTGGCACCCAAGCAGCAACATTCATAAGAACAAAGTCTGTTCCATTTCAAAGAAATTTGGACAGTTTGATCCAGGGAGTTTGTATTAGTAAGATTCAGGAATTGCTGGGCATGTTTATTGTTGGCTTAGTAAGACTTCTGTTTAATAGATGGATAATTCAAGCTTCCCAAAATTAGGATATTGGGAATAGTAGACACATAATCCACCCTATCCTCGTAGGTAATGTCATCCTCAGTTGACTTTGAAGTTGTGAATTTAGCAATGATATAATTGTCTTTACTAAATGTGACCAGATGTTACAGAGTTCAAGATCAGAATCTTGAAATATTAGGCACAATTTCATATAAGAAAGGATAAAAACAAGGTGTCTTTGACAGTCTGAATCAGTGATTAACACATTATTATGAAATTGCGAGAGTCATCCAGACTGTGGAATCAAGTTTCTGTAACTACATATGTACAGATTTGCTGGAGTGTCAGAAAAGTCTCCAAATCAGGCAATGTATTGTTCAGACTCCTTACATTGAGCAGATCCACCTTAACAAAGGACAGAGCAGAATTTGCTAGGTTGAGCTGTGTAATAGATGAACTATGACTTGAAAATGCAGGGTCTATATTAGAACATCAAAGTTTCAAAACTTCGAATGTTCTAATATCGACCCCTATTCAGCGAAAGCTGAAAACATCGAACATACAGAAGAGCAAATTTTTTCCTAGGGAAAAAATTTGCTGTTCCAAAACACGTACACACAACACAAGCACACCAAGCAAACAATCCACACACATGCACCTAAAATCTTGCACCTAACCCTACACTAAACTATACACACACCACTAACTATCCACTTACCTTAACCCAAACCCTAACCCTAAGGTCAGTCACTATCGCACACTCACCTCACCTGCGCTCTAACCCTAACTCGCCTACCCTGTCCTAACCCTCACGTCCACACAATCGCACACTTACCTGACCCGCGCCCTAACCCTAACTCTCCTAACCCGCCCTAACCCTTACATCCACACAATTGCACACATAACCTAACCCGTGCCCTAACCCTAACTCACCTAACCCACCCTAACCTTCACGTCCACACAATGGCACACATACCTAACCCGCACCCTAACCCTAACTAACCTAACCCGCACTCAATCGCACACTTACCTGAACCCGACCTGTAACTTTCCACCACAGCGCTGAAAATACCGAAGCAACAGAAATGGACAACCAAATTCTTTCCCTAGGAAAAAATTTGGTTTTCTGTTGCTTCGATATTTTCAGCTTTCACTGAATAGGGGTCGATATTAGAACATTCGAAGTTTTGAAACTTCGATGTTCTAATATAGACCCAAAAATGCGCCATGGGAACAGAAAAAGTATTAGCCATTATGTGGAAACCTTGAGGAAAGCAGTGAAGCCCACCTGTGGCAAAGAGTGGTTTGTCAGTCATTGCCTCCAATGCTCATGCACATCGGATCCCCTTGGAAGGAGACCAGATGTAGGCTTGACACCAAAGGGATTCATTTCAAGTATGTTTTTTTTGTGAAAGAAGCTGCAAGTGTAGATACATTAGCATGAATAGTATTATGTGCCTGAGGTTTCTTTTGAAGGGGTTGTAGAAATCTTCAGTAATGAGCAACTTCAGCGTAAGTGGGTGTATTGTTAGATATTTGTGATGTAATAATAATCTGTTTACTGTCATGTGGTAACTGAGAGGTCACCCTCTGAAACTGAGCAAATATTTCAACTTCTAGTAATTGTATCTGTGAAAGACAAGAGAAGATGTATTGCCAGTAAGCATGACGCAGTTACTGCACTTGCACCCCAACTTGCCCTAAGTCCTTTCAGAGTATCAGAAGGCTCTTCTTTGAGAGGTGTGGTTGAGCACAGATACAACAGAAGCAGAAGTTCCAAACAGGTGCGAAGTCTTGGGCACACTGGAGAAATTTACAGCAAGATAAAATATAGAAGCAGTGCCTTTCCTTTTTACTGTCTACGGGAAAGGGGTCAACACCTGTGACAGCTGATTACCATTTTGTATTTCATTCCTGAATATGCAGCTGGTTTTCCTGGCTAAGTTCTTCAGGCCCCTTTAAATCAAATTGTTATAATCCTGGACCCAAGCTATTAACTGCTGGAAAAATTAACAATTCACTGCGTTCCCAGTTGCTAGAAAAGAACAGGATTTTATTTCATTTTTGTGACTCCAGTGAGGGAAAACAAGCCTGTGGATACAGAGGTATGGAAATAATCAGTAGTGGGGTGAACCTGAAAGTTGATCACACTCCCAAAGTTTTGTCAGTTGGTGAGGAGAGCACTGAATGCTTTTATTGCGTCATACTAGCAGGATTTATTTAAACATTGTGGTATATTGAACTTTAGCCCCTGAGTGGTAGAGGGACGGGGATGGATTAGTGTGAAATGAGATGTAAAGAGTTTACATTTTGGGTTTGGGCACGGGGATGGATTAGTGTGAAATGAGATGTAAAGTTTACATTTTGGGTTCAAATTCTGGTGCTAACACAGAGGGCCACTTCCGAGGGAACTTATCAGGAGGTGACAGTAGCAGGAAGTAATGAAACTGACACCACCAGGGAAATATGACATGATGCTAAGTCCCAAGTGGGTAATCAGGCCTTAAATCAACAGATCTACTTCCTAAGTATGGGATTGGAGAAAAAAATAAATCATGGAGGGATTGTCTGAAATGCTGCATGACTATAGCTCTTGCCATTATTCAAAAAACTATGGTCGTGGATATGAACTGCTACAAGACATAAGCTGGTTTTAGTGTGAGGTTAGGTAAAGGGGAAAGGTGGCTAAAAAGTTCACTGTGCAGACCATTGCAGTAGCCTTAATTCCAAAAGTGATCTGAGTTGAAGATATTTTTTCGTGCTTCAGTCCGAAGACTTACTTCTTCTCAAAGCTAAGTACCCCGTTGGGGAAACTTTTTTCTTGCTCCAGTCTGATGTCAGAAAAAGTTAATAATTGCATTTCTTGTGGGAAGCAAATACGTCATAAGGATTTCCATTCTTACTGTATTCCTTGTTTAGGCCCTGACCACGACATAGCTAGTTGTCGGTTTTGTGCTAGATTTAACCAACGTACGATTAACCGAAGGTACGATTTTGCTTTTCACTACTTTGGTAGGCGATTTAATTATAAAATGTCGTCTGACATGCTTCTGACTACCGGAGTTCACAAACGACGCAAGGATAAGGACAGGCCTCCGAGGTCCAAATCAGACGTTTTACAAGCAGAGCCAGCTACACGTTCGGCCGTCGTCAGTGAGGCGCTTTCGCAGCCACTGTCGTCGGCCATTTCAGAACCGATTGCCGAAACGGACTCCCACAAGGAGCCAACTAGGCCTTTGAGCACTCCAGCTGCAGGACCTTCGGACAATGCTCCCTCGGATGGGTCCGGAGCCACTGTGCAGGTACCGGCTTCCGAGGGGGTTTTCAGGCCTACACAGCTTCTGATAAATGCAAAGCCAAAGACAAAGGCAAAGACTCCTTCTAAATCTAAGACACCAGACCAGGTCTCTTCTGATCCGGGACCCAAATCTCAGAAACAGCTACTTAAAATGGCGGAGGACTTACTAACCATGATTAGGGGTTCACATCCCCCTCCAGATAAAAGGCCAAGGCAAGAACTGGATTATGAATCTTCTGATCAAGCATCTATTTCTTCAGTGTCTTCCTCTGAACAGGAATATACTTTCCCTCCTTATGAGGATTCTGATGCTGAGGAATCCATTCCATCAGCTTCTCCCCCTGCGGATTTTTCTTTTGGGGAAACTTTACATGACATGAGGGAACATTTTCACGGGGAAGAACAGGAGTACTCGGAATCTAAGAGAAAGCTTAGGGATTTCCTTCTTCTTCCCCAACATAGACCCCTGGCTATTCCTCCTATTTTGGATATTGTGGATGATGCCTTTTCTGATGCTAATTTAACTCCTGACTCCTTTCCTCCAGCCCGACAGATATTACAGGGTGCCTGACTCCCACCAGTTCCTTTACAAAAATCCTACTGCTGATCCAGAAACCATTTCTCAGGGTCCTAAGGGAGTTAAGGCCGCTTCTGCTAAAAACCCTATTCCGACAGATAAGGATTCCAGAGCTTTGGAGAGATGGGGCAAAAAAGTGTACACTTCTGCTACTTTATCTGTTAGGGCTTTAAATTGTCAATTTCATATGCTAAAATATCAGCAATTTCTACTGTCTGCTATGAAACAAAAGCTGGGTACCATTACTGCATGTGCAGATAATAAGGAATTACACAATTTGATGCATGCCACTGAACAAGTGGGTAAGCATGGTTTACACTGTGGTTTTGATGCATTGGAGGCTTCTTGCAGGGCGGCTGCCTCTGGCACAGTCATTAGAAGGCATGCTTGGTTAAAGGAACAAAACTTACCTGATCAAGTGAAAGCAAAGTTATTGGATGCTCCTGTTCAGCATAATGTTTTGTTTGGGTCTAAGGCTGAAGAGGTGATAAAGAAAATGGAGGATAAGGCAAAATCCATGCAAACGGTTAAGGATTTCTTACAAGTTCAGCCCCCAAGATTTAGCAGAAATTGGCCAACTAAAAATCGGTCCTTTCACAACTTGGACACGCCTCAGAGGGGTAGATATAGGCGCTCCAGAGGGAGGTCCCAAGCACAGACCTCTTACAGACCTAGACAGTGGAGTGCTTCCACCCCCAGGGGTGGAGAGGACAGACCTCAATCTTATAGAAAACAGGCTCAATGACTCCCCCTGCATGGCTCCAGGAACTTCTCTCCTGGAAGCCCCTCTAGGAGGAAAATTCTCTCTTTTTCAACAAAATTGGACTTACATAACCCAAGACAAGTGGGTTCTAGATGTAGTTTCAAGAGGTTACAAATTCCACTTTCATACCTTGCCAAGACCAAACGGATGGCCAGACCTACCAAAACACCAATGGTCAGAGGCATTAAACCAGGTGGGATCCCTCATGGCTATGAGGGCCATAGAACTGGTTCCACAATCAGAGACGGGCCAAGGTTTTTACTCAAGACTCTTTCTAGTTCCCAGAAAGCAAAATTCATGGAGACCCATCCTGGATCTGTCAGTCTTAAACACTTTCCTGGACATACCAAAGTTCAAGATGCTTACTCTGCAGCAGCTCCTGCCAATGTTGTGCAAAAATGCATGGATGGTGACATTGGATTTAAAGGAGGCTTACCTACACATCCCAGTCAGACAGGAGTGCAGAAAATACCTCAGGTTCAAGGCCGGATCAAAACATTACCAATTCTCTGCGCTGCCCTTTGGCTTGTCTACTGCGCCCAGGGTTTTCACCAAGTGCCTGGCGCCAGTAGTAGCTTATTGCAGACTCAAGGGAATTCAAATTTACCCTTATCTGGACGACTGCCTTATCCAAGCAGACAGCAAGGATGTCTTACTCCAGCATCTGGAATTTGTTCAAAATCTTCTCAAGTACCTGGGATTCACTGTGAACATAAAAAAGTCAAATTTGACACCCACACAACAGATAACTTTTCTGGGTGCTCTCCTAAACACAACAAACCAGATGGCATTCCTAACATTCAAAAAACAACTGTAGCTGGCTTCAACTTTCAAAACCTTGGCGTCAATAACTCAGCTAACTGCAAGGAAATTCCTGCAGGCTTTGGGTTACATGGCCTCCTGCATCCTTCTCATACCAAATGCAAGACTACATATGAGAAAAATACAATGGTACCTAAAAAGTGTATGGTCCCAGCATTGCCACAGTCTAGACACGCAGATTGCTGTCTTGCCTTGTCTACAAAAGGAATTCCATTGGTGGACCATGGCATGTCTTCACAACAAAGGGAAAGCCTTCAGTCTGCCTCCAGCCAGCCAAGTGTTAACCACGGACGCCTCGGATTACGCATGGGGAGCCCACTTGCAGGGAAAAGGTCTGCAAGGTTTTTGGACAGAGGATCAGAAGCACCTGCATATCAATTTAAAGGAGATGTTAGCTGTACAGAATGCCCTCTTGGCTTTCAGGGATCTTCTACAACCAGGACAACTACTGATACGGACAGACAACACCACAGTTATGTGGTACATAAACAAGGAAGGGGGTTCACACTCCTACCCCCTTTGCAGACTAGCCATGACTCTTTGGAACACAGCTCTAGCTTGCAAAGTGGATCTACAAGCTCAGTTTCTGCCAGGGAAACAAAATATTCTGGCAGACAGCCTGAGCAGGAACCTGTCAGACCCACACGAGTGGATGCTAGACACCCAAATATTCAGGATGATTACAGAAGCCTGGGGCTGCCCGGACATAGATATATTTGCACCCCCCCCCCCTCAACCACCAGTTACAGATTTTTTTGCACAAGGACATTTCACAAGCTAGCATGGAAAGTGGATGCACTATCATTCAGTTGGAGAAACCTTTCGGGGTATGCCTTTCCGCCACTACCTCTTCTTCCACGGGTGTTATTAAAGATCAAGCAGGACAAGCCCAAGATGATGATTTTACTGGCCCCACATTGGCCCTGTCAATTTTGGTACTCAACACTGATGAATCTATCCCAGGAGCCTCCTTGGATTCTACCTCAGATTCCAAATCTTTTGTCCCAACACCAGGGCCAGGTTCTGCACTCTCATATCAAAACTCTCAGCCTGGCAGCCTGGTGAATTCAGGGTCTATGATTAATCCTTTTCTTCCCAAACAGGTCATGGATGTCATCTTAGAAGCCAGACGGCCTAGCACTAGAAAATCTTATGCAGGTAAATGGAAGAGATTTTGCACCTGGATGCATGCTCAGGATTCGGATCCCCTCATTCCTAACATTCCACTGATTTTACTTTACCTGACAGATATACTACGTAAGGGTTTATCCTTCTCCTCCATAAAAATACATGCCTCAGCTATCTCTGCACATTACAATACAGATCCTCCAATCTTTTCCCATCCACTTCTGAAACAATATCTCAGAGGAGCAAAGAATTTAAGGCCCCCTAGGACACCACCCATACCTGCCAGGGACCTCAACTATGTTCTGGAAAAACTCACTCTGCCTCCTTTTGAGCCTGCTGCCACATCTGATCTTAAGTATTTATCATGGAAGACAGCTATCCTGCTGGCTTTGACTTCAGCCAGGAGAGTCTCGGAGTTACAAGCACTCATGGCTGTGGAACCTTATATTATTTTTCACCAAGATAGGGTGTCTTTAAG
The DNA here is from genome assembly GCF_019279795.1 of Protopterus annectens. NCBI lineage: Eukaryota > Metazoa > Chordata > Ceratodontiformes > Protopteridae > Protopterus > Protopterus annectens. The sequence continues at coordinate 1,653,564,000 of NC_056731.1, read as the reverse complement.
GACTAATCCTACTTTCATGCCTAAAGTGGTTTCCAAAGTGGCTTTATATCAAACTATTCACCTGCCAACTTTTTTCACTAATCCACAAAATAAGGGGGAAAGGATCTTGCATTCCCTGGATGTACACAGACAACTTTGTTTTTACCTGGACAGAACCAAGGATATCAGGAAAACAGAGCAACTGTTTGTTTCTTATGCAACAAATTCCCAAGGCAAAGCTATTTCAAAACAGACCACTTCTAAATGGATTGCTCATGGAATCAGATTTTGTTACTCTCATCATGGAAAGCAAATCCCAGGAAAAATTAGGACTCACTCTACCAGAGCTGCTGCTACTTCGGCTGCCTTTTCTCAGGGGAGTACCTACCAAAGATATTTTGGAAGCTGCAGCTTGGAGTTCAGTGCATACTTTCTCTAAGCACTACAATCTCCCTCGTTACTCTAAGTCTAGGGCAGGCTGTGCTTCTGCAGTCTTGCAGGGCCTTCTAGCCGCCCCTTCTACTCTATAACCACCACCCTTTATCTCAGCTTTGGGATTCAACCCTACATTGATGACTGCAACAGTGAAACACGATGAACATAGTACAGTTGTGTACACTTACCATAAATGTAGATGTTTGAGTGTCTTCACTGTTGCAGTCTGGGTTACCCTCCCTCCTGACCCCTCTTATATTTTCATTAGTGTGGTTTCCTACTTCACCCTTCTTCTGAGGTGTATTTGCTTTAGGGTATGGGGTTTGCTGTATGTTACTTTTATTGTTTTACTATTAGCCTTCATTTTTGGGCACCTGACATCTGGGGCAAGAAAAACTGGAGAACATGGCGTCGGCTGGCAGCTTTGTACTCCTAGCGCTCTGACGTCAAGGAGCATGACTGAACAGCCGACGCCAGACCCAGACTTTGGGATTCTGGCCGACCGAGGACTGCCTGCCGGCAGGAAGAACCCTACAGTGATGGCTGCAACAGTGAAGACACTCAAACATCTACATTTATGGTAAGCGTACACAACTGTACTTTCTTCGCTCTGAACCCCCAGCCAGGGGAGTCCCCCAGAGATGCTCTAGTCCATGCTTGACCTCCCAGTCCTTTGTATGCTTATCCTCCTGTACCCCCCTGTACCCCTTATTCCAAGGTTTCTACAGAAAGCTTGCCGACTGGTGAGCAAAGTGATCCTTATTGCCCCGTTTTGGTCTCGCCAGGTGTGGTTTCCATTCCTTTGGTTTCATCTTCTGCCTCCACCTTGGATCCCGGATCCCATTCAGGATCTCATTTCATACCCCTCGGAGGTTCCTCATCCGAGTCTGGACAGATTGAAGCTCATGGCTTGGCTGCTGCAGTTCCCCTAATTGCTAGGACTCCTGGATTGTCTTCTTGAGTCAGGTCTATTCTGGTGGCAGCTCATAAGTCTTACACCAGGAAGGTTTATCGTAGCAAATGGAAACGTTTTTCCTTTTGGGCTTCTCAAAGGAGTTTAGACCCTTTCTTGGCTCCTGTTTCAGCTATTCTCGATTTTCTAGCAGATATTTTTCAAAGTTCAAGTGGCTGCCATCTCTCATTTTCACGTCTGTGAGAATAGTGCTTCTCTAGCCTCTTCCAGACTGTGTAAAGCTTTTATTTAAGGTACTTTCCTATTACGCCCTCTGGACAAAGATCCTATTCCACCATGGGACCTTACTATGGTTCTTCAAGCGCTGGTCGCTCTGCCATTTGAGCCTGCAGCAACCACGGATCTTAAGTTTTTGTCCTGGAAAACAGCATTTCTAGTGGCTATCACCTCTGCAAAGAGGGTTTCAGAACTGCAAGCATTGTCTGTTAAAGTTCCACACGTGATTTTCCATAAGGACAGGATTTCCCTTCATAACAATCCTTTCTTTCTTCCAAATGTAGCATCACAGGTTAGCATCAATCAGACCATTACTTTACCTGTTTTCTTTCCAAATTTTGCTAACAAAATGGAATACAGACTTCACTTGTTGAATGTTCATAGACAGTTATGATTCTATTTACACAGGACTAGAACCTTTCGTAAACCTGATCAATTGTTTGTGGCCTTCTCTAAACCCTTTTTGGGTAAACCTATCTCCAAGATCACCATCGCTAGGTGGATCTCCTTGTGCATCCTTCAGGTCTATAAGGATAAAGGTTTGCCTCCTCCAGGTCAGGTGAAATCTCATTTGACTAGGTCAATGGCTACTTTTGCAGCCTTTTGGTCAAGAGTCTCATTGGATGATATTTGTTCTGCAGGTACTTGGTCCTCATCTCATACCTTTATTTCTCACCGTAAATTGGATTTGATTTCTCGAAGGAGAGCTTCTTTTGGTTCTGCGGTGCTCCGGAATATCCTTCCATGAGGGCCACCCAGGTGTTTAGTAGCTGGGGACTCTGTCCCACAGGTTGAAGATCAAATGAAGTAAACTACTTCAGATAAAGAAGTTATGTACTCACCATAATGTTCCATCTGAGTAGTTCTACTTAATTTGTCTTCAACCGTCCCTCCCTCCTTCCCCCTGGCCTTACCATATGGACAGCCTATTTGGCTGAAGTTTTAGGTGCGTAAGGTGTTTTTTCAGGTCAGGTTCGCAGTATAAGTGGCAGCAAACTCGATCTGGGGGTTTGAAGGTAGTGGAGGTGTATTATTGGTAAGGGGAGGAGCTTGGAGCTCAGAGCAGATGCTAGTGAACTTGTCGGCTCGGATCCGATACGGATGCGGTACCCACAGGTTGAAGACAAATGAAGTAGAACTACTCAGACGGAACATTATGGTGAGTACAATAATTTCTTTTTTTACCATTAAAAGAACAGGAAGTCTGTGTATAGGATAGCTGCAGGGCTTGTGGTTGATATTTATTTTTAAAAGCCATTGTTGAAGAACCGATAATATTGCTTTGTTAAAGATCCCTCAAACTCCAGAACATTAGTACGGTAGGGGTGGGAAGATCCACTCAGCTGTGCTTGCATTTTTGATAATTCAGTATTCTGAGCATTGGAAACCACTGTTGCATTACAGACAAGTGTTGTGTTGTCAAAGAAGATCCCTCAAACTCTAGAATATTGGTAGGATAGGGGTGGGATGATCAAGTCAGCAGTGATAATATTTTTCTTAACTCAGTATTCTGAGATTGATGAGGCTTTTCAATGAGGTGGTTTCATTGAGTCCTGGAACATGGCAGTCAGTCAGACTAATTTGGATTTAAGCAGCCTGCTTTCAAGAAAGGCACTGTGCTCATCCTCAGATATTTACTCCGGTCCTGCTTCCAACATCTGAAAAATTAATTTTGAGAAGCCCTTGGAAGAAACTGAATGATGCACCTAGTGTAGCTACCCTCATTACTGCATAGAGATGCTCATGCACTTCCTCAAGCTTTTCCTTGTATAGAATTGCTGGCATTGTACACATGAAGCTATCCAGTGCCACCAGTTGTGTATCACCACTGTAGTATTACATTCTTTGTGTAACCTTGAGAAGTGGTCCTCTTGTTGGAAAGGAGATGGTAATGGTCAGAACTGTACAGCTACAGAGTTTGTAGCTACAACTTGGGTGAGCGCCCAGCTGCTTGTCTGCAGAGTGGTGAAGAGGTGCAGTTTCCCCCCATACGGTAAAGCTAATTCCTGTTCCTTTTCATGACAAACTTTGGGCCATTGTCCATTGTGCCACTGAGGGTTGTATTGTCCTTGGTGATTTTGTATTCTACAATGTTTTCAATTAAAAAATAAAAAATCCACACGGCTTCCAAAAAACCCAATAAACTAAGAAAGAAGCCTCCTCGGTGAAACAATAAAGCCCAGAACAGCCTGGAATCCTCAAAAGTTTTATTATATACTCAATAGATTCACCATTAACGTTTTTATACATATATATATATATATATATATATATATATATATATATATGTATGTGATGAAGTATGTTTTAAATGAAAATGTATTGTGAACGTTAATGGTGACTCTATTGAGTGTCTAATAAAATTTTGAGAAGGATTCCAGGCTGTTCTGGGCCTTATTGATTCTCCGAGGAGGCTTCTTTCTTAGTTTAAAGTTTTCAATTACATTGGTTTTAGTGGAGTATGTGATTGCCAGTGCTGTGCTAAGTAAATTGTCTTTCTTGGTGCCCTCCAACCCCTGAGGTCCAGGATATCCTGCAGCTTTCCAGAAAAGGGGGGGGTGAGGACATGGTCAGTGATGTCATGTGCTGCTTTCCTCCTTTGAAGACGGGATTGTTAGATGATGACATCCTTTGGAGTGTCGTAGCCCTAGTTTGCAAATTAAATTAAAAAAAATATTGCAGATTAGAATTCACATGCTTAACCTTCAGTTTTAGTCAGGTAGCCTCAAGGGCTTGAAACTTGATAATGTTATAGGTTCATAGGTAGGTACTAGGCTATTTGCCCGAAGGCATTTATAAGCCTAGCCAGAATGTGTTGGCATTTGCTGCCCCCTTAGATTAGTTCCCTGTGCCTCTGTCCAGCAGAGTAATTGAAGTGATCCCCGGGGTAAACTTTCTGTTTTCCATCCACTCGTCAAGGTTTCTCTTGAAGAGGGTTAACGAGGAGCTCTGCCTAATGTAGATTGGAATCTTGATGTTCATCGTGTTTCACTGTTGCAGTCATTACACTTAGGTTATCCTGCTGGCAGGCTACTCGCAGTCGGCCAGAATTCCAAAGTCTAGTCCCGGCTTCGGTTGCTGTCACCTCTTCCCTGACGTCAGTGCACCAGGGGTATAAAAGATGCAGCCGACGCCATTTTCTTCAGTCTTTCTTGCCGCGCGGTGCCCGAAGCAAAAGCAGTTTGCAAGTGCCGGTCGGCCGACTCCTGAGATTTTCGAAATCGAATTTCAGAACCGAAGTCTTCAGTAAAACTAAGTACTCCGTTGGGGAAACTTTTTCATGCTCCATACCGATGTCAGTAAAAGTTAACAATTGTATTTCTTGTGGGAAGCAAATACCTCATAAGGACTTTCACTCTTACTGTATTCCTTGCCTAGGCCCTGACCACGACGTTACTAGTTGTCGGTTTTGTGCTAGATTCAACAAACGCACTATTAAGCGTTAGTTTGATTTTGCTTTACATTACTTTGGCCGAAGGTTTAACTACATAATGCTGTTGGAACAGCCGACAACCGGAATTCATAAAAAACGCAAAGACAAGGAAAAGGACAGGCATCCGAGGTCCAAAACCGATGACTAAGCCTCTTCTAGACCAGTCGCCAGTTCGCCGGTTTTCAGTGAGGCGCTTTCGCAGCCCCTGACACCCGCTACCTCAGAGCCACAGGCCGTATCCGACTCCCACGTGGAGACACTTAGGCCTCTGGAAACTCAAGGTATTGGGCCTGCGGAAACTAATCACTCAGATGGGTCCGGAGCCACTGAGCAGGCATCGGCTTCTGAGGGTGTTTTCAGACCTTCACAGCTTACTATTAAGTCCACTACAGCAGCCAAGGCAAAGTCAAAACCACCATTAAAGACAAGGAAACGAGTACAGCATTCTCCTGGACAATCATCCATGCCAAAGAAACAGATGCTTAAAATGGCCAAGGACCTAATTACTTTGATCAGGGGTTCCTATCCCCCTCCTGATAAAAGGCCTAGGCAAGACACTCACTATGACTCCTCTGACCAGGTTTCTATTTCCTCTGATTCCTCCTCAGATCAGGAATATTCTCTCCCTCCCTTTGAGGACTCTGATGCAGAAGAATCTATACTTTCAGCTCTCTGCCTGAGGATTATTCTTTTGGGCAAACCTTGCACACCATGAGGGAGCATTTCCATTGGGAGAGCCAGGATTATTCAGAATCCAAGAAAAGGCTAGGAGACTTTCTTTTATTGCCTCAGCACAGGCCCCTGACTATCCCCCCTGTGCTTGATATTGTTGATGATGTTTTCTCTGAATCCAGTCTGTCTCCTGATTCTTTACCCCCTGCACCAGTCAAGCCAGACAGGTACTACAGGGTCTCAGACTCTCATAAATTTCTTTATAAAAACCCCGCTGCTGACCCAGAAACAATTTCTCAGGGTCCCAAAGGGGTTAAAGCTTCCACTGCAAAAAACCCTGTCCCCTATGATAGGGATTCTAGAGCTCTGGATAGATGGGGGAAAAAGTTTACACTTCCGCTACTTTAGCTGTAAGGGCTTTAAACTGCCAGTTTCACATGCTTAAATATCAACAGTACATCATGTCTTTGTTAAAACAGAAAATGCTTACAAACCCAGAAAGTCCTGACAATAAGGAAATGCAGGATTTTTTGCATGCAGCTGAATAAGTGGGAAAGCATACTCTGCAATGTGGTTTTGATTCATTAGAGGCTTCTTGTAGAGCCGCAGTTACAGGCTCTGTCATTTGAAGGCATGCTTGGTTGAAAGAACAAAGTGTACCTGAACATGTTAAAGTAAAATTATTGGATGCTCCACTACAGCATGATACTTTGTTTGGTGTTAAGGCAGAAGAGGTGTTAAAGAAAATGGAGGATAAAGCAAAATCAATGCAGACAGTAAAGAATTTCTTACAGGTTCAACCACCTAGGTTTATCAGAAACTGGCTTTCAAAAAAATTGGTCCTTTCCAGTGTTAGACAGGCCACAAAGAGGCAGATCTCAGCCCCAAGGCTCATGCAGACCTAAACAAATGTGGTGCTTCAGCCCCCAAAGGAGGAGAAGATAAATCACAACCTTATAGGAAACAGTCCTAATGACTTCCCTCTACAATTGCCAAGCACTTACCTTTTGGCAGCACCCTTAGGGGAAAAGCTAGCACTTTTCTCACAAAATTGGCGCATGATCACCCAGGACAAATGGGTACTGAATATTGTTTCTCAGGGTTACAGGTTCCACTTTCATACCCTTCCAAAATCAGAAGGTATGCCGGACCTGCCACAAAACCAATGGGCAGAGGCACAAAAACAAATTTCTGCTCTCATGGACATAAGAGCTATTCGAAGAGTACCACAGCAAGAACAGGGACAAGGATTTTACTCAAGACTTTTCCTGGTACCCAGAAAGGACAAAGCCTGGTGACCAATACTGGACCTGTCAATCCTAAATACTTTCCTGGATGTTCCAAAATTCAAAATGTTAACACTGCAGCAATGTCTACCCATGCTGGGCAAGAAGGCTTGGCTAGTTACTTTGGACCTCAAGGAGGCATACCTGCATGTCCCAATCAGACAATCTTGCAGAAGATAACTCAGATTCATAGCTGGCTCAATGCATTACCAATTCTCTGCACTGCCCTTTGGCTTATCTACTGCGCCCAGGGTCTTCACGAAATGCCTGGCACCAGTAATTGCATTTTGCAGACAAAAAGGAATTCAAATATATCCCTACTTGGACAACTGCCTTATTCAAGTAGAGAGCAAGGACATTCTACTAAAGCATCTGGCGTTTGTAAAAAGATTACTAATTTGCCTAGGGTACACAATAAACGAAAAGAAATCAAAACTAGTGCCCTCTCGAGATAATATTCCTGGGTGCAAGCTTAAATACAACTGCCCAGATGGCTTATCTCACGCCAGACAAGCAAAGGCAACTGACTCATTACTTTCAAATGATGGCAACAAAAGACCCAGCTCCCTGCAAGAAAAATTCTGCAGGCCCTGGACTTCATGGCATCCTGCATTCTACTAATTCCATATGCAAGACTGCATATGAGGAAACTACAATGGTATCTAAAAAGTGTTTGGACTCAACATTGCCACAGCCTGGAAACAATAATAACTCTAATTCCCTGCCTGCAGCAGGAGTTTCGATGGTGGGCACTGGCCTGTCACCACAACAAGGGACAGCCTTTCACCTTACCCATAGCCAGGCAGACAATAACAACAGATGCATCGGATTATGCCTGGGGGGCATACATGGCAGGAAAATGTATTCAGGGCACGTGGCCCAAGGAACAAATGCATCTTCACATCAATCAAAAAGAGATGCTAGCTGTACAGAATGCCCTGACAGCCTTCAAGGATCTACTACATCCAGGACAACTATTACTAAGGACGGACAATACCACAGTTATGTGGTACATAAACAAGCAAGGGGGCACACATTCCTACCCCCTCTGCAGGCAAGCCATGACTTTGTGGAACACAGCACTGACCTAGCAAGTACATCTGCAGGCACAATTCCTGCCGGGAACGAAAAATACACTGGCAGACGAACTAAGCAGAAATCTCATGGACCCTCACGAATGGAAACTAAATCCACAGGTCTTCAGCATGATAACAAGGAAATGGGGATGCCCAGACATAGATCTTTTTGCCTCCCCTCACAACTGCTAACTACAGAGATTCTGCACAAGAACTTATCACTCACAAGCATGGAAAGTGGATGCTCTATCATTCAGCTGGAAATCCCTGACAGTTTATGCCTTTCCTCCACTGCCTCTTCTTCCCAAGTTGCTCCTAAAAGTCAGACAAGAGAAGCCAAAAATGATCCTGATTGCCCCAGATTCACCACGCCAGCACTGGTACCCAATCCTAAAGAGCTTGTCTCAAGGCCCAGCCTGGCCTTTACCTCAAATTCCTAATCTTCTGACTCAACAAAACAATCAGATTCTGCATAGTCAACTCAGAACCTTAAATCTGGCTGCATGGCGGATAATATAGCCACTCACACCACACCTCTCTCTAAAGCTGTTATGGATGTCATTTTAGAAGCCGGGAGGTCCAGCACTAGGAAATCTTATGCAGAAAAAATGGAAGAGATTCTGTGCTTGGAACCAGGCACAGGGACTCGAACCACTTGTTCCTAATATACCTCAAATTTTACAATACCTAACTGAGATGCTGGACAAAGGCCTATCCTTCTCATCAATTAAGATCCATGCCTCTGCCATTTCAGCTCATTACAATACAGAACCTCCTATGTTCTCTCATCCACTACTAAGACAGTACCTCAGAGGGGCAAAAAACATAAGACCCCCAAGAAGAGCACCAATACCTACTTGGGACCTCAATTTTGTTTTAGAAAAACTCACACTGCCTCCTTTTGAGCCAGCCAATACAGCTGATATAAAATTATTATTATGGAAAACTGCTCTGCTCCTAGTCATAACTTCAGCAAGAAGAGTCTCAGAGTTACAGGCATTAATGGCAGTGGAACTTTTCATCATTTTTCATCAGGACAGGGTCTCTCTAAGGACAAACCCAACATTTATGCCAAAGGTGGTATCCAGTGTGGCTCTTAACCAAACCATTCATTTGCCAACATTTTATCCAAATCCCCAGAATAAAGGGGAGAGACTTCTGCACTCTTTGGACATACACAGACAGCTACGATTCTACTTGGACAAAACAAAAGCTTTCAGAAAAACTGAGCAAATGTTTGTAGCTTATGCTGCAGGATCACAAGGAAAGCCTATCTCAAAGCAGACTATTTCAAAATGGATAGGACACTGCATTCGCTTCTGCTATTCACAACTTGGCAAATCAGTGCCTAAGGGTATTAGGCCACATTCTACCAGAGCAGCAGCCACTTCAGCTTGGGATAGCACGATCCATGCATTCTTGTAGTTGCACATCGAGTGCATTAGTAAAGGATTTTGCAGCTTGGACAGCGTTATCCTTTGGCATGGGGGCTTTGAAACTTTCCACCTCGGGCTTAAGTAATGTGAAGCTTGCTTTTGAAAAGTTTTTCACGGTGGTTTCTTTGACCGGGGGTGGGGCAGAATGTGGATATCCAGAGTGATTAGTTTATGGTCAGATCTAACCAGCGAGGGGTTAACCTCCGGTGTGGAACTCCGGTCGCCCATGTTGGTGATGACCAGATCCAATGTGTTGTCACCTTTGGTGGGGGTGTTGATCAGTTGATCCAGGGCGTTTGAGTTTATAAATTCTAGGAAATGTTGGGCAAGGGAGTTAGTACTTGAGTAGTTCTCCCAGTTAATGTTTGGGTAATTGAAATTACCCAATATCAGGGTGTTTGGTAGGACCTTTATGTTTCCCAGTATTTCCAGAAATGCGGAATAGGGGTCCTGGGACATGGTGGGTGATCTGTAGCAAGCTACAATTTTAGTTGCAGTTTTGCCTGTTGTTAGTTGCACATGGGTAATCTCTGAAGCATCGTGCTGTGCCACTAACCTGGAGGTGTGGGTATCCTTGATGAATATGGATACTCCCCCACCGTTTGTATTTCGGTCCGGGTTTTGTGGCTGAAATGTATGGTATGAGTTGTAGCCTGGTAGTGCTGGGGTGCTGTCTGGAGCCTTAAACCAGGTTTCTGTTTCTACACATTTATCGATTTTCTCCATACTAAGGAGTGCCTCAAGTTCGTGCATTTTAAGGTTTAGATTTCTGGCGTTGAGTAGCATTACCCTCAGTTTTTTGTTACTTGTGCTCTTTATGGTGGTGGGTTTGTTTTTTGAGCCTTGCCTAAAAAGGCACTATGGGGGTGGCAAGAGCCTTGGCCAGTATTCAAAAGCCTAAGGGTGACAGGTGCAAGCCATCTCTAGCGAAGCAGAGTGGCTTGTCGAGCATGTCATCCCAGGCTGACAGACACTGAATCCCCTTTGTATGATGCCAGAAGCCTAGCCATTTGTTGAAATTGATAACTTTTTTTCTTTATAGCGTGGTATTATTCTTGGTGAGGGTATGATGCTACTCAGGGTCAGGGTCATACCAGCCTGGGCTCCGTGATCAGAGACCTCCTCCATGTCTCTTTTCATGTAGTCCAGGGAGGTACGGCTCAGGTCATTCACACCAACATGGACAATGACAGAGTCATATTTGTACTTGTTCTAGAGTGACCAGAGTGCTTGTGTTATGTGGCGGATCCTGGCACCCGACAGGCAGCTAACAGTAACCTTCTTCTTGTTCACCCTAGTGAGTGGGACGTCAGTGTGCCTGACTATAGAGTCACCTATTACTAGTGTGTTGGGTATGTTATTTTGCCTTAAGGGCTGTGATTGCATGGCATACTGGTTTTGTGAAGTATGTTTCATGTGTTTCATGGTTTGTGTCCTTAGTATGACTGAGGTATATGCTTGTAACATGGAGGTAACAACTCACTCTCATAGATTTGTGGTACATCTTGGTAAACAGTTTGTTTTCCAACACTATACTTTTAGGGCTAGAATGTAGGGTGAAATAGGGTGATACAGTGGTGGATGTGAATCTACATGGGAGAGCTGGCATTAGCTTTCCATAGAATGACTATATTGTTTGTAAAGAGCAAGTAACATCCTATATGAGTAGTCAAATTGGAGGTTTGTAATTCCTACCAGATGAGTACCACATTCACAAAACAGGGACATAGCTGTCCCCATCATGACTTCATTGGATTGCCTGTTAAGCTTCAATCCAAAGTGGAAAAAAGATTTTTCCATCAAAGTGTTAACAAAGTGTAGACAGTGCCATTGTCATAGCTCTAGTTGCCATCCCAGTGCTCAGTCCATCACCAACAAACCTTCCTGCTGCTGTCTCCTGATCCAAGCACATATTTTAATCTGTTGCCACTCCCCTATCAGCCCCATTGAAGTGCCCCACCTTGAGCTGCATCACTGTTGGCCAGTGCCTCTTTGGTAAAGTTAAGTCCCTGCCTGCCTCCCCACTTGTCAGCATGCAAATGGTTCCTGGAGATCAGAGGTGATTCCATTGGTTCCCTTCTTTCATGTTGGTTGTATTAGTTACACACCCATGTTTATTATGATTTTAGAGTGTTTTAAAAGCTTCATTACACTGTTTTTTTTTGCAAGTCCAAAGAAGTCCTTACCTTGGATGGAAGTGCCAACTAGGGTTGCCAGCTTTCTTTGTGGCTAAAACCGGACTAAGGTTACGGCCCTCTCATCACCCGTAACCCCACCCATTCCCACCCCTCTCCCATCCATGCTCCGCCCATTTTGTGACATCACTGTGACATCATATGATGGGAATGCCCTCTTTTTCTGTTCCGGATGACTGCTTTCAGCCGATTTACTATGCTTTTCTGTAAAAAAGCATAGTAAATCAGCCAATTTAACAAACACTGATAGTCTGTTTCCTTTTGTGAAACAGAATATTGGAGTTTGTACAGTGTTTTCCTGACTACCAGAGAATTGATTTGATTTGTGGATAGTCCAGAAAAAAAAACTAGGTGGAACAGGGATGATTTCCAATTTCCCATCTATTGGTCAAAGTTATGCTTAAATAGGGCTAAGGATGGACTGTGCGTCACATGGATGGGAAGCTTGTTCCAGTGCATGGAGACCTTCTGAGACACATTTGTGTCTCATCAACATGGCCTATTTATGTCACAAGCAAAATTTAAATCCTTGGATATAATGGTTCCTTGACTCAGATTAAATAAGAGATCTTTTCAACAGTCATTTATTTAAAATACCACTTTAACATGCCTAGCTTCAGTAAAATAATGCCACCACAGTCTTTTTATTAACCAGTTAGGCCTGATGTACATCCCTTTTCAGGGGCAACCAGGGAGGAATTCCTGGTTAAGTGACTTGTTCAAGGAATACAGTAAGCAAATGAGGGCTAAAATAATCAAAATCTGTACCACAAGAGCTAACGTCCATAGCCTTAATCCTCTGTGCTAATTGCAAAATGATATTTTTTTATATATCACAGCTGCATGAACAGCCAACATTCCTGGAAGTGTATCAGTGTGGTGCCAGTTTACTGCAGTAAGCTAGTTTTACTACTTTACTGTAGACTCCGACCATGGAATAAGAAAAAAATACTTAGAAATGAACACGAGAGATTTTATGTACTCTTATTTTTACGTTTGTGACAACCAAAATGCCCAGGATGTTAAGTAGAACATTCAGATAAAAGGGGTTCTGATATATGACCTGCAATCTGTCTAAATCCCTGTCAGAAGAGTGCAACATCTGGCAGGCTCCACACTGCAGTGAAGACATCTATGTCTCGAGGCTCTGACTTAGGGCAGTGTTGTCAAAGCACTGCCACTGTTTACCAAATGCACATTCCTCAGCAGTGTGTCTGCACATAAAAGAAACACATCTGCTACCTGTACTAATTACCTGACATGCCTCTGAATGCCACAATGAGCATATTATAATACAAGCGATTGAAAAAAGAAGACAACTAATTTACAGAACCATCTAATTTAACCAATGCAAACATAGAAATACAAGGTAACCCCAATATATTTACCTTGAACAAGTGCACAAATATGTGCAAAATAAATACCCGCAGACTCATGCCTACTGGATACATTACCCCTCACTAAAAAATTGCAGTAAGTGAGTGCTTGAGGTATAGTTAGAGGAGATGTTAAAATTCAGGTTTGTACAGTTTTAAAGGAGTGATGTACTCATAGCTCTCAACCAATCAGGGACAGATCTCAACAAAATCAGATCCACATCAAGAAATAATCATATACACTTAAAATATTAGTACTATTAACACTCTCTTATTCTGTTAATGTTTCAAGTTAAGTAATATGTGTTCTGATCTTAGTCTGTAACTGCACTCATCATTATTAAATGTAATTCACCACCTTTGTCCAAAATGTACCATTTCAGGAGGAATTAGGAGGGACAGAGCAAAAATGCTGAGTTCAAAATCAATCACAGCTGAGGGGTATGGTGCTTGTTTGAGTATACCCGATTCTGGACAGTAACTTGCTCATGAACGCTAACAAAATTCAGTAGTTAACAGAAAAGTAGGGCTCGTACACCAAACCAAACATTCTTGTTATTGAAGGATGTGCGACAACCCATGGTCAGGTTAATCAAAATAAACTCTCAGAATAAGAACCGCAAGCAATGCCCTTCAGCAAAAGGACTATTAGAGAGATATGAATCATTTTAGAGCCGTCATTCCCATCACCAATTAATATGGTCCCAGGAAAACAGTTGAGTTGTTTGATAAGAGAATAATTATTCAAGCATTAATTCAGCTAAGTGAACAATTTAAGTGACTACATATCAACGTAATGATCACTACTCATAAACCACCGTGACAGGCTCTGCATTCCTAAGAACTGAGGAAACTAAATATGTACTGTGGCTATGGAGTGTGGACAGGTGGAAAATAAAGTGCTACCATATTCCATTTAACTCAACCATTAATATAAAAAAAATCATCAGTGCGAACAGTTATTTCAAACTTGACCAATGCAGCTAACTAAAAAAAAAAAAACACATGCATATAAAAGCTTTACAAAGACAATGAGTCTGCAAAAGGAATAACTCAACTCCACTAAGGTAGAACTAGGAAAAAGGGGATAACACGTCCCAAGAATGTATAAACTGCGTGAGAAAGGTGCTACAGTTTTTAACAAACACTCATACAAACTTTTGTCCACCCTTTTAAGAGTTTACTGTCCGGATCTATTCTTCATAAAACATACCTTTGAATAACAAGCAGAAACAGATAAGACAAATATTTCCTTTTTCATATGTACAAGTTTAATTTCTCTCGCCATGAGATAAATTCCCCATATCACAGTCAATTTCCAAACAGTGTCACAGATTAGTAGCGCCAGACCAACCGGAAGCAGTTGTGAAGCATTACTGGGAAATGTATTTTGTTTTTACTACCGCACTCTAAGTAAATCTAGAAAAAGCTACGTAGTGGCACAAAACCCGGACTTCACATGTACGGTTTTGAATGAAATTTGTAACCGGACAATTTGTTAGAAAACTGGACAGTCCGGTCAAAAACCGGACAGTTGGCAACCCTAGTGCCAACCTTTTACAAGCTTTAATCTAATAACACCTCTCATGGTGGCTTTTCCCAACGTATTGCTGCCTTTGCTATGTGTTCTCATTTTAGTCATATGTGAAAGTGTATATTTCAGAAAAGCTCTGTATTGCTGAGTCATGACTGAATGGATAACTATGATAAGGCAAACTAACCAGTAATGGTTTGTTTTAGAAGCTATTTTATAAAAAAAATACCTGGAAAAGAAAGGTAATATGGTTGCTGTTCTAAAATGAGTTCAGACAAATACGCAATGTGGTAAAATTTAAAGTAAACACTTTAGGAAAAAAAGCCTCAAATTTCTAAATATGGTTGAGTCTCGTGCCACAAAATTTTGTACACATCATAGCTGGACTCTGCAGCAGGATGTAACACTATGATATGATATCAACATAAAGGTATGGCCTGAAAAACAGAAAAAGCACACAGCAGTGAAGGCTACAAGCTACATCCTACAGACCCATGTTCGATTCCATCACAGCTTCTTTACTGTGTGATTGAGGTACTTGCCCATTTGGAAAAAAAATAGTCTGCAAATGAGTACAAAAAAACCACAGAGGAGGTTACTTGTTTCCCTAGATAGTTGCTTTCTCCTGTATTTAACACTATTAATGGATAGCCAGTTCTGAAGAGTGTTTTAATGCATTTCTCTCTGAAGTCAAGTTACTGCCTCTGAACTTAGTCGAGAGTGAGACCTATGTAACTGCTAACTAGTTGAATAAGAATAGGCGAATGTGAAATTCTGTGTAGGTTGCAAATTAGCAGTTAGATTTGGCACATTGAGTGCTAGCCTGGCTAAACAGCTGCAATGAAATGACTAATTTTGCAGTATTTTGAATGTTATAATTACTTCAGGGAGATGGTGTGCTGTTGTATTCTTAGGGTGCATGTGTTTGTCCAGATTACCAACTGTGTAATTTCATTTTTGAATGTTTATGAAAATATTAATGTGTTTTTCTTTATAGGCCTCAGTGCTAGAAAACTTGCGACTTGCAGTTCGATCTCAGCTTGGATTTACCTCGATTAGACTCCCTACAAGTGGTAGATCTAGTAACATCTGGAGTCGGATTTTCAATTTTTCAAGGTCACGGCGGTCTGGATCTCTTGCCTTAGTGTCAGCTGATGGAGAGGAAGCAGTTGTTGATTCTGGGGCATCCAGAGAGAGGGATAGAAATGGTACTCACAGAAGTCTTTTTTCTCTGGAATCAGAGGACACAGATACCGAAAATGAAAGAAGGGATATACCTGGAGCAGTTGGTGGTGTTGCAGCACCATTACCTCAGAAGGTTCCTCCATCTTCCTCAGTAGAGGTGACTGTGGGAGCATCAGGAAGTACGTCTGTTCAACAAACTGGCAGTGTGAATTCTGAAAGTGGAAGAGACGTGGGAAGCATAGGTGCTCCTACTACAAGTCCTGCAAGACACCAACTGACTAGTGCATTGAGTCGCATGACTCAGAGCTTTCGTTGGGTACGGTTTTCTCTACGAAGATCGAGTTCAGCAAATCAGAACCAGAGTCCATTGCGGCAGCTAGATAATGCAGTTAGTGAAAGAGAGGAAGATGATGATGTTGAAATGTTAATTCCTGTTTCTGATGCACCATCAGACTCGGACATGAATGACTGTTCAAGACCTCTACTTGAACTTCCCTCAGACCATGGCCAGGGATCAAGATCACCTCACATTTCAGCACTTCAGGGAACAAGGCCCGGTAGTAGAGATGGCCCTTGTGAGCACTGTGGTATTGTACACACTGCCCAGATACCTGATATCTGCCTAGAAGCAACCCAAAAAAATGAAACAAGTGATGACGAGGCCCTGTTACTCTGCTAAATGCAGTGTTTTGTTTCCTTGGGGAAGATTAAAGTTGAGGCAGTTTCATGTTGGTTTTACAACTAATTATCCCATGCAAAAAATTAAAACTAAATCATAACATTTCAAGTCTTAAGTGGAAACACTCTCCATTGCTAAGCTTTCAGCAACTTGAAATGGAAGTATAGCTCACAAAAGCCGCAAAACATTTGCATTTTATGTTAGAGTTGTGAAGTTATACAGATCAAAGAGACATCAATAACTTTGCACTTTTATTCAATTTCTAAAAAGGTCATGGTCATGTAAAGTACTGATACAGATTTTTCACTCTTTCTGTTCCAGTTCCCGTGCTGTAAGAATACATGATGCTTTACCACATTATTATTTTCCTTTTTTTATGGCATTATTCTATTTATACTTTCACATGGCTTTTTTAAAAAAAAAACATCGGTTATTATAAATTACACTGTATTGAAGTATCACTTGAACATTTTCTCCCCCCCCACCAAAAATATGCATGAAATCTAGGACATAACTAAAAAGTGTGAATGCAAATCCAGAAAGGAGCATTTCTGCCCAAGCGAACATTATTGCTGAGAGGCATAGGTCACTGTTAATTTCCACCAGGGAGCTGAAAGATGCTGCTATTTTTTACCCTGGAACTTTTATTTGAAACAGTGATTTTGTGCCTATCTGGAAATTGGCCATTCAGTTACATACCTCACAGTTTTTCTCATTAAAGAGAAAGAAAGCATGTTAAAAATAGTGCGTTTATGCTGTTTTTGCAGAATTCTAATTTTAGTGAAAGCTATAAAAAGACCACCAAGCACTTGAAGAGGTCCAGCTTTTATTTATTTTTTATGCTAAAAAGCACCAGGCATTAAGCTTACTAGGATTCCTGTAATTTGCACTAATATATAATGATGTTCCTAGTAAGCTTGGCACTTGAGTGCTGTATGGTTTGGTACTTTTATCCAATCATAATTTCATTGCTTTTATTTCACTTTTCCTGTGACTACTTGATCTTGCTTTGCAGTTTCCTTTTAGACAATAAAATGTTTGTTTCAGATCATTTTCATATTCACTTGCAACCTCTGTACAGTTCTTGGACTGGTTTATACATTTTATGTAAACTAGCCAGGTAAGACAAACTGCAAAACATTTACTGTATAAATGTCATGCCAGATCATTTGACTAAAATATTACTTATATAATATGCTACCACAGAAAACATCTATTTGGCTCACTAAAACTGCAGTATATGATTGTCACATACTGCCCAGGCTTTATTTATTTTTTGATGGTCTGTTTCTGTAAATTTAATGTTTTGGTACGGAAAATGTGTTTGTGTGTAACTATGCTATTTATTAAAATTTAAGTATGTTGCTGAATGTCATTTTTTAAAGCATGTTGAAGGTCTTGTGCATTTCTGTTGTGTTACGCCTTTGAGCAAACTGACTAAAGTGTTTTATTACATAAGAAATAATAAATGATGCATTTTATTGTTACAGTTTTGTTTTCAGAAGCATT
This sequence comes from Protopterus annectens, assembly GCF_019279795.1. Lineage (NCBI taxonomy): Eukaryota > Metazoa > Chordata > Ceratodontiformes > Protopteridae > Protopterus > Protopterus annectens. The sequence continues at coordinate 1,653,546,016 of NC_056731.1, read as the reverse complement.
TATTCCCAAAACGTGAAACCTATTTTGATATAAATAGGAAAAAAAACATGGACACCAAGAGAGGTACACTGCTCAGATTCCTACCGCAGGGATTGCATGCTTTGGCCTATTTATTACAGTGCTTTGTAAAGATCCTAAAAACTTAAGATAAAGACTTAAGATGTGGGATCTGTGAAAGAAAGCAACTTACAATGTGTTTCATTTTGAGAATATTTTAGTTTTTCTTTAGAGTTCCTAGTAAAATCTCTATAGAAATAAGTAGAGAAAGATGCAAAATTGGAGACAAAAGTAGGAAATTAGTCCTTGTGTAGTATTTGTTGTACACATTGGCCTCTTCCTCCTCAGTTTCTAAACTGTGTATTCTGGAAGGCAGCAGATGTCTTCATGATACTTATACCAGGTGTCATTTTTTACCGTTATTAGCACATGACATGAGTAATCCCTCCTGAATGAAACGAAGCCCTGCCATCTTACGACATCTTTTCAAAGTCCAGTTGTTGTGTCTTTCGGCTTTTCCCAGTTGGGGGTCGCCACAGCGGAACTCCAGTCCGCTAATGATTGGCAGTAGATTTTTACAGTAACAAAAGAAAAACATCAATAATGATAAAAATGAAAAAGTACTTGAAAATATCCATCTTCACCTTTTCCTGTTTGACCAAGTAGGAAAAAAAATGAAAAAAGTAGTGGTAAGGTTTCAGAAATGGCAGTTTCAATATTACTCTTTTCTTTAGCAGGGAGAATAGAAATGTAGTGCATAGAGCTCCATGGTTATGGTCCAAACTGGTAAAAAGATAAACCTGTTGTGTGCTGTTATAGAGCAGGACCCAACTGTAAAAGCACTTTCAAAGCTATGTAACAAATGTTAGTTGGGTACAAGAGAAGGCGTATTCCTTCGGTCCCTGAATATCTTTCTTCCTATGTCCACTGAAACTTGCAGATGTTAGTCTGTAAGTACCTTATTTAAATTAGGGTAGTATTTAAAAACTATCCCTAACCTTTTCCTTACTTGCTGTTACACAGCACTCACTAAGTGCTTTACTGGCTTTCAAAGCTGGTAAAACACATTGTGTGTTTTTTTTTCCTTTACTTTTGTAACTAATAGTACACTGAGTAGATAAGACCCTATGCACTACAGAGACTTCTAACTGGATCTCAGTGATCATAACCCATTATTGTGAGTTCTTGTCACAGATGCAAAGATTCGTGTCTCAGACTTCTCAGTTGAGGTAAATTTCTTGTCATATATATCTTGAACACACAATAATGTTATGAACTAAGACCGAGTCATAACCCTCTGTCTCTGTGTTATTGAAAGCTTCAAGCAAGGTTAAGCATTGTCCTTCATGTTAAATCTTCCTCTGTTCGTTCTTTAAATTGAGTCTCTTCTTCCCACTCCAGGTCTAAAGTTAAACCAGTCATTAATTGAGTCCTGGTTGTGCTGTTTTCCAGTTTGAGCAGGTCATCTACAGTCGTTTCCCTGAAGATTCTTGACCAGTCACTGAACCTCATAGTGATTTGTTAAAAATATGTCCATATTTAAACTGTTTCTCCTGTAGTTGCCATCCCTTGAGATGCTGTTGCTTTTGCAGGACTTGGCTGCAGTGGTAGAGTTCTTGGTCAATTGCCCACTACAAGAATTAGACATCTGTACCTGAAGCCAGACCATTAACAGAAGTGGAGTAGTTGCTGGTCCTGTGTCAGGACATAGAAACCAACGTCTGTCCCTTTAGTGACAAATGGGAATTGAATCAAGACACAGAATGCCACATTTATCCCCCAATTTTTATTGTGTGTTAGTTGCTTGAGAACTTTTGGCCCACAACTTTTCTTCTTGTTTAGCTTGTTGTAGGAGGTATGACAAGACGAATACCTAGAAACCCCTCAATTCTGAAAAATTGCATTTCTAGGACAGAAACTGAGAGGGGAGTTCCTTTTCAATGGAGGAAAGAGGCTTCTTTCTGGAGGTATATACACCTACCTTATGATGATTTGTTGGAAGATTTTTGCATGTAGCTACTTCTCAGTCGCTGGAGTTGACTATGCAAGGATCCATGTTTAGGCAGTTTCTCTGTTTAATACAGACTTTTGGGAACTAGCCTGTCTTGCTGCTAGACTTAAATAAGGAATACATCTCTATCTGATCTATAAGCAGCTTGCTGTGTAGTTTGGGATTGTGTCATTCATCAGTAGTAGTTTCATAGGAGAACATACATCAAATTAGTTTTACCTGTCATGTCTGTTTTTATTGTTTTTCTTAAAAATGTTAGTGTTTGTATGAGTTTTGTACTTTTAAAGTTGCTTTTAATGGTTTTAGTACTGTGACTATGGAAGGTGTCATGTTTTTTGAATTGTTTGAACTATAGTTGAGATTTAATTTTGTGGTTGTTAATGAGCACATTACTGCAGACAGAGAGCAGGATGAATTTTTCAGGGTGGGTGCTATTTACCCTTGCTCTGTGATTGTGTAAACATAGAGTTGGTAATGGAGGCACATCCAGCAAAATAAATATCTTTTCACAATGTGGTGCGGGTGTATACATGTATCATAGCATCCATTCTCTTTGAGCTCTATAGCTTTATGCTGTGTTTCCTACATTTAGGGTTTCTATTGACTGTCCTTGTGTTATAACATGAATTCAGGTACATCCGTCATTGCTGAATTCATAGTGAGATGTGCCCATTGCTGTTTGGTGCCATGTGGCACCCAGAATGCTGACTGTGTGTACATTCAACCAGGATATACATCTCATTTGTCCAATATCCTGCCAGTTGATGATATGGTGTCCTTTCTGCAGAACCTCTGACCCATACTGCTGTTGCTGAGCTCCAGCTCCAAACAGTGAAAGAAAATGTAGAACATTTTGGACAGATGTAACTTTGCAGAAGGTAATCTGTCAACTTAAAACCTAGAAGTATATAGCTCTGTACGGTCTTCTTCAAGTTGCAGGGCTGTCCATCAGCACGTGACTGTTGGGAGTTAGAACAGCTCCTAAGGATGGCAAGCAGCACAGAATTGTATACCTTCAAAATCATCTCATTATGTAATTTATTTGGTAAACCAGTCCACCATGTAAGATGTGTGCAACCATAAATATGCCCAACCTGGGCTCATTTTGTAGAGGAACTAAAGGTCAGTGTTTTTGGACACTCCCTTTACAGACTGTTCACTGTAATTCGTAAAACAGAAACTCAAATAATTTGGCAATGCAATGCAAATTTTAGGCTTACTGGAGAAGGCGCTGATGCTGGGAAAGATCCAAGGCAATAGAAGGAGGGTCTGACAGAGGCTAAGACGGATAGACCTCACTACTGAAGTAATAAATATAAATTTTGAAAAACTTATAGAAGCAGTTGTTGACAGACGGCCCTGTTGTGCTAAAGTTCTTGAGTTCTTGAGTCAAACTTGACTAAATGACTAAAAAAAACTTACAGGACCTATCTGCAGGAAACCATCACAAGAAAGATACTAGGTGGTTCCTGAGGTGGTCAGTATTTGCCATCCCTCCTACCAGTATAGTGTACTGCAGACACCCTGCCAGTTCTTCCCATCTACTTTTAATGCCATTGTAGTGAGGAGAACAATGATTCCTTTACAGTCTAGCAGTTCTTTTTTGGATGGGTACCTCTGTTCATAGCAGTGGGCAGCACTGGCAAACAAGTTGCATTTCATGCCCTAGTATCCTGACTGAAATCACTGTTACAGTATTCTTAATGTATGAGTTTTCAGATTGCTGATGTCTGGCCAGGGGTACCAAAGCTCTACCTTTCCGAGGCATACATTAAACTTGTGACTTCAACTCGTATACATTAGGGCATGTAGGCGGACAAATGCAAGAGTACCTCAGACTGTCTCAACATCAGCTGAACTCAGGTCTTTCAGTCTTTCATCTGTTGTACTTATCTACATTGGGTCATTGGCATTGTTGCTTCATTTTTTGTGTTTCATATAATTGCCTCATTGGGGAGCTTTCCTTTTTCATGTTTTGATTTGTGTAGACCATTTTTGGTAAATGTCAGCTAGGAGGGTTAAAGAGAGTTAAGTGCAAGTTTGGTAGACAGGTTCCATACAAAGACTTGCACACATGCAATTTTTGTTTAGTTCCAAAACACAACTACAGAACTTGCTCCCTTTTCTAGTCATTTGTTCCAAAAACCCTTAGGTCAAGGCTTTCCTCCCTTAACATGTTCCTTGAAACTCAGCTTCTAAAAAGGTTGGTCCAAGCCAAAATGGCAGAATCCTATTCAGAACATGATGGGGCATTTTGAATGGCAATCAAAGCAAATCTCTGACATTCAAAAGAGATGAAAATGAGCAGACCAGACCATCTTCAGTCCCTCCCAGTACTAGACGCATACCAGCTACATGTTCAGCTCCTGATTCTCAACCACCAGCACTTAAAAGGCCAGACAGATTCTAGAAGGTACCTGATGAATCTTAATATCTATACAAGAACCTTGTGGCTGACTCTGCTGTTGTCTCTCACTCATCCTGGATAAGCCTTCTAAACTTCTCCCCAGTGCTTAACTCCCTTCTCACAGACAAAGATAGTAGGGCTGTGGGGAAAGAAGGTTTATACCTCCTCCACCCTTGTATTAAGAGCTAATAACTACCATAAACAAATGACAAAATATTCACTCTCTGTCCTGCAGTCTTTGAACAAGGTCATGTCAGATCCACAGTCTACAGATTTTAAGCAGCTAATGCAGTCCTTACTGTCTCAAGTTACTCAAATTACCAAGCACAGCATCAAATGCAGTTAAGATGTTGTGGTTGTGTCTTCCAGGGCTGTGGCCACAGGTTCAGTTACCAGATAATATGCATTGTTATGCAATCAACCCATCCCTGAGGACTTCCAAGTCTGAAATCTTAGATTCATCAGTAGATAAAGATCTTGCGCAGAAGCTGCAAAACTCTTCAAAACCCTACAAGAGAAAAGTAAGTCTTTGAAGGACTATAAGCAAATTTTACTTTCTACAGTCCCTAGATACCACAGGAACTACCCAGCCAAGTCCACTTCTTTTGTTAAGAAGGTCTCTAGGTCCACACACAAAGAAAGAAAAACACCAAGAAAGAGATTTTCAGACAAACCACTTAGGGAATCTTATTTGGGGGGCCTCCCTTCAGAGGCAAAAACCTGTGACTACTTTCCCAACTACATATCTCCCCTCCCCTCCACAAACCCTATACCCCTCTTTCAAAAAGGCTTTATCTGTCTCTTCCTTTCTGGGAATTGAAATGGTAACCACAGACAAATGTTTTCAGACCATCCTCAAAGAAGGCAATGTCATGTCATGGGAAAGCATCCCCTCTCTAAAGGGCCTGCCTCCTACATCACTCAACCAGCTTCCTTTGCTCAGCCCTGTCATTCAGGACTTAGTAGATCAAGACACCATAGAAAGAATGCCATCCTCTTTCATAGGAAAAGGGTTCTATTCCAGAATCTTTTTAGTGCCGTGGAAAGAAGGAAGGACAATGGAGACCCATTCTGGATCGCTGTCTTCTAAACACCTTTCTAAAGGTACCCACTTTCAGAATCCTTGCTTTCCACACCCTTCTGCCTTTCATTCTTTCTCACACCTTTCTTGTATCACTAGACCTAAAGAATACCTACCTTCACATTTCTCACATTTCCATTTGACCTTGTTGCAAGAAATTGTTCAGATTTTTCTCTGGCTCATCACACTTTCAGTTTACTGTTCTCCCCTTTGGTCTTTCTGGGGCACCAAGAGGTTTTACAAAGTGTCTGCTCCAGTGGTGACTTTCTGCTGCACACCAGAATTCATATTTTCCTTTAACTGGACAACCTACTTATCGGGACTCTTTCCATAGACTCCCTCCTCAGTCATGTACTTTACATAGTACATCTCCTATCCATCCTAGGATTTACAGTCGGTTTCAGAAAATCCCATCTCACTCCCAGTCAAGAAGTGGGTTGCAGACTAGACACATGTAAAATGCTTGCATTGCTTCCTTAGGAAAAAGTTTTCAGTCTGGCCAGCTTTTCCAGAACCCTCTCCTCAGTGTCTCACTGCAAGGGAGATACTTAGGGCCTTGGGTTTCAAGGCAGCTGCCATCCAAGTGCTCCATCTGGTCAGGCAATATATGCAGAAAATTCAGTGGTACTTGAAAGCAATGTGGTCTCAACTTTTCCATCTGCTGAATACCCTGATCCCTCTCATACGTTGCCTCAGAAAGGAACTACTGTGATGAGAAAAGCAAGTCATGCTCAAACTGGGTCTTCCTTTCACCCCACCCCCACCTAACCAAGTCCTTTACACAGGTGGCTCGGACAGAGCATGGAGGGCTTGGACAGGATCCCACTGACTGCAGGGGAAGTGACCCCCCCCCCCCGAAAGAACACATCAAACTGAAAGAAGAGAGCCCTTCTACAAGCACTGCAGATATTTTCCCATATGTGGAACCTAGGCACACTAGTGGTGTACACTGACAGTACCACAGTTATGTGGTATCTGAACAGCTAGGGGGCACAAGATCTTACCCACTGTGCAGGCTAGCACAAGAGGCATAGCACATAGCCACACAAATGGGCATGACTTTGACAACTGTATACATTCCCTCACAGGAGAGTGTACTGGCGGACTCCTTAAGCAGGTCCTTGAAGGACTTTCATGAATGGACCTTGAACAAGCATGTCTTTAAAACAATCATTAATCAGTGGGGAACACCAAAAACAGACCTTTTTGCTTTATCAGAAAACCACCAGCTTTCCCTGTTGTGCACCAGGAGCCCTTTTCCCTTAGCTTAGAGGGCAGATGCCTTCTCTTTCCAGTGATCAGGGAGGTTTCTTCTCCCCACTGTTGCTATTTTTTAAAGTCCTTGTAAAAGTTCAAAAGGAAGCTCCAAAACTTCTACTGCTGGACCTTTCTGGCCAAGAGTGTATTGACTTCTCTTCCTACTCCACCTGTCCCAAGGGAAACTGTTAGAAAATACCATTGCAACCAGATCTGGTCACTCAACAGCAAGGTATGCATCTCCATCCAAATCTAGCCTCTCTGGGGATGACATGGTTATGATCCCTAAAAGACACCTCTTCCTCTGAGGAGGTGGTTTGGTTCTTACAGAAAGCCTGAAAACCTACCACTGGAAAATCATATAAACCTAAGTGGAAAAGATTTTCTATTTGGTGCTTCAAGCACAGCTATGGCCCATTTTTCTCAGATGCCCCCCTCTGTCATTAAGTATCTCTGCAAACTATTGCATTCTGGTGTAGCCTTCTCTTCCATTAAAGCCCATCTGTCTGCCATCAATGCCTGCTTAACTCTTGGTCCACTTCTCCTGTCCAGGCTGGAGGTCAAACTTTTCTTGAGGGGAGTCTTGCATTTTAAACCACCAGGGAAACCTGTTTCTCCTTCCTGAGATCTCAGCTTTGTGCTGGAAAAAAATTAATTTGCCCCCTTTTGAGCCAACAGCTTCTGCCTCTTTAAAATTCTACAACTGAAAGACTATCTCCTTCCTTTCTTATTTTCCAAAGGAGCACAGTGACTGTTGCAGCCAATCCATTATTCATGCCTAAGGTAGTGAGTAAGGGGGAAAGAATTTTCCATTCAATAGATGTTAACAAGCAGCTGAGGTACTTCTTGGACAAAACAAAAATTGTCAGAAAAACTGACCAACCTTTTCTTTTCCTTCATGGATTCCAGGCTGGACCAGCCCAACTGTAGGCAAACCATGGCGTCTTGTCTAGCGAAGGCTATCTCTTTTTGTTACTCACAGTATGTGAAAGCATTGCCTTCCTGCCCAGAAGCACATTCCACTTGAGCAACAGCCTCTTTTGGAGCCTTCCACAAGGTAAATGCCAGATCCATTTTGGAAGCGGCCACCTGGTCTTCTGTGCAGACCTTCACCAAGCATTACAAGATTGATGCCTTTTCCAGATCCAGGGCTGCCTGTGCTATGTCTGTCCTGTCTGATCTCCTGGACAGCTCATCCTCCCTTTAGCTAGCCTCCCTCTTGTCTAACTCCTTCAGCTCTGGGAATCATCTGTATGTTAAGAATAATGCAACAGTGACTTTAGTCAGGACATAGTACAGCTTTGTAAGAACTTAACCACAACAGCAGATTTCCTATTGATCACAGTTGCAGTATTCCTTCCTTCCCTCCTTCCCCTCATCTCTTCCTCTGCTGCATGTATTGCTGTTTCTTTCTGTTTTACGCTGTCGCTTATAGGCTGCTTTCAGGAGAGTTTACTTACTTCTTTGAGCTATACCCCTCCTATATGACCAGTTTCCTCTCTCAGTAGTCTTCAAGCCACTGGTTATACATAGTTTGAGGTACTAATTTGTTCATCCACCTATGTACCCCGATGCATATGAGCTGTGGTCATGCATTAGACTTAGGTGAATTTTCGGTACCCTGGCCAGATGTCAGTGGACCAAAAGCCCATATGTTAAGAATACTGCAGCAGTGATCAGTAGGACATCTACTGTTGTAGTAAGTCCTTACACAACTGTACTTTCCTCCCTGTAGTACATCATGTCAAGAGGAGTTGAGAGGCTAATTTTCTTCTTATCTCACTGCTTGGGAAAGGATTTCAGCATCAAAATTGGTGTTGGACCTGATGAACGATACAGTTAGTGATGTTGAATAACCAATGCTGTTCTCATCTGTGCCTGTTCTTAACACTACATAAAATTCCAGCAGCATTAGAAGTCTAGGTTGCCTCCAAAAAGGTACAGTTCTTCACACAGAAAAAGCATTTAGCCGGAGGAGTTTTACTGTTTCTTTCTAGCCCACCAAAAGACCAATCATGTGAAAACTGAGGCCATGTATTCTGGACACTTGAGCTATTCCTTATTTATTTGCAGGCATGATAACATATGCTAGAGGTAGAATGAAAAATTCAAGTTTGATGGGACCCGATAGCATACATGGTTGTTTCTTCAAAAACAAAGTGGAAAACCAGTCTAACCTCTGCATCACTAATGCTTAATAGAGTTAACACATGGACACATCCGTGACATTTGGCAGTAAACTTTAGTGGTACCATTTCACAAAGGAGGAGGGGACATTAGGCCCAAACAATTTTAGACCCATCATTTTTAACCAGTATTCTGGTTAAAGTCATGGAGAGAGTCAAAAGGGAGATTATCTGCAAATGACGGGAATTATTTATGTTATAGAAAACAACATGAGTTTGTTAAATGTCTTGCCTTGTCAGTATTGTGGCATTCTTTGTAGCTGTAGCAGCAGCATCTGATGAGTGGTTGACAGGATATACTTATCTTGACCTTCTTAAGCTGTTTGACACTGTCCCACATAAGGAGAGTGACAAATTAACATTGAATGTCAACTCATACATAATTACATGGATAAAACAGCAACTAAGCAACAGATCACAGCAAGTCAAGGTCAGGAGTCGTCTGCCTATCCCAGCAGGGATACCAGTGCTGCCTTCAGGGATCTGTACTGGGACTATTACTTTTTTGTACTTTTTTCTTATTTAAAAGTGGGAATTAGACTGTACATAAATAAATGTGCTAATAATTACAAATTGGGCAAAATTCTTATTTTCAGAAAGAGATGCTGAGTTTCTTCAAGGTTATTTACAAAAATACAAGTGTGGTTCAACTGTAATGATCTCCCCTTTTATGTCAGTAAGTAATGCATCTTGTAGCATCACAAGAATTGGCAAAATGGCAGACATGATTAAGTAGATAATTAAAAAAATGACACATTCATTAAAGATCTACGGTTAGTGGTGGACAACAGTGTAAACTTTGTTCAGTGTGTTAACTACCAAACCCAGAAAATCATATTTTGTGGCCATCTAATTCTAAAGCACATGTCTAGCCACAGCAGAGGTATTCTACTTTATACTTTAATCTCACCTGTTAGTAAATACAATCTGAATTAACTTGAAAACTTACAGTGGTTCCTTACTAGATAGCTGTAGAATTGGAAAATATGAATTATTTAAAAAGGCTTCATAGAGTTAATGTCTGCCTGTTCTTTAAAGCAGTATCTGATCCAGTTATGTTTGAAACTCTGTGCTTGGAACTCACTGCTGGAGAACTAATATCAAACTGAGGAAACATAATGCTAAGCATATATGTTTGTTTTTGTTTTGTTGATTTACATTTTTGTTGACTGGGTTAGACCTGCAAGGGGGTTGCCCATTTTCAGAGGAGACCCTGAAGTACAGAAATAATATTGCAGCACTTGGAAATATAATGCATAAAATATAATATAAAGGTTTTGAAAAATACAAAATCACAGCAACATATTTAAAAGACATTAAAGGCTAAAAACATCACATACAAGTTTTAAGCATTGTGGAAGTAAAATACAGATTTAGTATTGTATCATTTTTTTTTTTTGGTAAAAGCAGCATCAGATATGTAGTAGTAAGATCTTTAGACATTTTTTTTATAGGCTTAAGCATTACAGAAGCAAAAATAGAATGAAAAAAATACCAGTATGCAGCAGTAGCAGCACTAAGTATTTAAAAAGTGACTGATACATTGTGCAGTACTTTCCGAGATTATGGAATAAGCTTTTCCATGTTAAAAAATCTCACTCTTAACTTCCTTTGTAAATAAGTGTGCGTGCTTGTGTAAGCACAGAATGCATCAGCTCAGGGTGAACATACTGTGCTCTTGAATTTAGTCAGCAGATTTAGTCAACCAGGGCTTACAAATATTGAATCTTGACATTTTGTAGACCTGTGAACAAGAGCTAACATGGGTCTTGCATCCGTTAGTGCTCAAGAATTAGGTTTCAGCATTCATGTTTTCAGTGATGCCGGCTCCCGAATTTGTCTTTGCAAGATTGTGCATCTTGAGCTTTGTGTGCGCAAGAATTCAACTGTGTTTTTGCATGCATACATGTGTACACATGTATATATATATATATATATATATATATATATATATATATATATATATGTATATATATATATATGTATATATATAAACACATATCCGTGCATATTGTCATACATATGTATATACATGTACATCACTCCCTATTTCAAAGGTGCAGTTTGTCTGTCGAGTGAATCACTTAAATGTGGTTGATTAATCGATTCATTGAATGTTTGTTGTAGGAAAGAAGATCAAATGCATACAGGTAAGTGTGGGTTTGAGATACTAATGCCAAAACTTGTAGATATACATAAGGTTATAGCATGGAGGTGCAAATGTTTATAGGGTAAGATTGGAATAAGGGCAAAACAAGGGGACAGATTTAGTGTTGTGGATGTGGTGTGTTTCTGAGTATCTAGTGTGGTGGTAGTGTGACAGAAAAGTTTTTATAAGGTAAGATGCAGGGTTAACTCACACATAGGTATGGTAGTGTAGTGGGGCAAAGCATATACATATTTGTACATGTTGCCATATATATATATATATATATATATATATATATATATATATATATGTGTGTGTGTGTGTGTGTGTGAGCACGTATAGATTTAGTCATCTACATAGACGGGTATGTGTGTGTGTGTACATGCATGTATATATGTAAATGTGTGTGTGTGTGTGTATATGTATATGTGTATATATATATATATATATATATATATATATATATATATATATATATATATATATATAGAGAGAGAGAGAGAGAGGGGCAGGCATAGGTATATATACATATCATATCATGTAAGTAGGGTTTTTTACAAGGGTGGGATAATACTTTCTTGCAGAAATTAAAGAAAAAGAAGCCAGCAACAATTGCAGTGTTGGTCAACAAATGCAAGTTCATAAAATCCAGTCTGTTTAGAACAGTATACAAATATTATTTCCAACATTCAATTCAGTTTAGTCCACTCAACTTACTGATTACAGAGTCTTTTGCCCAACTTTGGTCAGTAAAGCAAACTACACTTAGAGATAAAAGTCCTTAGTTTCAGCACACCTTTCAGACTTTGTTCATCTTTCACATGTAGCTCCGTGGAGACTCCTCTTTGGATCCCACTCTATAACTACTGATTAGGAATCTCTTTCCAGAGTTAGTGGTCACAGTGTACACCTAGAGGCAGTTTCTCTTCAATAGTTGCCGTAGACAGTTGCTTGCCTGCTGTTGAAACTCTGCACCTCCCTTCTGTGGTACACCTTATAGTAGTTTTGGCAAACACACTAAAGCAAGCACTGTGCTTTCTAGGCCCAGCTGTCACTGTGCCACATGACAGTCCCAAGCAGAGAACCCCGTTTAAGTGATATGGTTTGAGGGTCAAAGCCTACCTGTATAATTCTGGATCTCAAACTCTTTACTATTAAGTAGTGCTTTTCAGTAGTAAGGACCTATTTTATGGCAAGGCACTCTTGCCATTATATGTGAATACCATCTCTTAGCATTGCTGAGTTTTCTACCTGTGTAACAGATGGCATGCTCCTCCCCACCTGTACATATGCCTACCTCTGAGGTTTCTGTGTGTACTAAGAATTGTTTTGAAAATGCTGGAGTTAGTATTGGTTCTTATCAAAGCACATATTTTAGTTGCCTAAAGTCTTGTTCAACTTCAGCTGTCCACATGACATTTGAGTGGACCTTATCCTGGGTTAGGTCTGTAGGGGAAAACAGTGGTAGCAAATTTAGTAGTCATTTTCTGATAATAGCAAGCCAGGCCTAAAAGCCTTAACCTGATTCTTACAATCAGCCTATTTTAACCCTAAGCCTATTATATCAGAGGGATTTGAGAGTATTCTTCAAATTGTTGAAAGGGAAGAAGTGTGTGTCTCCCTTTTTGAGGTAAATCAGGGGCTGAGGCCTCCTTGTTTTGTGCAGGCTCTCATCCTTGCTAAAATGAAATAAAAGACCAAGCATACTTCTTCCTCTAACAGACAGTCAAAGATCATCAAAAGGACTGGTTTGATTTTTCTCAGGAATCTAAAGATATTATTTCCTTTAATCTTGCCCCCAGTTAGACTCCTCTGTTTCAGCTTTTCTCTGTGAAGAGGCATGGGGATTCTTGATGTTCATAGGTTCATAAGTAGGTACTAGGCTATCTGCCCGAGGGCATTTATAAGCCTAGCCAGAGTGTGTCGGCTTTCGCCACCCCATTGATTAATTAACTGATCCTCTGTCGACCAGAGCCAATGAAGTGATCCCAGGGGTGTATTTTCTGTTACCCATCCACTCGTCAAGGTTTTTCTTGAAGAGTGTTAGTGAGGGGCTCTGCCTGATGTAATTTGGAATTTTGTTCCAAAGCATGGGGAGTCTCTGTGACAGGAATCTATCCATCCAGCATGTTCTATTTATTGTTGTGGTGAGGTTTAGCTCACTAGAGCGCGTGGCTCGTAGTGACTTGGATATCTTTAGGTGGAGCATGTCCATCAATTCTGAGTTGGACATGGCTTTGTAAGTCTGGCAGAGATCACTTCTGAGTAAGCGATATGCCACTGAGTACAGCTGGAGTTTTTTCAGTTGGGCTGCATAGGACATATGTTTGAGGCCAGTAATCCTCTTGGTGAGCTACTTTTGTGGTCTTTCCAGCTGTTGGAAGTGTCTTGTGAGGTACATCCCAAATGGGGCATTGTACTCTATGATGGGTCTAATGAGTGACGAGTAGAGGGGCACTATAACCTCTTTATTTCTAGATGCAAACCCTTTAGTAATTAGATGGGCCACATAGAAGGATTTCCTAACTACTTTGGCAATATGATTGTCGAAGGAGAGATTACTACCTACCTGGGTCCCCAGATCTCTTATTACCTCCTCTGTATTAAGGGGACTGCCACCTATGTGGTTATTTGTGGGTGTTTTGTTTTTCCCAAACGGGATGACTATGCATTTTTTGGTATTTAGCTTGAGGCCATGACTTTGACACCAGGTGTTCATCCCAGTAAGGCCCTTTTGGAGGATATCCGTGTCAGCCGGAGAGTAAATTATGGCTCCCAGTTTGCAGTCATCGGCAAACTTGGTTAGCCATAGTCCTCCTGTGTTTGCCTGTACTTCTGAGAAGTATATGCCGAACAGTAGGTGTCCCAGGACCTAGCCTTGTGGGACACCACTTGTGACTGGTTTAGAGTCGGACCTGGAGCCCACTATTCTTACATTTTGAGTTCTGTCTGTAAACCAGTTGGCAACCCATCTTGTGACTTAGGGGTTTATGTTCAGACTGGTGAGTTTTTCTGTAATACCCGAGTGGGGAATGGTGTTGAAAGCCTTGGCAAGGTCAAGGTAGGCTGTGTGAACCACCTTTCCTTCATCTATGGCCTTGGTGACTGTCTCGAAGAAGTCAACCAGGTTTAGTAGGCATGATCTGCTCTTAACAAAGCCAAACTGGGTTGGGTCAAGTGTTTGGAGGTTCCCAATGTCTTTGTTAATGAGTTCCGTGATGATGCGCTCCATAGCCTTGCAGACCAGGCTAGTCAGGCTTATGGGGAGATAGTTACCAGGGTCAGTTGTGGCCCTTCCTTTGTGGAGAGGAATAACCATTGCTGTGCGCCAGTCTATGGGCACATAGCCTGTGGAGAGGCTGAGGTTGAACAGCGTGTTTAGGTAGGGAGTTAGTTCGTTCTGTAATTAGTGCAAGATGCAGCCTGGGACACCATCTGTTCCCATTGATGCTGTGTTTTTGGCTTTTGAAAGGGCTGTTTTCACCTGTGCATCTGTGATTTTTGGGACACTACACTTTTCCGGTATTGTTGTGGGCCCTTTTGGAGGAGAGAGGGGGTGAAGTTTGCACTGAATCTATCTGCCAGGATGTTGGCAATATCAGTAGGTTCAGTATAGTTTGTGCTATTTTGCACTAGTTCAGTGCATATCTGCAAGTTGCGACTTAGATTCTTAACATAGCTAAAGAAGGCTTTGTGGTTATCTTTTGAATCCTTGGCTATTTTTCTTTCGAAGTTAGCCTTGGATGATTTCATGAGGGACCTTAGTTTCTTACTGATACTGATCAGGATGTCTTTCCTTCTTGGGATTTGCTTTTTTCTGAACTAGTTTCCTCCTTCTATTGTATAGCCTGTTTATGGCAGGGGTCCACCACGATCCATGCATCCTTGTAAGTGCTCATAGAGTGCATTTGTTAAGATTTCTGCATCTTGGGCAGCGTTATCCTTTAGCGTGGGGGCTGTGAAACTTAACACCTCTGTCTTAAGTAAGGTGAAGTTTGCTTTAGAAAAGTTTTTTTACTGTGGTTTCCTTAGTTGGGGGTGGTGGTGGGGTGTGGACATCCAGAGTGATTAGTTTATGGTCTGATCTAACCAGTGACGGGTTGACCTCCGGTGTGGAACACCTGTCGTCCATGTTGGTGTTGACCAGGTCCAATATGTTTTCACCTCTGGTAGGGGAGTTTACCAGCTGATCCAGGGCGTTTGAATTGATGAATTCCAGGAAGCGCTGGGCCTGGGAGTTTGTCCTCGAGTAGTTTTCCCAGTGAATGGTAGGGTAATTGAAATTGCCCAATATCAGGGTGTTCGTTAGGACCTTCATATTTTCCAGTGTCTCCAGCAAGGTGAAGTGGTGGTCCTGGGCATGGAGGGTGATCTGTAGCAGGCCACAATTTGCATTGCAGATTTGCCCGATGTTAGTTGCACATGGATGACCTCAGAGGTATCATGCTGCCCCACTAAAGGTATAGGTATCCTTGATGAATATGGATACACCCCATCCTTTTGTGTTTCGGTCCGTGTTCTGTGGCCAAAACGTGTAGTATGAGTTGTAGCCCTGTAGTGCTGGAGTGCACTCTGGAGCCTTGAACCAGGTTTCAGTTACTGCACAGATGTTGACATTCTCCATACTGAGGAGTGCTTCAAGCGCATGCATTTTGAGATTTAAACTCCTGGCATTGAGGAGTATAACCCTCAGTGTTTTGTTAATTGTGCTGTTTACGGAGGTGGGTTTGACTTTTGAGCCTTGCCTAAAAAAGGCACTATGGGGACAGCAAGAGCCTTGGCCAGTATTCGAAAGCCTAGGTGTGACAGGTGCAAGCTGTCTCTTGCAAAGCAACGAGGCATGTCGAGCATGTCGTCCCGGGCTGACAGACACTGGATCCCCTTTGAATGACACCAGAAGCTTAGCCAATTGTTGAAATTGATAATTTTTTTCTTTATACTGTGGTATCATTCTTGGTGAGGGCAGGATGCTACTCAGGGTCAGGGTCATAACCACCTGGGCTACATGATCAGTGAGCTCTTCCATGTCTCTTTTCATGTAGTCCAGGGAGGTACATCTCAGGTCATTCACACCAATATGAACAGTGACAGAGTCATTTTTGTACTTTTTCTGGAGTGACCTTAGTGCTTGTGTTGTGGTGGATTCTGGCTCGCGACAGGCAGCTAACAGTAACCTTCTGCTTGTCCAGCCTAATGAGTGGGACGTCAGTGTGCCTGACTATAGTCACCTGTTACTAGTGTGTTAGGTATGTTATTTCGCCTTAAGGGCTGTGATTGTGCGGCACACTGATTTTGTGTTTTATGTGTTGTCTGGTTTGTGACGGGATGTGCAGGTTGTTTGGGTGTCTTCTTTGGAGGTCTCTGATGCTTTTGCAGGTTTTTATTTAGAGCCTCCGAGTATGATTTTGTGTTTTATGTGTATTTTTTGCCAGTGCTGTTTTAGCAGGTCTGTGTGTGGCTGGAGGTGTGTTGCAAGTGTTAACCTTCTCCTCTTGACTGTCTGTTCCAGTCTTGGGTGGAGACAGCTTAGCTTCCAGTTTGGCTGTATAATTGCATCTCTCACATATGTTAGTGTTTTGTGGTAGGAGGAGAGGGTTGTCTGTGTAGATGAGGCAGTTGTAACATTGCCTCAGGATACCCAGATTCACCAGCTGGACTGGAGAGTACACCTGAAATTGCCCTTTGGTCATGCCTGAATAGTAGGGTGAGCTGCTTAGTCATTTGGTTGGTGAGGGGTGAATAAAGAGCCTTGCCCTGCTGGGCACAGTATCAGGGTATATTAGTAACTGCTGTTAGGTCTGAGCAAGTGCTGGTCTGTAAGATGCTTTTTGAGTGCTTAGGTTGAGAGTTAGACTAGTTTCAAGGGAAAAACTGAAGAGGAGACTTAGTGGAGCCGGTAATAATTTAACCATAGTTAACTGGTGCTGCCCAGTGCGCAAAACCGTGCAAACTCGGTTTTTATAGTAGGGAAATGAAAGAGATAGAAATTAGCCTAAAATGGCCAATAAACTACTAACTTCTGGGCTGGAACCACTCCTCCAGGGACAGATAGGTTGCTCAAAGCTCCCCCTCTCTCACAGGTGAACAGAGAAACCTCCTTCTACCCAAGTAAGGTATGGGCAACTCAGAAACTAGTATCGCAGCCCTGAATTCAGCACTAGCCTGAAAATTGGACTATACTAGCTTAGAAAGGCGAGAAACAAGGAATTTTTTTTTTTGAAAAGATAAGGCAAAAACAGTAAAAAAATACACTTAGAACAGCTTTAAACGACTACAAATGATCAGAAAAGGCTATCACACTTTAGTCTGTAGCCTACAACAGTTAAATTATTTAAACAAAAAACCTTTTAAAAGTGCAGGCAGTCAAATAAATGCAATATGTGAAAAAAACAAGCTTTTAAATAACAATAAACTCTGGAAAATTTGTGTTTAGGCGGAAAACAGTTAAGTACAGCAAGAAAGTACAGAAAACTGATACTAAATCACTCCAAAGTCTCTCTTCTAAGCTAGAAGGCTTGTATCACTTTAAGGCTTTCGAGTGCTACCCAACAGGTTAGTTACAGGAAAGATGGGAATCAAGCGCAGATGTGGTCTTTTAAACTAGAAAGTTGAAAGAGACGGACAAACTGTCCAAATGATCAATAAACTACAATTTCTGGGCCAAGAACCTCTCCTCTCATGGTAGACAGGCTACCTAGTGCTTACCACTCCCACTGATAAGCTAGAAGGCTTTCCTCCAACACAGAAAGGCATGCAGGGCTCAGAAGCTTGCCAACAGGCCTGGATACAGCAACTCTGTATCTGGACTAGGCTAGTTACAGGAAAGGTGGGAAACAAGCGCAAGTGCGGCTTTTAAACCAGAATGTTGAAAGAGATAGAAAAAAACTGCCCAAACGGCCAATAGCTACAATTTCTGGGCCAGGAACCACTCCTCTTGTGGTAGATAGACTACCTAATGCTTACCACTCCCACTGATAAGCTAGAAGGCTTCCCTCCAACACAGAAAGGCTTGGGCAGCTCAGAAGCATACAAAGAGTCCTGGATGCAGAAAATCTGTACCTGGACTGGACTAGTTACAGGAAAGGTGGGGAACAAGTACAAACGCAGGCTTTTAAGCCAGCAAGTTGAAAGAGATGGAAAACTGCCCAAACGGCCAAATAAACTACAATTTCTGGGCCAAAACTCACTCTTCCCATGGAGGATAGGCAAGCTAGTGCTTACCACTCCCACTGATAAGCTAGAAGGCTTCCCTCCAACACAGAAAGGCTTGGGGGGCTGTGAAGCTTACTAACTCCTGGATACAGCAACTCTGTAACCGGACTAGGCTAGTTATAGGAAAGGCGGGAAACAGGCACAAGTGCGGCTTTCAAACCAGAAGGTTGAAAGAGACGGAAAAAAACAGCCAATAGCTACGATTTCTAGGCTAGGGACCACTCCTCTTGTGGTAGATAGGCTACCTGATGCTTACCACTCCCACTGATAAGCTAGAAGGCTTCCCTCCAACATGGAAAGTCTTGGGGGGGGGGGGCTCAGAAGCTTACAAAGAGTCCTGGATACAGCAAATCTGTACCTGGACTAGACTAGTAACAGAAAAGGCAGGAAACAAGTGCAAACACAAGCTTTTAAATCAGAAGGTTGAAAGAGATGGAAAGGCTTCTCAAACAGCCAATAAACTATCATTTCTGTGCCAGAAACCACTCCTCCTGTGGTAGATAGGTTAGCTAATGCTTACCACTCCCACTGATAAGTTAGAAGGCTTCTCTCCAACACAGAAGGGCTTGGGGGGCTCAGAAGCTTACCAACAGTCCTGGAAAAAGCGAATATGTACCTGGACTACACTAGTTATAGGAAAAGCAGGGACCAAACGCAAAACGGGCTTTTAACCAGGAAGTAGAAAGAGATGGAAAAACTGCCCAGATAGCCAATGAACTACAATTTCAGGGCCAAAACCCACTCTTCCCATGGTAGATAGGCTACTTAGTGCTTACCACTCCCACTGATAAGCTAAAAGGTTTCCCTCCAACACAGAAAGGCTTGGGTGGCTCAAAAGCTTACCAACAGTCCTGGATACAGCAAGTCTGTATCTGGACTTGACTAGTTACAGGAAAGGCAGGAAACAAGCTTATTATTATTTTTTTTATGTTACAGAAAAGTAGTTATAACAGCAGTAAATACAACTCAAATTGCAGTGCAGGCCAGCACAACCCGAGTGTGTAGCAACACTACGGCAAATACAGTTCAAATAAATGCAATTAAATTAACAAATGACTAAAATAGTGCAAAGGGCAGTCAGTTAGAAGGCTACTAACAAGCAGTAATAAGTGCAGAGTAAGCGCGACTGAACAGATAACAGCACACAGAAGAGCAACTAAGACAGTTACAGTAAGAGCAGCTGAATAATATATATATATATATATATATATATATATACATTTTTTTTTTTTTGAGGGAGGGAACAGAGCAGGATTAAGAGGCTACAGGGGTTGTTCTTCCCAAATGTTCTCTTTGTACACAGTAGGAGTGCCTAAAATTAGAATATGATCTCACTTCACTCAGTTCAGTGAGCAAATGAGATGGGCCCAGGAGTATCTAAATATAAATCTACAAGAGGGACAGGCAATTTCAAAGCCACCAACATTAACACCAAAACAAGAACAGGGAGGGTGGGTGGAGAACTAACTGTAGAGAGACAGCCACAACTTCAGTTCAGTTAATATTCAGTGGAAAACACAAATAAATTAAATACAGTACTATATGAAAAAGAGCAGATAAAGGTGTACTTAAATTCACTTATACGTCCAGTTGATTTCAGGTAGATGTTAGCCGGCCAAAGCTCTGATATTAAGCAGAGATAACTCAAAATGTACCACTTATATAAGGCAGGACAGAATGTCAGTGATGAGGTGAAACTACCCCCCACTGCTATCAGTGGCTACACAGAAATTCTAACAAGTATTCTGTAGAGAGACAGCCACAACTTGAGTTAATATTCAGTGAAAAACACAAATAAATAGATTAAATACAGTACTATATGAAAAAGAGCAGATAAAAGTGTACTTTAATTCAGTTATACGTCCAGTTGAATTCAGGTAGATGTTAGCCTGCCAAAGCTCTGATGTTCTTCGTGTTTCACTGTTGCAGTCATCACCTGTGGGTTATCCCTGCTGTGGTAGCCCTCGGCCAGCCCGAATACAAGAGTCAATGTTTCTTTGTGTCGGCTGCCGTCGCCTGTAGTCTGATGTCAGGTCATCAGTGCTGTAAAGCAAGGCAGCCAACATCATTACATCAGTTTTTCTTGCCATGGACCCCGTAGCAGAAGCAGTTCGCACAAGTACTGGTCGCTCGCTATCAGAAGTTGAATTTCAGCTGAAAATGTCTAAAGCTAAGTACCTGTTGGGGATCTTTTTTTCTTCCACTAACCGATGTCTGAAAAAGGTACCAATTGTCTCACCTGTGGAAAACAGATCCAACACTGAGACTTCCATTCTTACTGCATTACTTGTTTAGGCCCAGACCACAACGTCCCCCGTTGCCAGTTCTGTGCCCTTTTTAATGCGAGAACCATTTGCTGTAGAGCTCTTTTTGTGGACAGTTATTTTTGTGTTCCGTCTTTGCATTTTGATATGGTGTCCATCAGCCAACAATCTGTGAACTTTCCAAAAAAACAGAGAGATAAAGATAGACACAGATCACACAACGCTAAGCCTTCCGACGACACTACCGCTAAGCAGGTCATCAGTTCTCCAGAATTCAGTGAGGCACTTTTGCAGCCCCTGATGCCTGATTCGATATTTAAGCAGGCTTGTACCAATACCCTTTCGAAGTCCAGTATGCCACAGAAATCTTCTTCATCTTTCGAGCCTTTGGCTGTCTCTGCCTCGGTTGGGTCCGGATCTGCAACGCAGGCACAGGCTTCCAAGGAGGTCTTTCATACTAACAAATCTAGACAAAAAACATCTTTGCATCTGACTACCGTTTCTCTCAGACCGACAGATTCTCTCAGGCCTAGAAGCCAGACCACTCCTAGGAAATCTGCTTCTAGCCACCATCTTGCTACTGCTCCACCACCCCAAGCACAAATGCTTAAAATGGCGGAGGATCTTATCTGCCTTATCCGAGGTAGTCAGGCCACAACTCCTAAAAAGAAAAGGCACCTTTCTCCAGAAATTATGACAGAACAGGATTCTGAGGAATCTGAATATTCAGTTTTTGAAGAGGAACTGCTTATGAGGATTCAGATGCAGAGGAATCCATCAC
Organism: Protopterus annectens; assembly: GCF_019279795.1. Lineage (NCBI taxonomy): Eukaryota > Metazoa > Chordata > Ceratodontiformes > Protopteridae > Protopterus > Protopterus annectens. The sequence goes on along the minus strand of NC_056731.1, from coordinate 1,653,524,671 downwards.
TTCTGCCTCCTCTCCAGAGGACCTTTCCTTTGGGGAAACCCTTCACTCCCTCAGGGAACATTTCCAATGGGAATCTCAGGACTTCCCACAGTCTAAGAAAAGTTTTGGAGAGTTTCTGGACCTGCCCCAGCACAGACCCCTGGCCATCCCCCCTATTTTAGAAGTGGTGGACGATGTTTTCCATGAATCCATCTTAGCCTTTGATGCCCTCTCTCCAGCTCCCAGTAAACCTGACAGGTACTACAGACTACCGGATTCTCCCAAATACCTGTACAGAAATTCTGCTGCAGATCCAGAGGTCATTACACAGGGACCTAAAGGAGCTAAGACTAGTTCTGCCAAGAATCTTCTTCCTTCTGACAAGGACTCCAGCGCTCTCGACAGATGGAGTAAAAAAGTATACACCTCTGCAACATTAGCTATCAGATTGCTCACTTGTCAGTTCCATATGTTAAAATATCAACAGCACACTTTGGAACCATTAAAACAGAAGATTGCTACCTTTCCTGACTTTGCTAATTCAAAAGAGTTAGCAGATTTACTGCACTCTGCTTGTCAAGTGGCCAAACACTCATTACAATGTGGATATGACACCCTAGAAGCCTCAAGCAGGGCAGCAGTGACAGGATCTGTTATTAGAAGACATGCATGGCTGAAAGAACAACCTCTCCCTAATCATGTCAAGTCTAAACTTATTGATGCACCCCTAGATAAGGAGCTCTTGTTTGGGGAAAAAGCAGAAGAGGTGCTTAAAAAGATGGAAGACAAAGCAAAATCTAGCCAAGCAGGAAAAGATTTCTTTCAGGTTCAACCTCCCAGATTCAGCAGGAACTTTTCCTCTAAGCACTGGGCCTTCCTTGCACCTACCAGACAGGGCCAAGGTAAGCCCCACAGGGACAGACCATCCAGGCCCCTATCCCAGGGCCAGCAGAGAAGCAAACAATGGACCACTTCCATCTCTAATGCAGGGAGTTCTTAAGCCAACCTTCTATGTCAAACATTCACAGTGACCCCCTCTGCCCTCCCTTCACTCATCAAAAACTAGGAGGAATGCTCTCCCTCTTCAAAGACAATTGGCTTTCTGTAACAAAGGACCAATGGGTCTTAAAGATCATTTTTCAGGGATACAAATTCTCTTTCAGCAAACTCCCAGTTCCAAGAGGGTACCCAGACTTACCTCCAAATCAGTGGACAAAGGCATTGAAACACGTCCAAACTCATATCCTAGGGGGCAGTAGAACCTGTCGCCTCTGATCAAACAGGCAAAGGCTTTTTATTCCAGACTATTCCTTGCTCCCAGAAAAGAGGGCACTTGGCACCCCATCCTGGATCTATCCATTCTGAACACCTCCCTGGTGGTCCCCAGATTTAAAATGCTAACTTTGCAGCAGCTGCTGCCTATGCTAACAAAATATACCTGGCTAGTGACCCTAGACCTAAAATGATGCCTACCTCCACATCCCCATCAGGGAATTGTGCAGGAAATTCCTGCGCTTCAGAGCAGGCTCACAACACTTTCAGTTCTCTTCTCTGCCCTTTGGCTTATCTACTACTCCCAGAGTATTCACCAAATGCTTAGCCCCGGCCATAGCATTCTGCAGACAGAGAAGTATACAGATTTACCCTTACCTGGATGATTGCCTCATTCAGGCAGAGTGCAAAGAAAAGCTGCTCCAGGACCTTCTCATTGTCAAATCATTCCTAACTTCCCTAGGATTCACCTTCACCAAGAAGAAATCAAAGCAAAACCCCACCAGGAAGATCATTTTCTTGGGAGCTGTGCTAGACACAGCATCCCAAATGGCCTTCCTATCCACAGAAAAACAGAGCTTCCTGCCTCTCTACATTACCCAGCTGGCTACCAGAAGTCACCTCACTGCAAGGAAGTTCCTGCAAGCCCTGTGATACATGGCATCTTGCATCCTTCTCATTCCTCTGGCCAGGCTTCACATGAGAAAACTTCAGTGGTATCTAAAGAACCTTTGGTGCAAGCAATCACTCCCTAGAGAACTCTCTCCCTCTGATCCCATGTATAAGAGCCGAGTTTCTCTGGTGGGCAGAGTCCTCTGCCGGGAACAAGGGTCTTCCCTTCATCCTCCGCCCTTCTGGCCAGACCATCACCACCAATGGCTCAGACATTGCTTGGGGTGCTCGCCTAGCAGGCAGGTGCACCCAAGGTCTTTGGGATCCCCAGCAACTTAACTTGCACATCAATTAGAAAGAAATGATGGCAGTACAAAAGGCTCTGACATCTTTCAAACCCCATCTCAGGCCAGGGGTTCTCCTTATAAAAACAGACAACACCACAGTAATGTTGTATAACAACAAACAGGGGGGGACCAATCTTACCCCCTGTGGAGGTTAGTCATGAGCCTCTGGGTCTACACCTATGTGCCCAATACCTACCAGGGGTCAACAACACCCTGGCAGACCAGCTAAGCAGAAACTTACTGGACCCCCACAAATGGTAGCTCCACAGGGAATTCTTTCTGCAAATAACTCAGGAGTGGGGGACTCCGGAAGTGGAACTCTTTGCCTCACACCTCAAACACCAGTTGCAAATGTTCTGTACCAGGGAGCATCACCTCCTAGCATGGAAGGTGGATGCCTTGACCTTCCCCTGGAAATCCCTCTTTGTGTACATGTTCCTTCCTCTGCCCCTTATTCCCAAGGTACTGATCAAAATAAGGGAGGCAAGAACAAAGGCCATCCTCATTGCTCCAGATTGGCACAGACAGCATTGGTACCCCTTACTGCACAACCTGACCTTACAGCCCCCCAAGCAGCTTCCCCTGATCTTCGACCTCTTGACCCAGGTGAGGAGGAAGATACTGCACCCAGACTTACAGACTCTCAATCTTTCAGAATGGCTTATACGTTAAAAGCTGACAAGGAGTCCCAGTTAAGCAAACGGGTCCTAAACATCATCACAGAGGCCAGAAGGCCCAGCACCAGAAAATCATAAGCAGGGAAATGGAAATGATTCTGCTCCTGGAACCAGTTCAAAGGGGCCAGTATCTCCCATCCTTCCATCCCTCTTATCTTGGATTACCTAGCCAATAGTGGCCTCTTTCTCCTCTATTAAAATCCATGCCTCAGCCATTTCTGCCTATTAAGATTCAGACCCACCCCTCTTCTCTCATCCTTTGATTAAGCAATTCCTCAGAGGGGCTTCTAATATCAAACCTCCCAGAAGGCCTCCCACACCACCCTGGGACCGAGTAATATTCTAGAAAAACTAACCTTACCTCCTTTCGAACCTGCTGCTTCTACAGAATTGAAATACCTCTCCTCAAAGACTGCCTTCCTACTAGCTATCACCACAGCCAGAAGGGTATCAGAATTTCAGGCTCTCATGGCTGTTGAGCCCTTCATCATTTTTCATGCAGACAGGGTCTCCCTGAGGACTAACCCCTCCTTTATGCCCAAGGTGGTATCTGATGTGACCCTCAACCAGGCCATACACCTACCCACCTTCTTTCCCAACCCTCAAAACAAGGGGGAAAGAATTCTACACTCGCTAGATGTGCACAGACAACTCAGTTACTATCTGGACTGTACTATACCATTCAGAAAAACAGACCAATTACTTGTCAGCTTTGCCACTGGGGCAAAGGGGAAGCCCATTTTCAAACCATTTCCAAATGGATATCACACTGTATCCATTTCTGCTACAGACTACATGGGAACCCCCCCCCAAGTCTATCTGTACCAATTCCACTAGGTCAGCCTCCACTTCCACAGCCTTCCTCAGAGGAGTCCCCACCAGGGACATGTTGGAAGCTGCCACCTTGACCTCTATCCGTACCTTTACAAAGCATTACCACCTACCTCTTTTTTCTAAGTCTATGGCAGGGTTTACCTCTGCAGTTCTGCAGGGCCTGCTGACCCATGCCTAGGACTCTAACCTATCCTTCCACCCCTCTCCTCAGCTTTGGGAATCCTCCCACAGGCGATGACTGTAACAGTGTAACACGAAGAACATAATACAGTTAATAGATTCATAGGTAAGTACTAGGCTATCGGCCCTAGGGCCTATACAAGCCTAGCCAAATGAGTTCCCTGGCTTACCACCCAAGAAAATTATTTTCCTGTGCCCCTGTTGAGCAGAGCCACAGCAGTGATTCCCAGAGTGAATTTCCTATTACCCATCCAATTGTCAACATTTCTCTTAAAGAGGGCTAATGAGGAGCTTTGCTTGACATGAATGGGCAGCCTATTCCAGAGCAGGAGAAGTCTCTGGGACAAGAATCTATCCCTCCAGCATGGTCTGTTTATTGTGGTGACAAGATTTAGATTCCTGGAGCATGTGGCTTGGAGAGATTGGGATTTCTTTAAGTGTAGCATGTCCATCAGGTCTGGGTTAGACATGGCTTTGTACGTTAGGCAGAGGTCGCCTCGGAGTAGGCGATATGTGATGGAGTAGAGCTGGAGTTGTTTGAGACTGTCAGTATATGGCATCTGTTTGAGGTCGGTAATCCTCTTAGTGAGGTATTTCTGTGGCCTTTCCAGCTGTTGCAGATGTCTTGCGAGGTACATGTCAAATGGGGCATTGTACTCTATGATGGGTCTAATAAGGGATGAGTAGAGAGGAACGATGGCCTCTCTTTTTCTGGAGGAGAACCCCTTTGTGATGAGGTGTGCCACATAGAAGGATTTCCTGACTACTGTAGCGACATGATTATCAAAGGAGAGACTACTATCCACCTGTGTCCAAAGGTTTCTTATCACACTTTTGGTGTTTAGTAGGCTACTGCCTATGTGATATTTCATGGGTATGGTATTTTTCCCAAAGGGGATGACAATGCACTTCTTGGCATTGAGCTTTAGGCCATGACTTTGACACCAAGCATCAGTCTCAGTGAGGCCTCTTTGTAGAATGTCCATATCCTCAGTCATCTGTGAATTTCATTGGAAAGAGACCAGCTGTAATAGACTGGACTTCAGAGAAGTAGATACCAAAAAGGAGAGGACCCAGGACCGAACCCTGTGGTACTCCACTTGTCACTGGTCTAAAGTCGGATTTGGAGTCAGCTACCTTCACTGTGTGGGTTCTGTCAGTGAGACAGTTGGCCACTCATCTTGTGACATAGGGATTTATGCCTAGTCCAGTGAGTTTATCTATAATACCAGAGTGGGGGATGGTGTCGAAAGACTTGGCGAGGTCAAGATAGGCTGTGTGCACTACATTGCCCTCGTCTATGGCTCTAGTGACTGCTTCGAAGAAGTCAGTCAGGTTTAGGAGGCATGATCTACCCTTTACAAACCCAAACTGAGTGGTGTCCAGAGTTTGGAGGTTACCTATGTCTTTGTTTATAAGCTCTAGGATGATGCATTCCATGGCCTTGCAGACCAGGCTCGTCAGGCTAATGGGGCGGTAGGTCCTGGGGTCTGTGGTGGCACCCCCGTTGTGGAGTGGGATAACTGTCACTATGTGCCACTCCTTAGGCACAAAGCCTGAAGTGAGGCTATGGTTGAACATGGTACTTAGGTGGGGTGCCAGTACGTTCTGTAGCTCATGTAGAACGCAGCCTGGGATGTTGTCCAGTTCCATAGATGCTGTGTTCTTGGCTTTGGAGAGTGCAGTATTCACCTGGGCTGTCCTGATTTCAGGGGCTTTGCATTCATCCGGTATGGGGATGGGCCCTTGGGGGGGTGAAGTTAACACTGAACTTGTCTGCCAGGATGTTGACAATATCAGTTGGTTCAGTAAATGTAGTGCCATTGTGCTGTAGTTCATAGCAGATCTGAGTCTTGCCATTGAGATTCTTGACATAGCTGTAGAAGGTTTTGTGGTTTTTATTTTTGTAACTAGCTTTGGAGGATTTTATGAGGGCTCTCAGCTTCTTGCTGAGGCTGACCAGGGAGATGTTCATCATGTTTCACTGTTGCAATCATTACACTTGGGTTATCCTGCTGGCAGGCTACCCGCAGTCAGCCAGAATTCCAAAGTCTTGGTCCGGCGTCAGTTGCTGTCACCTCTTCCCTGACGTCAGTGAGCCAGGGGTATAAAAGATGCAGCCGATGCCATTTTTTTCAGTCTTTCTTGCCGCGCGGTGCCCAAAGCAAAAGCAGTTTGCAAGTGCCTGTCGGCCGACTCCTGAGATTTTTGAAATTGAATTTAAGAACCGAAGTCTTCAAAAAAGCTAAGTACCCCGTTGGGGAAACTTTTTCTTGCTCCAGACCGATGTCAGTAAAAGTTAACAATTGTATTTCTTGTGGGAAGCAAATACCTCATAAGGATTTTCACTCTTACTGTATTCCTTGCCTAGGCCCTGACCACGACATTGCTAGTTGTCGGTTTTGTGCTAGATTCAACCAACGCACTATTAAGCGTCAGTTTGATTTTGCTTTACATTACTTTGGCTGAAGATTTAACTACATAATGCCGTCGGAACAACCGACGACCGGAATTCATTAAAAACGCAAAGACAAAGAAAAGGACAGGCATCCGAAGTCCAAAACCGACGACGAAGCCTCTTCTAGGCCAGTCGCCGGTTCGCTGGTTCTCAGTAAGGCGCTTTCACAGCCCCTGACACCTGCTACCTCAGAGCCACAGGCCGCATCCAACTCCCACGTGGAGACACTTAGGCCTCTGGAAACTCAAGGTATTGGGCCTACGGCAGCTATTCCCTCAGATGGGGCAGGAGCCGCTGAGCAGGCATCAGCTTCTGAGGGTGTTTTCAGACCTTCACAGCTTACTATTAAGTGTACTACAGCAGCCAAGGCAAAGTCAAAAACACCATTAAAGACAAGGAAACAAGTACAGGACCTAATTACTTTGATCAGGGGTTCCCATCCCCCTCCTGATAAAAGGCCTAGGCAAGACATTGACTATGACTCCTCTGACCAGGTTTCTATTTCCTCTGATTCCTCTTCAGATCAGGGATATTCTCTCCCTCCCTATGAGGACTCTGATGCAGAAGAATCTATACCTTCAGCCTCTCCGCCTGAGAATTACTCTTTTGGGGAAACCTTGCACACCATGAGGGAGCATTTCCATTGGGAGAGCCAGGATTATTCAGAATCCAAGAAAAGGCACAGAGACTTTCTTTTATTGCTCCTGGCTATCCCCCCTGTGCTTGATATTGTTTTCTCTGAATCCAGTTTGTCTTCTGATTCTTTACCCCCTGCACCAGTCAAGCCAGACAGGTACTACAGGGTCCCAGACTCATAAATTTCTGTATAAAAACCCTGCTGCTGACCCAGAAACAATTTCTCAGGGTCCCAAAAGGGTTAATACTTCCACTGCAAAAAAACCTGTCCCCTCTGACAGGGATTCCAGAGCTCTGGATAGATGGGGGAAAAAAGTTTACACTTCTGCTACTTTAGCTGTAAGGGCTTTAAACTGCCAGTTTCACATGCTTAAATATCAACAATTCCTAATGTCTTTGTTAAAACAGAAAATGCTTACAAACTCAGAATGTCCTGACAATAAGGAAATGCAGGATTTATTGCATGCAGCTGAAAAAGTGGGACAGCATAATCTGCAATGTGGTTTTGATTCATTAGAGGCTTCTTGCAGAGCCGCAGTTACAGGCTCTGTCATTCGAAGGCATGCTGGGTTAAAAGAACAAAGTTTACCTGATCATGTTAAAGTAAAATTATTGGATGCTCCACTACAGCATGATACCTTGTTTGGTGTTAAGGCAGAAGAGGTATTAAAGAAAATGGAGGATAAAGCACAATCAATGCAGACATAAAGGATTTCTTACAGGTTCAGCCACCTAGATTTAGCAGAAATTGGCCTTCTAAAAATTGGTCCTTTCCGGTGTCAGACAGGCCACAAAGAGGCAGATACAGACGCCCAAGAGGCAGATCTCAGCCCCAAGGCTCATACAGACCTAAACAATGGGGTGCTTCAGCCCCCAAAGGAGGAGAAGACAAATCACAACCTTATGGGAAACAGTCCCAATGACATCCCTCTACAAATGCCAAGCACTTACGTTTTGGCAGCACCCTTAGGGGGAAAGCTAGCACTTTTCTCACAAAATTGGCACATGATCACCCAGGACAAATGGGTACTCAATATTGTTTCTCAGGGTTACAGGTTCCACTTTCACACCCTTCGAAAATCAAAAGGTATGCCAGAGCTGCCACAAAACCAATGGGCAGAGGCACAAAAACAAATTTCTGCTCTCATGGACATGAGAGCTATTCAAAGAGTACCACAGCAAGAACAGGGACAAGGATTTTACTCAAGACTTTTCCTGGTACCCAGAAAGGACAAAGCCTGGAGACCAATACTGGACCTGTCAATCCTAAATACTTTCCTGGATGTTCCAAAATTCAAAATGTTAATACTGCAGCAACTTCTACTCATGCTGGGCAAGAAGGCTTGGTTAGTTACTTTGGACCTCAAGGAGGCATACCTGCATGTCCCAATCAGACAACCTTGCAGAAGATACCTCAGATTCAGCCAGGGTCTTCACAAAATGCCTGGCACCAGTAATTGCATTTTGCAGACAAAAAGGAATTCAAATATATCCCTACTTGGACGACTGCCGTATTCAAGCAGAGGGCAAGGACACTCTTCTAGAACATCTGGCATTTGTAAAAAGTCTTCTAACTTGTCTATGGTACACCATAAACGAAAAGAAAAAAAATCACAACTGGTACTCTCTCAAAAAAATTACATTCCTGGGTGCAAGCTTGAATACAACTGCCCAGATGACTTACCTTACGCCAGAAAAACAAATTCAATTGATGACTTACTTCAAACAGGTGGCCACAAAAACCCAGCTATCTGCAAGACAAATTTTGCAGGCCTTGTGGTTCATGGCCTCCTGCATTCTTCTAATTCCATATGCAAGACTGCATATGAGGAAGCTTCAATGGTACCTAAAAAGCTTATGGAGTCAACATTGTCACAGCCTGGAAACAATGATTCTTGTCATTCCTTGCCTGCAGCTAACGTTCCTATGGTGGGCAGAGGCCTGCCACCAAAACAAGGGACTGTCATTCATTTCACCCCCTGCCACCCAAACCCTGACTACAGACACATCAGATTATGCTTGGGGGGCACATCTGGCAGGGAGATGCATTCAGGGCCAATGGAGCCCAAATCAAATGCACCTACATATCAATCAGAAAAAGATGCTAGCTGTACAGAATGCTCTGACAACCTTCAAGGACCATCTTCATCCAGGACAACTACTGATAAAGACAGACAACACCACAGTCATGTGGTACATAAACAAACAGGGGGTACCCATTCCTACCCCCTTTGCAGACTAGCCATGGCCTTGTGGAACACGGCCTTGACTTATCAAATACATCTACAAGCTGTATTCCTACCAGGAAAGCAAAATACTCTGGCAGACGAACTAAGCAGAAATCTTATGGACCCACATGAATGGAAACTGGATCCACAAATCTTCAGCATGTTGACATGCAAATGGGGGAGCCCAGACATAGATCTTTTTACCTCACCCCAAAACTATCAGTTGGACAAATTCTGCAAAAGAATTCATCACAAAAAAGCTTGGAAAGTGGATGCTCTATCCTTCAGCTGGAAAAACCTATCAGTCTATGCCTTTCCCCCTCTGCCTCTGCTCTCCAAGGTCTTATTAAAAGTCAGACAGGAAAAACCAAAAATGATTCTTATTTCTCCAGACTGGCCTTGCCAACACTGGTACCCGCTACTATGCAATATGTCGCACCTTCCTTTGTGGTACCTGCCTCAGTCACCTTACCTACTGTCTCAGCACAACTATCAAATTCTGCACACTCAGCTCCAAACTCTGAATCTTGCAGCATGGCTAATCAACTAATTTCACCAGTTACATCTCTCAGCAAACCTGTGATGGATGTCATTTTGGAGGCTAGAAGGCCTAGTACTAGAAAATCTTATGCTGACAAATGGAACCAAACACAAGGAATAAGCACATCAATGCCCAATATTCCTCAGATTCTGCAATACTTAACTGAGATGCTTCACAAGGGCCTATCTTTTGCTTCCATAAAAATCCATGCCTCTGCCATTTCAGCTCATTACAACACAGAGCTTCCCCCTCTTTTCTCATCCTCTGCTAAAGCAGCACCTCAGTGGGGCCAAAAACTTAAGACCTCCTAGGAGAGCACGAACTCCTGCATGGGACCTCAATTTTGTTTTGAAAAAACTCACTCTACCTCCTTTTGAGCAGCTGCTACTGCAGACCTAAATTTTCTCTCTTGGAAAACAGCTTTTCTTTTAGCAGTCACTTCAGCTAGAAGGATTTCAGAACTACAGGCTCTTATGGTAATGGAGCCTTTTTTTTTTACCTGGACGGGGTGGCTCTCAGGACCAATCCATCCTTTATGCCTAAAGTGGTATCTATTGTGGCCCTTAATCAGACCATTCATCTGCCAACTTTCTTCCCAAATTCATAGAACAAGGTTAAGTGGATTCTGCATTCATTGGATGTACACAGACAACTAAGATTCTACTTAAATAGGACAAAATCTCTAAGAAAATCTGAACAATTACTGGTGGCATTTGCTGCAGGGTCAGAGGGAAAGGCTATTTCAAAGCAGACTATTTCCAAATGGATAAGCCATTGTATTCATTTCTGCTATATGCACCATGATAAACCTGTCCCCAAGGGGATCAGATCTCATTCCACCAGGGCTGCATCTACTTCTGCAGCCTTTCTCAGAGGGATTCCTACCAGAGACATTCTAGAAGCTGCTACCTGGAGCTCAGTTCATACATTCACCAAACATTACCATTTACCTCTCTTCTCTAAATCCAGAGCAGGCTTTGCCACTGTTGTCCTGCAGGGCCTTATAGCTGCTCCTAATGCTGTATAAATCCATCCTCCCAACCATAGCTTTGGGATTCTACCCAAATGTAATGACTGCAACAGTGAAACATGAAGAACATAGCACAGTTGTGTACACTTACCATGAATGTAGATGTTCAAGTGTATTCACTGTTGCAGTCCTGGTTACCCTCCCTCCAGCCCCCTGTTTTTTCTCTAACTATACCTCTCATTTCTGTTACTATCTTTAAAAGCCTTGTTGGTGTATTTGCTTTTGTTTGGAGGTATATGTTTTGTGTTTTTCATTCTATATATATATATATATATATATATATATATATATATATATATATATATATATATATATATTTTACATCTGGGGCAAGAAAAACTGATGTAATGGCGTCGGCTGCATGTTTTATACCCCTGACGACCTGAAGTCATGGAAGAAGGGACAGCAACCGATGCAGGACCCAAGACTTTGTTAATCAGGCTGACTGAGGGCAACCTGCCAGCAGATTACCCAAATGTAATGACTGCAACAGTGAATACACACGAGCATCTACATTTATGGTAAGTATACACAACTGTACTATATCTCTACCTTGGATGGGTCCGGAGCTGCTGTGCAGGCACCAGCTTCTGAGGGTGTATTCAGGCCTACAGACTTGCATATTAAACTGACGCCTCCTTCTACATTTAGGCCTAAATCTCAAACCATGCCTAAGAAACCAACACCAAGGCCGCATTCTCAGGCCTCTATGCCTAAAAAACAAATGATAAGAATGGCTGAAGCTCTTATAACTTTAATCAGGGGAAGCCAACCTCCCCCTTCTAAGAGACCTAGGACTGAAGTTGTTTATGAATCTTCTGACCAGGATTCTGATTTTTCTGATGATCTGGATTTTCCCTTATCCACTTATGAGGATTCTAATGCAGAGGACTCTTTTCCCTGTGCTTCCCCTCCAGAGGATTTTTCTTTTGGTGAAACCTTACATACTCTAAGGGAGCATTTCCACTGGGAAAGCCAGGATTTTTCTGATTCAAAAAAGAGGCTTAGGGATTTCTTACTCCTGCCTCATCATAGGCCTTTAGCTATACCTCCTGTACTAGACATTGTTGATGATGCCTTTTCGAAATCTAGTTTGGCCCCTGATTCTTTGCCTCCTGCTCCCAGAAAACCTGACAGATATTACAGGGTTCCTGATTCACACACGTTTCTTTTTAAAAATCCTATTGCGGATCCAGAGACTATTTCACAGGGAACCAAGGGCATTAAGGCTTCTACTGCTAAAAATCCTATCCTTTCTGATAGAGAGTCCAGGGCGCTGGATAGATGGGGTAAGAAGGTTTAAACTTCTGCAACCTTGGCCATTAGGGCTTTAAACTGCCAGTTTCAAATGTTAAAGTATCAACAACATGTTATTGGGTTGCTTAAACAAAAAATGATGTTGATTCCTGACTGTGCTGAAAATAAAGAATTACAGGATTTAATGCATTCTGCTGAACAGGTTAGTAAACATACTTTGCATTGTGGATTTGATTCATTAGAGGCCTCTTGCAGGGCTGCTGTTACTGGGTCTGTGCTCAGAAAGCATGCTTGGCTTAAGGAGCAATCTTTGCCTGAATGTTAAAGCTAAACTGTTGGATGATCCCTTAAATCAGGACCGCCTGTTTGGCAACAAATCTGAGGAAGTTCTTAAAAAGATGGAAGATAAAGCTAAATCTATGCAAACTGTTAAATATTTCTTGCAAGTTCAGCCTCCTAGATTTAGTAGGCATTGGCCCTCTAAGAATTGGTCCTTTCCAGCCCCTTCCAGGTTTTCTCAAGCCAAACCCAGACACAGCAGAAACCCCAGATTTCAGTCCCAGGTAACACACAAGACTAAGCAGTGAGGGATTTCTGCACCCAAATCTGGGAGTAGTAAGACTCCCCCTATGGAAAACTGTCGCAATGACTTGCTTTTCAAACCTCCAAGCACTTCCCAACTGAATGCTCCTTTAGGCGGAAAGATTGGTCTGCAGGCCAAAAACTGGGAACTTATTACCGAGGACAAATGGGTTTTAAATATAGTGTCCCAAGGATACAGATTTCACTTCCACACGTTACAAACACCAAGCGGGTGGCTAGATCCACCCCCAAATCAGTCGGCAGAGGCCCAAAATCAAGTTCTCTCTCTCTTAAGCATGGGGGCTATTCAGTTGGTACCAGAAGAGGAAAAGGGACAAGGTTTCTAGTCGAGACTTTTCCCGGTACCCAGAAAAGGCAATACATGGCGTCCTATCCTGGACCTTTCTACTCTAAACACCTTTCTGGTGATTCCAAAATTCAAAATGCTGACTCTTCACCAGCTGCTTCCTATGCTAGGCAAAGATGCATGACTGACAACACTAGACTTAAAAGAAGCATACCTGCACATCCCTATCAGGGAGTCTTGCAGAAGATAACTATGCTTCAAAGCAAGCTACATGGACTATCAGTTCTCTGTACTGCCCTTTGGCTTATCTACTGCACCCAGGGTATTCACAAAGTGCCTAGCTCCAGTCATTGCATTTTTCAGGCAAAGAAATACTCAAATATACCCATACCTGGACGATTGTCTAATTCAGGCAGAAAGCCAGGACATACTTTTGAATCATCTGGCCTTTGTTCAAAGGGTGCTGACTTGTCTGGGGTACACCATAAATGAAAAGAAATCACACCTCGTACCCTGTCAACAAATTATATTCCTGGGAGCAAGCTTGAATACAACTTTCCAGATGGCTTTCCTCATGCCAGAGAAACGGATTCATTTGAAAACCTACTTCAAACAAGTGGCCACAAAAACCCAGCTATCTGCAAGGCAAATACTGCAAGCCTTGGGGTTCATGGCCTCCTGCATTCTTCTAATTCCATATGCAAGGCTGCATATGAGGAAACTACAATGGCATCTCAAAAGCCTATGGTGTCAACATTCATAGGATCTAGAAGCAATGATTCCTATCATACCTTGCCAACTCCTAGAGTTCCTTTGGTGGGCAGAGGCCTGCCACCAAAACAGGGGACTACCATTCACACTACCCCCTGCCACCCAAACCTTAACAATAAACGCATCAGACTTTGCATGGGGGGCTCACCTGGCAGGGAAGTGCATTCAGGGCAAATGGAACCCAAGTCAAATGTACCTGCACAAAAAGGAAATGTTAGCTGTACAGAATGCTCTGACAACCTCCAAGGACCACATTCTTCCAGGACAACTAATGGTAAAGATGGACAATACCACTGTCATGTGGTACATAAACAAGCAGAGGGCTACACATTCTTACCCCCTCTGCAGACTAGCCATGGCCTTGCGGAAGACAGCCATGAGCTACCAATTGAATCTACAAGCTCAATTCCTGCCAGGAAAACTAAATACACTGGCAGACGTACTAAGCAGAAACCTCATGGACCCACATGAGTGGAAACTAGAACCAAGAATTTTCAACATGTTGACATGCAAGTGTGGGAGCCCAGATATAGACCTGTTGTCTCCCCCCAGAACCATCAATTGGACAAATTTTGCACAATAATTCCTCACTAGCTAGCTTGGAATGTGGATGCTCTATCCTTCAGCTGGAAAAACCTATCAGTTTATGCCTTTCCTCCTCTGCCTCTGCTCTCTACTAAAGATCAAACAGGACAAGCCAAGGATGATTTTAATTGCACCAGACTGGCCATACCAACACTGGTACCCCCTCTTGTGCAGTGTGTCATGCTTGGCCCCATGGCACCTGCCTCAGACTCCTTCCCTGTTGTCTCAGCAGGAGAACCAGATTCTGCACCCTCAGCTGCAAACCCTGAACCTAGCAGCCTGGCTAATTACCTAATCTCTCCTTTACCATCCCTCAGTAAATCAGTGATGGATATCATTTTAGAGGCAAGGAGGCCTAGTACTAGAAAATCTTATGCTGCAAAATGGAAAAGATTTTGTGCCTGGAATCAATCTCAAGGGATGAGCACAGCATTGCCCAACTTACCTCAGATTCTACAATACTTGACTGAGATGCTTCATAAGGGCTTGTCCTTTTCCTCCATCAAACTTCATGCCTCAGCCATTTCAGCTCATTACAGCACAGAGCCTCCCCTCTTCTCTCACCCACTGCTCAAGCAGTTCCTCAGAGGGGCCAAAAATTTAAGGCCACCCAGGAGAGCTCCAACTCCAGCCTGGGACCTTAACTTTGTCTTGGAGAAACTCACTCTTCCTCCTTTTGAGCCAGCTGCTACTGCAGATTTAAAATTCCTTTCCTGGAAAACAGCTTTCCTTTTAGCAATCACTTCTGCAAGAAGGGTATCTGAATTACAGGCCCTTATGGCAATGGAGCTTTTCATCATCTTTCATGTGGACAGGGTGTCCCTCAGAATCAATCCCTCCTTCATGCCCAAGGTGGTATCCAGTGTGGCTCTTAATCAGTCCATTCATTTGCCTACCTTTTTTCCTAACCCACAGAACAAAGGGGAATGGATACTGCACTCCTTAGATGTGCACAGACAACTTAGATTTTACTTGGACAGGACTAAACCTCAAAGGAAATCTGAACCAACTGCTGGTGGCATTTGCTGCAGGGACAGAGGAGAATGCTATTTCAAAGTGGATAGGCCACTGCATTCATTTATGCTATAAGCACCATGGAAACCCTATCCCATAGGGCATCAGACCCCATTCAACCAGGGCTGCATCTACCTCCACAGCCGTTCTCAGGGGCATTCCTACCAGGGACATCCTAGAAGCTGCTACCTGGAGTTCTGTGCATACTTTCACCAAGCATTATTATTTGCCAATTTTCTCTAAATCCAGAGCTGGCTTTGCCACTGCAGTCTTGCAGGGTCTTATAGCTGGTCCTAATTCTATTTAAATTCCTCCTCCCAACCTTAGCTTTGGGAATCTACCCAAATGTAATGACTGCAACAGTGAAACACAAAGAACATAGTACAGTTGTGTACACATACCATAAATGTAGATGTTTGAGTGTATTCACTGTTGCAGTCCTGGTTACCCTCCCTCCAGCCCCCTTTCCTCTTTTGGCTATACCACTACTCTCCCTTACTATGCTCAAAAAGGTTTTTGGTGTATTTGCTTTTTTGTTGGAGGTATATCCTTGTAATTATAGATTTAATTGCTTCCCATTAGGGGGGCACCTGACATCTGGGGCAAGAAAAACTGATGTAATGGCATCAGCTGCATGTTTTATACCCCTGACGACCTAACGTCATGGAAGAAGGGACAGCAACCGACGCAGGACCCAAGACTTTGTTAATCAGGCCGACCGAGGGCTACTGCAAGCAGATAACCCAAATGTAATGAGTGCAAGTGAGTACACTCGAACATCTACATTTATGGTAAGTGTACACAACTGTACTTTTCCCTCCCTCCATCCCCCATATAGCATCTTCCCCTAGGGGGACATAAGCTTCCCACAGTGGCTTTTAGCCACCAGAACCTCTTTTCCTTATTTCCTTGTGCTTCTGACGGGTTATCAGAAGCAACATGGGATATGTGCAAATTACCCTTTAAGGATATCAGGTGTTTCAGCTAAATGGCAATTCTGAATGTCCATGAGTTTTTCTTTTACTTTTACTTTTAAGTCATATCCCATGTTGCCTCTGATACAAGAGGTTTAAGGTATCACACAGTGGAAAGTATAGCTTTGCTAGATTTTTCTTTTTGTTTTTTAACCAATTGCTTTTTTTCTGTGTGACCTTTTTACTCATTGTTTTAGTTTGTTGGTTGGGATATTTTGTAGATACCCTAATGTTTGTGGATATCACTTGGGTATGACAATCCTGTGTTTCCAAAAGTCAAACATTCTTCTTATGCTGTGCTGATGATTCCATAAGAAGGCAAAAACATGCATGTCCACAGCTAGAGGGTTTTGGCTTTATTGCCCTGAAATTGTCCATAAATAGACTTAAAAGTAAAAGAAAAAGTCATGGACATTCAGAATTGCCATTTAGCTGAAACACCTGATATCCTTAAAGGGTAATTTGCATATATCCCATGTTGCCTCTGATACAAGAGATTTAAGGTATCACACAGTGAAAAGTCTAGCTTTGCTAGATTTTTCTTTTTGTGCTTTTTAACCAATTGACTTTTCCTTCAGTATGAGATTTGTATATGTATTCCTTAGATCTGATGTATTTTCCATCCATTCATCAACTGGTGGATCTCAGATCTGACCTCTGATCCAACTTTGGCCAGTTTTTTGTACTTTAAGATCATAGCTGAGGCTCCTCCCCTAATCCACAATCCCTTCCTGTCCTGAATATTACCTCAGATTTCATGTGTAACTCAGAGTTCAGACGTGATTTGTGGTTCAGGCTATGTGTGATTTTTTTGATATTTAGATACTTGTTTATTTTTTTTTTTTTCGAATACTTAGATCATTTTTCTTGGTAGTCAGTTCTTTTTCCTTCTCCAATGCCTTTCCTGTTCCTTGTTTCTGTTATTTAAAAAAATCTAATAAGAAAACAACCCTGTCTTGTCTAGGTGTTTTTCAGCCTCCTGTTTTACTACTTGATTACTAGTTTATATCTAGTAATTGTGGTACCATTGTTGGTATTTTCTTAACTTTACACCTATCTCCCCTTTTCTTGGTGTATTACTGGATTACCATAGTTGATCATGTTCTTCTGTGCTTTTCGTTACAGGGACTAGGTCAGAAAATCCTGTGAGATTCATGAAGAGTGTGGCTTGTAGCCACAAGATGCCAAACTCTGATTCTCGTTTTAAATGTGTGTATTGTTTGGGGGTAGCTCATTTAGAAGAATATTGCTGTACTTGCACAGCTTTTAGTCATCAAGGCATATCTGAGGATCAAAATAAACTTGTATTTAAGGGTCTTATCCCTTCCGACTCTTCTAAATCTGTATTTGGAGTTCCCCCCTCAAGTAAGAAGTCCTCAGATAAGTACAAGGGGGACAAGAGTGACAAACTCAAAGAGAAGGGCAAAGAGATGAGGAAGTGATTCTCTGATTCTTCATCATCACTCATTTATGTCTTCGTCTCAGGCAGCAAATATTTCCAAACCTTTGGATCTGAATAGGCATTTGCATCCAGTTCCACTTCAAGCCAAAACATCCCCATCTAGAGCTGAGGTTTTCCCTGGATCCAATTTCTCTCAACTTTCCTGTAGGAGAGATCTTTAGAGAGATCCTTGAGACCACGTTCATCATCATAAGCACTGAGGTTCATCAGGTCGTCCAGAAGTTTGACAGAAGCTGATGTGGATGGACTGAGGAGTAAGTTCCCAAGGATCCAAATTAATCTGGGAGTTCTTCCATCTCTGTCTCCCATCAGACTCATTAGCATTGGACCCTCTCCCTTAACTATGGCTATTCCTATGCCGATCTGACCTCTGGATTTGGAATTATTGGAGCTGAGCTCTTCTGGATTGTCCATGTTGGACACATGGTTGTGGCTGTCCTTTACTATGGCATAGTCTCTAATCCATCTGGCTTTGATTTCTTCAGAGCCTAAAGGATCTTGGAGCCAAAGCTTCGCCATTGAATCTGGGATAAGGGTTCAATTCAGGAGCTTTCAAGAGTTGACCTTTCCTCTCAGAGTCTCACCATTAGATAGCTCAGCTCTGGCTTTGATCTCGCATTGGCCATGCTAGTGTGGCAGCTTCATGTTTATGCTTCAGGCACCTTTGCACTAAGGTTACTGAACTACTTGGCACACATGTCTAGGTTCCAAAGACACATGACCAAAGAGCTTTCCAAGTCTCTTTCTGTCTCCATGTCTACAGAAGACAGAAAAAAAATAGTAGATTCTCATCTGGCCATCCCTCATATCCCCATCGAACACCTCCATGCATCTCATATCCAATACAATAGAAGGTCCTTTGAGAGCTGAAGGAACAGGCATTACAATAAGGAGGCATGGCTTGATCTGCTTGTGTGATTTTGCAAAGCCTTTTAGAATGTCTTTCACCAACTTCCCACTTGATGGGTCAACTTTGTTAGGCCCCATGGTCAAAGACACAC
Organism: Protopterus annectens; assembly: GCF_019279795.1. Taxonomy (NCBI): domain Eukaryota; kingdom Metazoa; phylum Chordata; order Ceratodontiformes; family Protopteridae; genus Protopterus; species Protopterus annectens. The sequence goes on along the minus strand of NC_056731.1, from coordinate 1,653,505,924 downwards.
TCTCTAGGAGTGAACAGGATGGGAAAACTCTTTCTGCTGTAGGCATATGGTTCTCTGCCCAACAAAGGCCTTTTCTAGAAATCAGAAGGGGGGTGGTACGAAACTGTGGTTAAAGAAATCTCAAGGGTTTTTCCAGGATTCCTCTAGAGATAGATCCCCCTAAGACAAAGGGGGTATTCTAATGAAAGACATCACCCTCATGGCATTTTCAGCACTCCTGAATGGCTGCCCAACTGCTGCACTATGGATGCAGTCAGGTGGCACTTATCTCTCTACTCAGTAGGCCAGACATCCATCACCAGAGATGTTTGGGTAAAAACAATAATTACTAGAGGCCATTTCATTCCTTTTCTATAGCCACCCCGATTACAAAAGAAACTTCCCAATGCACTACCTTCTCAAGAAAAGGAGCAGCATTAGAAATAAAAAAAAAAAAGCTAGATATGTGAATCATCCAGAAGGTCCCTACCGACCAGCAAGGGTTCAGAGCTAATTCCTTATTCTTTTTAGTGCCAAAAAAGAATGGGGCACCTAAGGCCAAATTTGGACATCAGTCACTTGAATTAGTTTATCAAACACAAAACTTGTGGATGGTCATGGTACAGTCTGTCCTCCCTTTACTGAGGAAAGATGATTGGATGTGCTCAGAAGACCTTCAGGATGTGCACTATCACATCAAAATGGACAGATGCTCCAGAAATTTCCTTTGCTTCCAGCATGGAGCCTGTCATTTTCAGTTCAGAGCCCTGCCCTTTGTCTCACCACAGCCCCTGGGTATTTGCCAAATGCATGGCAGTGACTGCATTTCATCTCCAGCTGCAAGGGTTCAGGTGTTCCCAAATATAGACAGCTGACTCCTTACTGCTCCTACCAGGCCTCTGCTAGTCTGGGCCAAAGCTACTTGCTTCAGCTTTGTTCCAGCCTGGGAACTGCAGTGAACTAGGACTTTTCCCCATTATAAATCCTGGAGTTCATAGGAGCTTATTTGGATACAACCATTCATATTGCAAGGTTGCCAGGGAACAGATTACTAACCCTAAGAAATCAGAGTCACCAGCTCCTTTGCTGTCAGATGCCACCTGCCAGAGTAGTTCTTCAACTTCTAGGACTGATGGAAACTTCTGTTACTTTAGTCCCCTTGACAGGATATTATATGAGGTGTTACAGTGGACACTAGCAGAACAGTAGTTCATCATATTCCACCCCTTGACTTTTCCAATAAGCTTAACAGGAATTTGCATAAATCAGGTAAATTGGTGGATTCAACCTCCAGTGGAGCTTTGGGACCATCCTTTTGTTCATCTCTCTCCCAAAGCCACAATGATTATGGATGCTTCCCAACTGTGCAGTGTATTACCTGGGGAAGATGGCCCAAGGTATGTGTTCCCCATCAGTGACCAATCTTCACATCAAGGTCTTAGAAATGAAGGCAGCCCTCAACAACATGTCAGTAGTCTGGTATATCAACAAACAAGAGAGAACACAGTCCTACCCATTGTGGAGAGAAGCAATGAGAGTGTGGCAGTGGGTGATACCTTCCAACTGCTTTCTAGTGGCAATGCACATTCCAGGAAAGACCAACATTCTAGCAGATAGGTTGAGCAGATCTATTCTACCTCCTGAGTGTCAACCCAACAGTGGTGACATAAATCTTTTGTAAATGGGGCCAACCATGCTGCATTCTTTCTGCTTCTCCCTTCAATTTCAAATGTAGCAGGCTCTTTGCTTTGTTTCCCTCAAATGGAGAGACCATGAGAGATGCTCTGATCTGCGACTGGCTCTTCAGTCTCCTATACACTTTTCCTCCAACTCCCCTTATCCCAAAATGTCTACAGAAAGTATTGCAATGGAAGATCGAGATCATTTTCATTGCCCTTTTTTGGCCTCAATAGCTCTGGTTTCCCTATCTCTGGCCTCATCTGGTACATCTTCAGTGGGTGGCTGGATCCAAATCTGGATCTATTTTCTCACCCATCCATAGGCATGCTAACTGTCTGGTTTCTCCACTTCCAATGATCACAAGTGGTTCACATTCTTATCTCTTCTCAGAAACCATCCACTAGGAGGGTTTACAAAAGTAAATGGAAGATATTTTCTATTTGGGCTTCACAAAGAAATCTACACCCTTTTTTCTGCTTTTGTATTAGCAGTGTTATAATTCACTGCCTCCGTTTTCCATAACTGAGCTAGTTATTCTACTGTCAAGGTTCATTGAGTGGCCATCTCAAATTTCCAAATGGGAGAGAATTATATTTCCTTAGCCTCACTCACTGTGTGCAAAGCTTTCCTCAGGGATACCTTTCTTCTTAGACCTCCACTTAGAGATCCTACTCCCCCTTGAGACCTAACCGACTTGCTACAGGCCCTGACCCAAGCTCCTTTTGAATCTGCCGCCAAGGTGGACTTAAAATTCCTGTCTCAGAAAACCCTTTTCCTGGTAGTGATTACTTCATACAGAAGGGTGTCAGAGCTCCTAGCTCTATCTTGCCAACCTCATTATATTATTTTCATCTAGGAAAGGGTTTCTTTATGCACCAGCCTTCTTTTCTGCCTAATGTAGCTTAGCAGACTAGTCTTCATTACTGAAGGGTATGTAATTCTTGAAATATATCCAGTTGAGTATCTGTATCTTCTGTAGCTCTTTGAATTGAGAAAAGATTTGGATAGTTACTACTTCATGTGTTAAGGTAGGCACTAGAGCTACTGGATGTAATGCTTTGCCTAGAAGGGGTTGTATTTCTACCCATGTTACAGAATATTCTCTTTTGTCTCATTGCATGTTTACTTCAGTTTTCTGTTTAATAGTTGTTTTATGCTTACAAACATATTGGGATGTAATTTAATTGTGTTCCCTGAGTCTAGCAACCCTTGCAGCTTTTTCTTCCACCAGATTAGTACATTTAATAAGTTTAGTAACAACATTTTAATGGCAGAGAACAAGCTGTACAGTTACACAACTTAAAAGTTCAGCATTATCACAGTCCATAGGCATGCTTTCAGGTACAGCTTGTTGGATAACCGTAACAGTTTTACATCTACATTATAAATGGTAGCAACTGTACATTATTTTGCTATTTGCCCATTTCTAGAACATTTAAAAACACGGACACCGACTTTTTTCTTATTTATAGGCAAAGAAACATTGTTAGAAGACATTATTAGCCCTTGTATGCAAGGCTGAGTTGAGGTTTGCGATTTCAGTCAGCAACAGTTATTCTTTTAAAACAATTAACTGTTATAAGACATGGAGTTGCACTGGAATACCAATTTTCTTAATTACTGGGTCATGCCCTTTTCTGTTTATCTGTTGCCAGGATTTCTAGAATTGTTCTTTCATTATTTACAGGCATGTCCTGCTGTACTTTCAAAATATGCATTAAACCAGCTATCTGTGACCTTACCAGTCTCTTTAATGTCCAGATGTGAAATTTAAATGATTCTTGATTGAAGCTCCAGCCCTTGCCAGAATTTCCTTTTTAGTTTCCATTTGTTTTGTGTATGAAAATCCTTAAGGTCCACATGTGCCTTTAGTGAGTCCCCAGTCAGACAGGAGGTCAGTAACTATGACATCTTAATTTGGGGCCAGTATCTGAGAGATTTCAGACATACACTGTTTGGTTAGGTTAGTCGACATTTGTTGCAAGCTGAGCAGGTCTTGGTCAGTTGGTTAGGTTAGTCGACATTTGTTGCAGGCTGAGCAGGTCTTGGTCAGTGGCTACATTTTTCTAACAGTGTAGTAGAGTTTTCTAAAGCCTCAGTCAATGCTTATTCTGAACAGAACACAGCAGATACTGTTTCTCTACAGGCAAGTTTTTAACTTTACTGAAGAATTTCAAGAGCGTAAAATATATTCTCAAAGTGATCCTCCTTTCCATGTGAATCATTTTTGCCAAAGCGGATCCCAGTATGGGCATTTTTTCATGCTTCTCATGCAGTTTACCACACAAGTTGAGAGGAGCCACTAATAAATGTCAATTCAGTAATTACCACTTTAAGAAGCAGCATTGCCTTCATTCTGGAAGGTATACTTTCAGATAACCTGGCTTGGAAGCTCACCATTTATGTAAAACATTTTTATTACTACATTTTCCACCATTGAGGCAAATTGACATGCTTGCATAAAAATCTCTGGAACTTATGGGGTTTATTTACAAGGATGGGAAAATACTTTCCAAAAAAATGCAGAAAGGAAATCCAGCCAGAAATGTACTGTTTATCAACAAGTGCAGGGCCACAGAATCCAAGTGCTCCTGCCTAAGTGAAATCTTAAGCTTAGGCACAATGGTTTGCAGTCTTTGTCTTTATTTTTCTAGTCTGTTATGCTTATTTGGCTATTATGGGACAAGAAAAGAAACAAAAAGGTCTAATGTTTTAAAAGCATGACAGGTATAGCTACAAGAGTGCTCAGGATGCACAGGAACTTTGCATTGAGTTTTTGAGGGTAGAACACGGATGCCAACTGTGGCTTCTGTCACAACTTCAGCTGCAAGAACATTTCATTAAGTTTATTATGAAACTGAAACTGATATAGAAAAGAAAAAGAAAAAATAAGGAAGACAGGGTGGCCAGGGATACAGCTGGGCATTTTCACCAAGTCTATAAGAAAGGATGCTTTTCCCATCAAGCCTAGGTAAAAATGAGTCTTGATACTAAGCAGGCTTCTGTCTTTGGGTTTCTCAGTTGGAGATCACTGTCTTGTAGGAATTCACACCCAGGAGAAGACTGATTAGCTTTTCATCAGAAAGAGACCTTTCCAGATGCCTGGAATTGAGGTGGTCCTCAGTGTCAGTGTATGTGGCTGTATCTCTCCATAGTTCCTGTATCCACCTAGATTGGAACAAAATGAAGTATTAGTCAAGGCTCACATTGAGATGGGCATTCTGTTCTTCTCTTTATATCTAGGGTGGCTAGAGAAGGACCCCTGCCCTATTTTTCTACTGTTCCTTCTCTGTGCCCTGTTCCAGCACCAGGTGTTTTGGATCCCAGTTGTTTCCCACAGAATTCAGCACTGATGCTGTTCAGGCCTCTTACAATATTGATGCCTCCTTTCATGCCAGTATCTTCGGCTCCAAGGATCACTTCTTTCCACATTCTCTATATAAAGAGCTCAGCACTGAACAAGGGGGCCTTGACATGAACTGGAAACCTGCATCATTGGTACCAAATGTCTTGATGTCAACATTTGTGGGTCAGGAAAGGTGCAGGTGCAGCCCATTTTCTTTATCTGCCTTCACTTTGGTGGCACCCCTCAGTCTGATACGTTGGTCTTTTCATCATTGTCTCTGAAGGGCAGAGAGTTGCAGTGCTACCATAGGTTATGGGTTTCCAGATCAGAGACTACTCCTACACATTTGGATAAATCTCTTCCTGTGAAAGAAGAAAAGTAAAATGAGGCATATTGCTCATCTTCTGGAGCTCCTGCACCTCAAACACTGATATGGATGAATGGGGGACTTCTCCCAGTCCCCTCCCGACAATCCCAGGTTCAGTGAATTATAGTAACTGAGACAGAGGGGCTTATGGCTGTCTGACTTCACCTCCCATGAGGAAGAGATCATACAGGTATCTTTCCATTCTGCCCCACTTGCTTCTTGTGTGGTCTTTACTCTTGATAAAATGATGGCATGGATAGTGGATAACGCTTGATGAAAACCAGAGAGGTAGAGTCTATCTCAGTGAAACTGAATATTATCTTCTGACCTCCATGACAGATGGGCTTTGGAGAAAGGTTCCCCTGGCTGATGTCATAGTGGTGTCAGCAGTCCTTAAGAAAGTGTCTTCAGGTGAGAGTCCTGTAGTTTATCCCCTAAATAAGGTTTCCCGGGATATAGATAAATTTTGATAGGAAATGTATGTTTTGGGTATGTCTTTGGTTCAGTTATTGAATTACCTGGCTCACATGACACATTTTCAGCATGATCTAGCAGAGCAAACACTAAAAACACGCAGATATACCCCAGGGATTACCTCAGTGTCACTGCTCAACAGAGGCACAGCAAAATAATGGGTATAGTTCCCCATACTAAAGGGGTGGCGTAAGCCACAAAACTATGGGCTAGGCTTGTAAATGCCCTCGGGCAGATAGCCTAGTATGAACCTATGAACCTATGATAACATTGTCTCACTTTGATCTTGGAAACTGGAATCACGGGAAGCAAAAACAGCCAATGCATCTGTGCTGTCTGTGTGGCTGATGGAGTAACATAGATGGCTGGTTTTGTCATAGTGGAACACCATCCTACTTGGCTCAAGCACTGTGACTTTGCAAATAACATTAAAGTATCCTTTGCTAATGCCTCATATGATAGGCCCCCTTGTTTAGATGCCAAGTGATAGATGAGCTTCAGAGGAAGGAGCAGAAGGGCAAGACATTTGCCATTGTGGACATGAAGTTCTCCTCTGAGGACCTTGACCAGGAATCAGAAGAGTGGGCAAAACTTATGTTTAAATAACAAATGACCATATGAGCAGCAATAAATTTCCTGCGGGGCATTGGGGTTTTGAAAATGTATACCATCTCACAGGTAGAGGAGGTCCACAGTCCCAGGGATTGTGCCACATTCCCCCTGGGAGTCAGCCACAGATTCCCTTTGGAATTGCCTGACCCTCTGGAGGTAGTCGGGATGAGATACCTCTTCATCTTCAGGCATGCCATCCTGCAGGACAAATGGATAAGTAAAATTTTATATAGAGGCTACAAGATCCCCTTCATTTCAGCCCCAAGGCTACCTTTGCTTCCCAATGTCCCACCTGTCAGAAGATGGTCCTCATAAAAAAGAGTCACACAAGAGATCACACCCAGACCAGAAAGAGTCCAGGTTTTCTTCTGGACTTTTTGTGGCACAAAGAAGGAACTCGGGTCCAGCTTAGATTTAAGTGACTTAAATTAATGCATGCCAAAGAACAAATTTGTTATGGTTATAGTGCAAACAGTCATTCCATGTCTGCAGGAAAAGTGACAGGATGTGCTGTTTGGACCTCTAAGGTGCCAGTCTTCACATCAGAATACCTATAATGTCCAGGAAGTTCATGCATTTCTGTTTGGGAGCCAGTCATTATCATTTCAGCACTCTCCCATTTGGTCTCACCCCAGCCCTGGGGTGATTACAGATGTATGAAATCAGTAGTAGCTCACATAAGACTGTATGGAATCAGAGTGTTTGACTATTTAGATGACTATCAACTAGCTGCTCCCACAAAGGAGTCACTCAATTAAGCACAGAGCTACTTGCTGCAGTTGTTCCTGTCCTTGGAGATATCAATAAATACTGCAAAGAACCAATTGAAGCCATTGAAACCCCAAATACTCATTGGCTGCTAACCGAGCACAGTGACTAGACTAGTGATTCTTCCCTTGGACAGAATCTATTCACTCCATTCGGCTATGCAAAGTCTGTTGTCTCAACCAGTAGTAACAGCATCCTTATGCCTCAAGGAGTTGGGACTAATGACAACCTTGGTTTATCTCTTCTCACTGTCACAGTCACGACAGATAAAATAGCCCTCAGGTGGGAGACACTGTGTAGGGTAGACAGTCCATGGATTATGTGGGCAAATCGAAATGCCTCCTTGGTCAGTGTCTGGAGATGAGATATTCCTCATTTCAGTACATGCTCTTCAGGAGTTCCTCCCAGGGTGAATTTGCCATGCACTCTAACAACATTGCAGTGATTTGGTATATTATGTTAGGAAGCCATGAGGGTTTGGAAATGTGCCATGTCATTTCATCTCTTTCTTATAACAATACACATCTGGGAACAGGATAGCTCTCTTGCAGACAAGCTCAGTTTGTGCTTGCTGATGCCTCATGAATAGTCCCTACATCAGATGACAGCATATTTCTCCACTGGGTTAAATCATGCTGCATCTTGTTTACATCCTTGACCAAAGCCAAGTACAACAGCTTAACTTTCCTAATCACTCAGGGATAGAGTATCTAGTCCATCAGTGGTCCTGTGCCTCCTATACATCTTTCCCCATTCCTATTGATCATGAAATTTCTGTAGAAAGTCAAATTGAGCAAGGCCATACCCCCATTCTGGCCCCAGTAAGTGTAGATGTTCATCACAATTTTCTCTGTTGCTGTCACAACTACTGGGATGTCCTGCAAATGAGTAGCCTGACTAGCTTTCTTGACTTCCATTTCTGTAAATTTCTTCAAAGCTTTGGCCAACTCCATCCCTTTATCACTTAAATATGTTATTAGTATCAGAGTGGCATCAGCCAATGCCATATTCAATCTGTCAGCCTGCTTCTGTAACAAAGACAAGTACCACATAGGGAACTGTTCTTGTATCTTCTGTACTGCTGTATTGCTTACCTGGTGTCTGATAGTGATTCTGATTTGAACACCTATATTAAAGTTAATTATGTAGACTGCAAGAAACAAATTCCCTGCAAAGACTATCACTCATGTTTTCTTTTTTATACCAGGATAGGGCATGATGTGGATACTTGTCCACATTGTGCAAGTTTCACTCCGAGGACAATCAGGAGGAAAGCTAAATATTTCCGAAAGTTTGCATCTCATAAAGGGATACATGCCTGGTTCTGTTCTTCTATGGCATTGACCAAAGCCTGCAGAATCCCTCCTCTAAGGAAGCATGTCAATGAGACATGGAAAGAAAAGTCGGGATCTCAGGACATACCGGCAGAGGACTCTGATCTCCTTTGGTCTAACGACACCAGACACGGTGAGGTACTTTTGCCACACTCTGTATCCTGAGTCAGTGTTTTCTAAGGACTCTGGCATGACCACTCTGCAGACCACCACACCACCAGCTATGCACTTGTCCTCCTGAACTAAAGACACATGAGTGCCTTCTGATGCAGTGGGGGGGGGGCTGGGTATTGGTATCTCACATTTTTGTAACCAAAGGTAAGGGTGGATTCTCTGTTTTCTATGTTCACAAGAAGGTTCTCAAGGACCTGATTGAGGTCTTGGTCATCTGTCAATGATCTGGTCATCTAAGGTACTTCCTTCTGAAGCTATGATGCACAAAGCACCAAAAGATCAAAGCATAGCCCAAGAGCTTGCCTCAGCCTATATCAGACAGTGCCTTGGTTCCATCCACTTCCCAGGCTTATTCATAGTAACTTTTCCAGTTAGCTCAGGACTTCATTTTTTTAAAGACGTCCAGACAGGTAGTCCTGAAAATACCTCAGGTGTTTGAGGCCCCATTGAAGAAGGTGGACTCTCATTTTGATGGTTCAGATATTCCTGATTATGCAGCAGATGAGCTGGCCTGTGTGGGTCACTTTCCTTTAGCTGCTCCTTTTGTGTCAGACACCAAGGAAGCCTAATCCTCTACCTGTCCACCACAGGATTTTTCTCTAGAAGCACCCTTCATAAAATGCAGAAGTTCCAGTGAAAGTTTAAGGTGGACTCAGAAACCCAGCAGAGCTATAGAGATTTTAGGGTACTGCCTGAGCCCAGTGTACTTGCTATTCCTCCAACCATGGATGATCTGGAGGATGTGTTTATTAATGCATTTGGAAAGTCAGATTCCTTCCCCATGCTCCTAGGAAGTCTAATGACTTTTATAGCATCAAGAATTAATTTTATTTATCCTTTGCTGACTGGGTTAGCCCCATTGGACTAGTACCCTCTTTCCAGGGAAGATCCAAGGTGGTATTTACACTACTAGGGGAAATTTGGCTAGGGCATTGGGGAATGTCCTCTACTCTTTTTGTTGTGATGGGGAACGTTTTTGCTGCTGCACTTCCTGCTTATGTTACTGGGACTGAGGCAGCTAGTAGAAGCTGTCCAGTAATGGAGGGAGAAGAGAGACGTTGTGTTGGTGATAGCACTGTGGATGTTCTTCATGTATCACTGTTGCAGTCATCACACTTGGGTTATCTGCCTGCAGGTAGACCTCAGTCGGCCCGAATACCAGAGACTTAGTATTTCTGCATCGGATGCTGTCACTCCAGGACTGATGTCAAGTCATCAGTGGTATAAAAAAGGCAGCCAACACCATTACATCAGTCTTTCTTGCTGAGGAGCCTGAAGCAGAAGCAGTTCGCAAGTGCCGGTCGGCCACTACCTGAATTTTCATTTACGAATTTAATAATCCTGAAGTCTTCTAAAGCTAAGTACCCTGTTGGGGATCCTTTTTTTCTTGCTCTAACCAATGTCAGAAAAAAATAATTGTCTTGCCTGTGGAAAGCAAATACCTCACAGAGATTTTCATTCTTACTGCATCACCTGTTTAGGCCCAGACCATGACGTCCCTTGCTGTTGGTTTTGTGCCTTATTTACCGCCCGAACCATTCATCATCAGGCTCTCTTTGTCACTAAATTCTTTCACTCTCAATTTATGTATTCTGAACTGGCTTCAGTAAGCCCTCTGACTACTGATGTTCTGAAAAAACGTAAAGATAGAGACAGACCACATAGGTCCAAAACTGCCGATGATGCTTCCATTAAGCTAGTCGCCAGTCCACCAGTACTCAGTGAGGTGCTTTTGCAGCCCCTGATGCCCGCTTCAGTGGATTTGCAGGCATCTACTGAAAACCATTTGGAGTCCGGTATGCCGCAAGACTCTTCATCGACTATGGAACCTGCGGATGTCTCTACCTTGGATGGGTACAGAGCAGTTGAGCAGGCATCAGCTTCTGAGGCAGTTATTTGCTCAACCGATGTTCGACTCAAACCGACGACTTATTTTTTAACCAAAACTACTGAGTTTCTTAGGCCCAGATTACACACTACGCCTAGAAAACTGACGACCAAAGAGCATGCACCTGCTCCCATGGCACAAAAACAAATGCTTAGAATGGCTGAAGACCTTATTATGCTGATTAGGGGAAGTCAGCCTTCCCCTGCTATGAGACAAAGAGTCCAGTCCCATTCAGCTTCTACAGACCAGGAGTCCGATGACTCTGAAATTTCTGATTATGAAGACATACCCTTATCTGCTTATGAGGATTCAGATACAGAGGAATCCATTCCCTCTGCCTCCCCTCCAGAGGATTTTTTTTTTTGGTGAAACCTTGCATACCTTACGAGAGCATTTCCACTCGGAATGCCAAGACTATCCTCAGTCCAAAAAGAGACAGAGAATTTCTAGAGCTGCCTCAACACAGGCCCTTAGCAATACCCCCTGTCCTGGATGTTGTGGATGATGTTTTTATGGAAGCCAGCCTTACTCCTGACACTTTACCTCCTGCCCCTAGGAAACCAGACAGGTACTTCAGAGTACCTGACACTCACAAATTTCTTTTCAAGAATCCTACTGCTGACCCAGGGATCATTTCCTAGGGGCCTTAAGGTATCAAGGCTACTACAGCCAAGAATCCCACCCCTTTGGACAGGGATTCCAGAGCTTTGGACAGCTGGGGTAAGAAGGTATATACCTCTGCAACTCTTGCTATTAGGGCATTGAATTGTCAGTTTCACATGCTGAAGTACCAGCAACATATTATGGAACTTATTAAACAAAAAGTGGCAACCTTTTCAGACTATGCAGAAAATAAAGAATTGCAGGAGCTTATGCACTCTGCAAGCTAAGTCAGCAAACATACTTTGTAGTGTGGCTTTGACACCCTAGAAGCATCTTGCCGGGCAGTTGTCATGGCTCTGTACTGAGAAGACATGCTTGGCTGAAGGAGCAGACCTTGCCAGACCATGTCAAATCAAAGTTACTAGACGCTCCTTTGAATAAGGACTGTTTGTTTGGCACCAAAGCAGAAGAGGTTCTTAAAAAGATGGAAGAAAAAGCTAAGTCTATGCAGACTGTTAAAGAATTCTTACAAGTGCAACCCCCTAGATTCAATAGGCATTGCCCTTCCAAACACTTGTCCTTTCCAGCCCCATCCAGGCCCTTTCAAACCAGACCCAGGGAAACAGACCACCCAGACTTCAGTCTCAGGGTATGCAGAGATCTAAGCAATGGAGTGCCCCCTCCTAAAGCAGGGAGTGGTAAGCCACCTCTTACAGAAAAAGCTCACAATGACTTATTTACTCCACTCCCCAGCCCTGCCCAATTGCTTGTGCCCTTAGGAGGAAAACTTGCCCTTCATGCAAAAAACTGGATGTCCATCACTCAGGACCGGTGGGTCCTCAACATTGTATCCCAGGGGTACAGATTTTATTTCCATTTACTGCCAACCTAAAGCGGGTTTCCAGACCTTCCTCCAAACCAGGGGGCAGAGGCTCAAAAGCAAGTACTTTTCAGAGCTATTCAGCATGTTCCAGTAGAATAGAGGGGTCAAGGATTCTACTCCAGACTTTTCCTGGTACCCAGGAAAGAGGGCTCTTGGTGCCCAATCCTGGATCTTTCCATTCTCAACACCTTCCTGGTGGTACCAAAATTCAAAATGCTTACACTGCAACAGCTTCTTCTTAAGCTAACCAAGGATGCCTGGTTAGTCACCCTAGACTTATAAGAAGCCTATCTGCATATCCCCATAAGGGAATCCTGCAAGAAGTATCTACATTTCAGGGCAGGATCTATGCATTATCAGTTCTCTGCACTTCCCTTTGGCTTATTTACTGCACCCAGAGTATTCACAAAATGCCTAGCTCCAGCCATTGCATACTGCAGGCAGAGAAATATCCAAATTTACCCATACTTGGAAGACTGCCTGATTCAGGCGGACAGTTAGGAATTGCTGTTGCAGCACCTGACATTCGTGAAAAACCATCCCACTTCCTTGGAGTACACCATCAATGAAAATAAATCAAAACTGGTACCCAGTGTCAGGAAAATATGTATTAATGTGTGTATTAGTAATATGCTTAATGCATTTAGAGCTTGAAAAGGGTTAACACATTTATTCTATTTCATACTGCATAAATCTGTACAAACCGTAGGTGCTTTTCTGACCTTGTATTATTAGCTAAAATCTTGCTTGTGCCTTGGAAATTTACTGAGAAGCAGATGATTTCTGCTTATGTTAGGAAAATAATGAATAGAACAATACTACTTGTATGAAGCTTAGACAAGAAGTTCCGTTTGTGCTGTGAGAAAATACACAGCTGTAGAAGCCATACATAATTAGGACAAAGCCTGTTTGAAAATATGAACTGCAATCAGCATTTGCTTGTATCTGAATTAGAAGAGTACCTTGAAATGTAACACTGTACAATGGAAGCTTGTAAACGAAGTAGAGCCCACCAAGGCCAGGTTGTTTTTCTCAAAAGTTTCTCACAAATCTAGTCATGTCAGCAGAAAATCTGAGTAACATCTGCTGTAGAACAATACTGAAAGTTGTGTTTGATTATGCCAGCCATAGAAGGCCATGTCTTGCAAAACAGTATAAGAATAAATGTACTTCCTGTTAGTAGTTAGGCAAATCCTTGTATTTGCATGTTTTTGTCTCCTTGTGGCAAGTAAATAAATATACCTTAACTGAACCTTACGTGTATTGGTCTTTGAAGTTTTTTCCTTTGATAGATTGTTCCTTCGGACCGGAAACCCTCAGTTTGCCTCGGATCAGACAGGCCAGGTGGCTTGAAACTGTACGGGGAAGAAACCACATCGGTTCTTCTTAGTTGAAAAGCCCTCCGACTGAATTGTAATACAAAAGAGGCCAGCCACTTTCTGATCTGCGACTGAAGGACGGGTTTACTCGAACCAGGTGATCAATCACGAAGGCTCAGGTAAGGTGAATCTACTTTTTTCTGTTTTAGATCAGGGACTAGATTTGTATTTATTTTGTTAAGACTTTGTTTATACAAGTCAGGGACAAAAAGATTACTGTCTTGTCATAAATCAGGGAAACAGAGCAGGTAGGCAGTCATTCTGAAGAGACTATAACAAAATCCGTGGTACCACGTTAAATATAAGGAGTTATGTAATGATTAAAAGGGTAGAACAAAATGGGTAATAATTGTACAAAAAGATCCCAAAATCCACCGTTAACCGAAGACGCTAAATACATGCAGTCACAGCGTGCTGATAATATTAAATACTACTCAAAATGGGTTAATAAGTATGAATTTGATGGTAAATTAGAAAAATATGGTTAACAACACTGTTCACAACTATGGTTTTACCAACATAACCAAAGGTGAAAGGGATCTCATTGCATTTTTAGGCACCCAGAATTTAAGGTTTTGTAAACCAGACAAGGGGGGTGGACTAGTGGTGTTCACGAATACTGATTATGAGAACAGGATGCATGAAGTTTTAAAATCTAACAAGTATGACTTGAGTTCTAGATCTGAAGTCAATTGTGCCTATAAGTTGATTAATGACACTATTGAGGACCTGTTTATTGAGAACAAAATTGATCTGAAGATGCATGATTATTTAATTACATCTTACCCAAAATTTTCATGCGTCTTCGGTATTCCTAAAATACACAAATGTATTGATAATCCCCCATTGAGGTTATTGGTGGATAGTAGGGGTTCGCCCACATACACATGTGCGAAACTGATTGACTCTATCCTCCAGAAATACGTTCTGAAAGAGGCACAGATCTGTAAGGACTCATGGTCATATTTGGAAACTATCGGGGCGGTTACTTTTGACACAGATATGAACTTTATCACAATAGATGTAAAGGATCTATATAGTAGTATACCCCAAGACACAGCTTTAGAATGGGTTAGTCTCATGATGAAGAAATATAATGCTTCAAACAGTGAGATAGATTTGGTAACAACACTTGGTGATCTGGTGTTGTCTTACAATTTCTTCATATTTTGTGATGATTTTTTCAAACAAAAAGTAGGCGTAGCCATGGGGTCCCCATGTGGGGGCAGTATAGCGAACTTGGTTATGGCCTACTGGGAGTCTAACTACGTGTTTTCTACTACAAACCCTTACTATGAAAAAATTATATTATACACGCGTTTTTTAGACGATATATTTATCCTCTCGTACATCACAGAAAATGAAGCTTCTATGTTGGTAAACTACTTAAATGGTAGTACCAATTTTTTGGAATTTACATATACTTTCTCCACTGAAAGCATTGCATATCTAGATGTATGGTTGCAAAAAGATTTTGAGCACAATTGCTTTACTTCTAAGATACACCGCAAGAAGACATACTCAAACACTTTCTTGCACTTTACCAGTTGTCATCCCTTTTCCCAAAAAAGATCTGTGGTCAAGGGACAACTGGTACGTGCTGCGAGAATGATTACTTTGGATGATGATTTTTGTGATGAGTGTTTAAATCTTAGGAATATGTTTATTGCAAGGGGTTACCCTGATAGTTTGTTGGATGAATTGATTCAAGAAGTGACTGATAAACGTCTGGACAAGGTGTATACACCTTTGCTACCCGGCGTAGTTCACAACGGTGCAAATATAACAACCTTAGGGAACACCAGTATTTGCACCAATACAGTGGTGACTGGCAGTACAAATGGTATCAATAATGCTGACTTTGTTGAGCAACCTGATGCATTTATTGATACGAATACATCTTTAGCTTGTGAGACAGCTTCTGAGGTAGTTGATGAGACTTCCTTAACATGTGCATTTATTACCACTTTCAATTTGAATAGTGGTTTATGTAAGGACATTATTTTTAAAAATTGGGAAATGTTCAAAATGTACCCTGATATTTATAAAAAAGTGGGGCATCAACCCCGCGTGGTTTATAAGAGGGGTAAAAATATGAAAAACATTTTGGAAGTAAAACCTACTGGATTGGTGTTTAATGCAGGCATGCACAAATGCCAGATTTGCAACTATTGTAGATATATTGAGGAAGGAACACACTTTAGTATAAGTAATTGTACACATAAGATAGCTTTCAAATTGAACTGTAATACATCATACGTGATATACTTGGCTAGATGTAAATCATGCCCAGCCTTCTATATAGGTAAAACTGTGAGAAGGCTGAGGGAACGTATATATGAACACACATATGCCATTAAAAAGTTAAAAACGGAGAATGCTCTAGCCAAGCACATCAGTGTTTACCCCAACCATAGTTTTAAATTTATGGCGATAGACCATATACCTATAGATCAGAGAGGAGGTCCTAGACCATTAAAATTAGAAGAAGCAGAGTTAATTTGGCAGGTGAGACTGTACGCTTACAGGTATCCTGGATTAAACGATACTTGCTCAATTGCTAGTATTTTGAAATTGAAAAATCTTATAAGATGATATTATAATTGTATATGTATTTATTGTATATACACACATTTTTTATTTTTTCACTTTTGTATTTAGGTTTAATTAAACATATTCTTAGTTATATTAATTTAGGTTTTATGTTATGTAGTGTTAAAATATCTGAGTTTACAGTACTGTTTTATTTATTTTTTATTGAAAGTTGTTTGATGCAGGCTGTTCTCCAGTGAGCTTTTAAAACATTTAAAACATTTCCTATATTCAATTAATCAATTTAGCTGATTGAATAATTGTGACAGTATATAAATGTTGTTGTAACTTGTTGTGTCATTTCCTTTGAAGAAGGCAAGCATTGGGCTTGTCGAAAAGCGCTTTGGATATTTGCTAGTAAAGATTGGTTTTTATTCTTGATGGTCGCTGTTTTACGTTTGTTTTGATTTAAAATCCGTGGTACCACGTTAAATATAAGGAGTTATGTAATGATTAAAAGGGTAGAACAAAATGGGTAATAATTGTAAAAAAAGATCCCAAAATCCACCGTTAACCGAAGACGCTAAATACATGCAGTCACAGCGTGCTGATAATATTAAATACTACTCAAAATGGGTTAATAAGTATGAATTTGATGGTAAATTAGAAAAATCCTCACTTATCAAACTTGTCAAACAGCTTAAAACCGATTCTAGAGGTCGAGTAAAAAAGCAACGTCAATTAGGAATTCCTCAGGCACACAGGTGGATTGAGGAAGTAAACCGAAGGGAACAAAAGAGTAATAATTCAAAAGCAATGTTTTTAGATAAGGAGGACAATAACTTAGTAATAGCGTCAGCCCCTCCACCTCCCTTACCAGAATATGAGGCAAGTGAACAATTTAGTCCACCCCTGCGATATCCTGCTGTCACTGTAAGTAGAGACACTACAAAAGCGAAACCTTTTATTAGAGATCCCGTCGAGACCAGGTCTTGAACACGGGCAGGAAACTCAAAAGGGGACATTGAGTTATATCAAATGGGTAGAAATTCATGATTTATGAGTGAAGAAGAAATATGCCCACTTATAGAAGTGCCTAATCCTCAGGCAGGGCAAGAAGGTCAGGACCTAACTATTGTAGTGTATAGACCCTGGACTCCGGAAGACATCCGGAAAGCCACTGAGGGAATTCCCCATCCAAAAGTTAATTTTAGAAAGTTCTTAGAAGATTTGCAAGGAATGAGGCTAAGTTATAATTTAAACGGAGAAGAGGTAGAAAAAGTAGTCAGACAAATTGTGGGACCAGATTGGCACATGATTAGTGGCGACTGGAATCCCCGTGACGCTGCGCTCAGGCCCCTCCCACATAGCAGCGCAGAATTAGACAATAGAGTGAAAGGTCTTACAGACCGCATCTCTGAGAAATGGAAGCTTAGGGCAGACTGGACTTGCATTAATCAATGCATCCAACAGGAAGGTGAAGTTATTGACCGATATTAAGACAGACTATTAGAATGTTTTAATAACCATTGTGGAATGCAGGTTCCTGAAGATCAGACACATGATTCCCTATATGAGCAGCAGTTAAAGAATGCATTTTTGAAAGGCAGTATTGCACCCATAAGCAGCTTTATTACAAAGCACATGGTAGATCATCGTACAAGCAGGTTACAGTCATTACTTGAATATGCTAGGCATGTTGAAAGGCATTTTAATAGCAAAAAGAAAAAGAAAGCCCAAGTATTTTCTGTAGAAGATGGAGCAGAAGTATATGTAGTACAGTCCAGGAAAAAGGGCAAGAGAAATGCACAGGGAAACAAACAATCTGATCAGAGGACTTTGAAGGGCGAAAGAAAAGGGGTGAATGTTTTAAATGCGGTAAGAAGGGACACTTGGCAAGGGATTGCAAGAAAAACAAGAAAGCAACCATGGAAGATAAGGAGGGTGAGGACTGACTATATGATAGTCAGGAATCACTAGAAGGGGATAGAAGGGAAGGGACGAATGAGAATGTGATAGAGGGAGTAGAGAATGTGGCAGAAGAAATAGAGGAAGTGCAGGAAGTCACGGATAGTGAAGAAAATGAAATGTTAGATTTGGCTTTATTGAGCTTAGAGCTCTATTTAGCAGACATGAAACCAGAAGTTACACTCCTGGTAGAAGAGAGGGAAGTCAGATTCTTGTGTGACTCAGGGGCATCACGGACCCTGATACATCCCTCCAAACTGCCAGAGGAGTCAGAGTCACCTGATTACATATTAGTGAAAGCAGCTAATGGACAGCTGTATCGGGAGCCCCTCTCCCATAATATTATGATAACTGATCCTGTTTCAGGATTGACCCAGAAAAGCAAAATTGTTGTTTCTGCAAAATGCCCAGTAAACCTCTTGGGCAGAGACCTTATGCAGCTATTTGGTATAGCAGTAGTTCCGACTATGCAGGGTATGGAAGCACAGCGACAAATTGATACCTTTGCAGTGCAAACGGAGGGTAAAATGTTTTATTGGTACAGCCAGGACTTGGTTACGACTGGTCCAGGGGCAGTGACTGAAGAATTGATGAACGTAGCCATCAGCAAGTTCCCCTCCCTTGACATTGATAAACAGCATTTGTTGCACTGTACTGTGTATTATTGTAACACACCAGGACCTGATAAGGAATATGAGCAAGAATTGTTTAGAAATCGTGCAAACAGATTGATATTACATAATCTGTACTGGGACACAGAAGGGAACAGTGTAGCCAGCTGTTCATTGCCCCAGGAGTTCTTTGCACTCTATAAATCTAATCGATTACCACATGTTAGCTTAACTAAGGACAAGAATGTAAAATGGATAGACTTAGGAGAAAAAGTCATGAGATGGGAAAACCAGACAGAGTTAGAACTGTCAGAACAGGGAATACAAATGCAGAAGCTGAATTCAATAACTCAGACCCACCCAGCTGTACACTTGCAGTCTAGCAAGGACAGCTGATTAACACTCCTATTGAAGGAGGAAGAGAATGCCTTACAGAATATACCAGAAACTCTCTGGTCAACAGGAAAATCAGATGTAGGACTTATTCGTACAGCGGGACCAGTTACTATTACGCCAAAGTCAGCATTTAGACCACAAAAAAGACAGTATCCCTTAAGAAAAGATGCAGAGGTAGGAATCAAACCTATTATAGCAGCTTTACTTAAGGAAGGGGTGCTGGTGGAATCTCCTGATTCACCATGTAGCACACCCTTATTTCCTGTTAAGAAAGCAAATGGAGAGTGGCGTATGGTCCAAGATTTACAAGCTGTAAATGACGCAGTAATACCAAGGGCACCTACGGTGCCAGACCCACACACCCTGTTGAATGATTTAAAACCTCAACAGAAATATTTTTCTGTGGTAGATATCAGCAATGCATTCTTCTCGATACTGATACATCCTGACAGCCAGTATTGGTTTGCATTCACATTTCAGGGGAAAAGGTATACATATACGCGACTACCACAGGGATATTGTGAAAGTCCAACAATATCTTCACAAGAAATGGCAAGCAACTTGGCGGGATTTACCCCACCAAGAGGTAGCCAGATTTTGCTTTATGTTGATGATATCCTGCTGGCGTCCCCCACCCAGCAAGATTGTAAAGAAGACACCGTAGCGCTATTACAATTTTTAGCCATTGAAGGACATAAAGTAAACAAAAATAAACTGCAGCTTTGGAAAAAACAAGTTAAATACCTAGGATATGTAATATCCAAGGAAGGTAGGACATTAGATGAGGACAGAAAAGTAGCGATTTTGCAAGCACCAAAACTCACTACCAAGAAGGAAATGATGTCCTTCCTGGGTACAACAAATTTTTGTTGGAGTTGGATTCCAAACTATGCCTTGGAATCTGCACCATTGACAAACCTGATTTATAAAAAGCCTATGGCAGCACAGGATTTATTACAATGGACACCAGAAGCAGAATCTGCTTTCTGCAAACTGAAACAGTTAATAGAGTTCTCATTAGTTTTGGGATTACCAAACTGTCATAAACATTTTTTCTAAACTGTAGATTGTAAGCAAGTTTATATGACATCAGTGTTAACACAGCAGCATGGGGACAAGCAACGCCCTATTGCTTATTATTCATCACAACTGGACCCAGTGGCACGGTCTTTACCTCACTGTGTACAAGCAGTAGTTGCAGCTGCAATGGCAGTACAGGCTTCGGCCTCGGTAGTTTTGTTCCACCCTCTCACATTGAGAGTGCCTCATGTAGAAGCGATTATTTTACTGCAAGAGAAGGTAGCATATCTTTCCCCTGCTAGGCATCTTTCCTGTATGACTATATTGTTGAGCCAACCTCATATGACAATTGAACGATGTATGACTTTGAACCCTTCTACCTTGCTCCCAACCCCTGCAGATGGCACACCACACAGCTGCCTGCAAGTGATTGAGCAAAAGACACTGCCTAGAAAAGACCTTACGGATGTTCCCTTGGATGATGCCAAGGTGACATACTATGTGGATGGCTCATGCAAAAGGGGTCCTGCAGGACAGAACCTAGTAGGATATGCAGTAGTTTCTGATACTGAGATTATAGAAGCAAAATCTTTTCCACACAATTTATCTGCACAGGCAGCAGAATTGATTGCCTTGACATGGGCATGTACCTTAGCAATGGGTAAATGTGTGAACATTTTTACTGACAGCCAGTATGCTTTTTCTACTGTACATGTTTTTGTGCAGCAGTGGAAAAATCGAGGAATGATAACATCTACTGGCAAACCAATCAATCATGCGCAGTTTATTTTAGATCTTTTAGAATCTATTCAGTTACCTCAGAAAGTAGCTATTTGTAAATGCACATGTCATACCAAGCAACAGGACAGGATTTCAAAAGGTAATGTGAGAGCTGTTACAGCTGCAAAGCAGGCAGCTTCAGAAGTATTTCTTTTGAATGAGGAATTACAACCCTCTGAGATTTTAGACTTAGAAATGTTAAAGACAATGCAGACACTTACTACGCAAGTTGAAAAACAAAGATGGGTAAAACGAGGATCAATTCTCGAAAAGGGGCTGTACATCTCTAAAGAAGAAAAACCGATATTGCTGTCTTAATTTGTTTAGATATGCAGCTTTGTTGAGCCATGGGCAGTGCCATGTCTCAACAGGGGGGATGGTACAGCTGGTGAACCAAGTGTTCACAACGTACAGATTTACAAACTACTCTAAAAAATTTTGTTCGTTATGCCATGTCTGTAATAAACATCATGCACAAGGGGAGTTAAAGCCCAAGCAAGGGAGTTTCCCTACACCACCGTATCCATTTCATACTATTTGTATGGATTTCATAGAGTTGAATAAATGTGAAAATAAGAAGTATTGTCTTGTCATTGTAGATATGTTTTCCAGATGGGTGGAAGCCATTCCGACTAAAAATCCAGACGCTATGACTGTGGCCAAAGTGCTTGTTAAAGAAATCATCCCTAGATTTGGCATTCCGGAAAGGGTCTACAGTGACAACGGCACACACTTCGTGAATCAGACCATACAGCAGTTAAGTAAACATTTTTGTATTTCTCCAAAGAATCATTGTGCGTATCACCCGCAATCAGCAGGGCTAGTAGAGAGGCATAATGGGATTTTAAAGAGTAAGCTAAGAAAATTAATGACAGAAATGCAGAGAAACTGGGTGTACTGTCTGCCCCTGGCACTGTTGAGCATGAGAACTGTTCCGAATGCAAAAGGATTGACTCCTTTTGAAAAGCTCTTTGGAAGGGCTTACTATATACCTCAGTGGAAATCTCTCATGCCCACAGACCAGGAAGCTGACAGTACATTAGCAGAGTATATGCACAATTTGTTAAATTCTAAACATTTGTTGCAGTTAAATTCTGTTTCAGATAAAGAACGAACCAGACCGTCAGAAGAGGCAGTGCCCCCTGGAGCGTGGATCTGGCTGAAGATTGTTAAGAAGAAAAATTGGGCGTCTCCGAAGTGGGAAGGTCCATATCAAGTGCTTTTATCAACACCCACTGCAGACAAAATTGCGGAGCATGCCTCCTGGATCCACTTGACGCACTGTAAATTAGTTAAAAACTTTGAACTGGACAAAAATCTTGTTACATGCCAAGAGCAAAAATGATAGAGTCCAGAAGAAACAGGAATGCAGAACAACCCTTTCCTCAGAAGTATTGCATAATCATCCTGTTAACTGTATTTGTGACAATAATCTTTTTGTTGTGGCCTTCTCTTTTCCCAGCTGCACAGACTGAACTGAATAAACGTGAAGTGTTACTCATAAACTGGCATCCAAACTTTAACACTTACCAGGCAATTAAATATGTGTATGCTGAGACTTTCAATGTTTCGAATTTCTGGATTTGCACAGCTTTGCTGACAGCATATGGGGGGTTATTAGTGACTACAGTCCCTCTAGGGGTCAATGAGACCTGGGAGAACTTGATTTATGATACCTCAACTATTACAGCACAAGATAAAATAGCATTGCACTTGTCTGTTCCACAAAAGGGAACTGTGTGTTTTTATAAAAATGATACTGTTCAGGTGGGTTGGAGCAATTGCAATGTGACTGTTCCTTATAGATGTTACACTAAAGGTAACAAAGTAGATCTTTATTGTAATACAAACTATGATTCATTTCTTGGATTGATGCACAAAACACTTGATGAAGTAAAACATAATTCTGTTCTTTATAAACAGCTATCTATAATTGATAGAAAAATGTTTCATGCAGGGCGAGTGTACATTCATAGCAAGGTTACTACTAAAGTCGAGGATTGTTATTTTGTGTGTGGCAGAAAGGCATACAAATGGTTACCTGAGAATTGGTCCGGCAGTTGTTTTTTGGGTTACCTGGTTCCGGCCATATGACACACTGCAGTTTTGCCTCATGGGAAAATTTGAAATGTCCGAGAAGTCATCAAGAAACCTGTAAATCCAGTGGGACAAATCGATGTGCATTGGAAAGACCATCACTCTCTAGGTAAAGGACTGACACACATGGACTTGAGTGATAGCCTTGTATCGTGGGCAGGCATATTACCAGCATATGGAGCAATGAAATCAATCTGGGAGCTGAGAAAACTGTCAAAACTTCTCGAAGTAATGAGCAACGTAACTTTTTCTGCTCTCGAATTGGTGACTGATGAACTGAATGCTAGTGCTCCAAAACCGCATGGCTCTCGACTTCACTCTAGTGGCGAGAGGTGGTACGTGCGCTTTAATCCAAGAAGAATGCTGTTCGTATATTCCTGATCATAAGCATGAGATAGACAATCATCTTGAGGTAATTCAGCAAGTGTCGGCCATGACCAAACCAGGCCCAAACCCACTGATGGACTTTTTCCAGAAATGGTTTGGGGGTGAGGTACCATCCTAATGAACATCCTGATTGCCATTTGTGTAGGTATGCTCCTACTGGGAGTATGTGTTTGTTGTGGTATCCCCTGCATGAAAAGACTGATTAATGACCTTATAGAAATGTCAGTTTCTGAAACCTTATATCAAAGTACTGAGTTTGAAGTGCTGTTAAAAGACTAAAAAGCTTTCATAAGTTTAAACTGAATGACTCTCTTAACTGCAAATCCTGAGTGGAAGAGGTTAGGAGAAGAAAACAAACTGTTTATGCTTATTTTGAAAGTAGAATAAAAGTATTAATAGGGGGAAATGGTAGAAAAATATGTATTAATGTGTGTATTAGCAATATGCTTAGTGCATTTAGAAGCTTGAAAAGAGTTAACACATTTATTCTATTTCATACTGCATAAATCTGTACAAACTGCAGTTGCTTTCGGACCTTGTACTGTTAATTAAAATCTTGCTTGTGCCTTGGAAATTTACTGAGAAGCAGGTGATTTCTGCTTGCGTTAGGAAAATAATGAATAGAACAATACTACTTGTATGAAACTTAGACAAGACGTTCTGCTGTGCCATGAGAAAATGCACAGCTGTAGAAGTTACAGATAATTAGTACAAAGCCTGCTTGAAAATATGAACTGCAATCAGCATTTGCTTGTATCTGTATTAGAAAAGTACCTTGAAAAGTAACACTGTACAATAGACGCTTGTAAACGGATTAATGGTCACCAAGGCCAGGTTGTTTTTCTGAAAAGTTTCTCACAAATCTAGTCATGTCAGCAGAAAATCTGAAGTAACATCTGCTGTAGAACAATGCTAAAAGTTGTGCTTGATTACGTCAGCTTAGAAGGCCATGTCTTGTAAAATAGTATAAGAATGAACATACTTCCTGTTAGTAGTTAGACAAATCCTTGTATTTGCATGTTTTTGTCTCCTTGCTGCAAGTAAATTAAAGTGCCTTAACTGAACCTTACGTGTATTGGTCTTTGAAGTTTTTTCCTTTGACAGAATATACCTCACGATGCACTGTTCATATGGGGCTATATATTATCACTGAACACTTGTTAAAATATGGCACATCCTTTGTCAGCATGATGTCACGTGCTCATCAGATGTATACTTGCAGACAGTGTTACGGACAAACAGGACAGGTATTCCTGCACTCTGTATGTGGTTTGCGTCATCTGCATCTGGTGGATTGTGACTATGTTATTTCAAGACCAGTCTATCCTTGTATGTGACAGATATGCCTGACACAGTACTGTGACACACTTGTCTTGCTGGCAGTGTTCATGTGCATAAATGGACACTTGCTGACGTTAGCAAATGTGTTACATTACACATGTTATATTTAATAACATCGCACACATATATCAGTGCAGTGCCATTCTCCTGAGACTACATCCACATGTATGATATATGTGCATATTTTACTCACATTGCTGTGCCAATTTTTGCTTTATATTCCTGTTTACATGCATGACATATCACTGTATTTGCTTCAACAGTGACCTTGGTGTGTCAGGAGGTACCACTGGCACTCTGCCCTTGTGTGTGATGTTTAATGTTAACTTGTGTGCTGTGTAATACACATTTTTTCTTTTACTGTTTGTCGCTGTCCTACTTTGGACACAATAGAAGAGTCTTCATGAGTTCTGTTCAAGCAGCTTTATTTTATACAAACACATCACTATAGAAGTTTACGGACTTAAACTTAAGTAACTTACATACAAACTAACAACTGATCATACATGCTTTTACTCTGGCTGCTCTTACAAAATGACAGTAGGGGATGCATGTGTCTGGAACTTATATGTGCACGTACAGCCTTGACATGCTTCATAAATATACAGCACACTTCATTTGCATTCTGATCTACATCCTTTCTCTTTAAGAAATAGATCATACAATGCTATGAGTCTATTTAGCATGCAGAAATCACAGGTAATTCCTTGTCATGCATTGTACAGTACTAAGTACACACACACACACACACACACACACACACACACACACACACACACACACACACACACACACACACACACACACACACACACACAATCAAGTCCACATTGCTGCATATTTCACACTAGGCTTTGATACTCCATATCATGACATAAAACTGGGAATTGGATTTAGCAACTGGAACTGTCTCTGTAAAATGTTTAACTTGTGGAATGTTCGGAACACTTTTTGGAATGGAAACAGAATTTTGAACACATTCTGGTATGGGAACAGTGTCTGATTGATGATTAGATGTGAAGTCTGCATCACAGAAACAATGTTATGATGGTGATGATGATTCTGGTACAGGAAGATGTCTATGGTTCTTCCTATATTCCATACCCTCAGAGTCTACCAGGTAGGATCTTGGCTCAGCACAGATGCCTGTAATCTGTCCAATTTGATCAAAATCTTTTGTTGTCTGGATTTGTGCCATTTCTCCTTCCCTCAATGGATGAAGTAATCTTCTCAATCTGTCATAACTAGATTTCTGGATATTATGCTTCTTAACCAATTGAGCCTTGATGGTTTTCATGTTTTTAGGTTTAGGCTTCAATAAACTGGAAGTAATGGGTAACATAGTTGAACTTTGCCTAGAAAGTAGTCTTTGAGCAAGTGAGCCAAAAATATCATCACAGAGTATGTTTCTGACATTAAGCAAATGCAAGAATTCATCGGTATTGTCACTCTCTGACCTTTCCAGTAATTGCTTTGCACTCTGAATTGCACGTTCAGCTAAACCATTTGACTGAGGATATTCTGCACTGCTAGTGACATGTACAAAGTCCCATTCTTTTGCAAATTTCTGAAACAACTGGCTAGTAAATTGAGTACCATTGTCAGAAAGAACTCTGTGTGGACTACCATGAACTGATAAATGACGTTTCAACTTTATTTATTTATTTGACATTTGTTAATCGGATTAGTCCAGCTGAACCAGAAGTGCATTTTCAGTGGAGACCCGAGGAGAAAAGCTCCAAGGTAGTTACATACATATATTCAAAAAATTACAATAGAAGAATATCATCTGAGTCACTACATAGTAGTTGTAGTGCAAAGAAAAACAAAAAAGACAAAAAGAAAAAATCAAGCATAGATTTGCATATACAATACAGTTTTGGGGTTTACAATTTACAGGGAGTAACATCACTGAGTGAGTAGAGCATCAATTTACATCTGAGAAACATCTTAGAATGTGTACAGTACATATATATGGTTGAGTCTTGGTAATCTGAGGATATCAATACGTGCAGGAGGAAGCACATTAAGACATTCAGTACTAGTATAGTATAGAAACATGAAGCAGCAGTTACACTGTGTGTAGATTTGGGAGAAGGGAAGATGTGACATTACTAAGTAAAGACAATATATTTGAGAAGGGAAATTAAAGGAAAAGAGAACTGTGAAAGTGGTTGGGTAGGGAGAGAAAGACATGTACCCACAATGAGACATAGGGTTGGGAAAGGATAGACGGCTTAGGTAGGTTCCTGTCATGGAGAGATCCACGAATTAAGGAAAGATAGTTTTAGTTGCTTTTTGACATGATTAGTGTTAGAGGTGTTTCTAATATGAGAGGGAAGTTTATTCCAGGCTAAGGACACATTGTGGTTGTAAACGAATTTACCTATATTTTTGTTGGGCTTATGAATGGCAAGCAGTTGCTGGTCAGAGTTTCTGAGAGGTCTGGTGGGGGTGTAGAGTGAAACTAGTGATGAGACGGAGGGTCAGGCAGTAGGTTTGTCAAGGATGGAGTGTGTGATTTGTAGTTGTGCCAAAATTAGTTGATGGGGGTATTCTGGCCAATGGAGTTGTTTTAATGAAATGCAGTGGTGAGATCTATAAGGTTGGTTAGTGGCAATTTTGGCGATTTTATTATAGGTTTACTCTAGTTGAGACATTAATGTGGATTGAAGGCTTGTAAGAATGGGAGCAGCATAGAGTAGTCCTAGTAGTAGGAAGGCTCTTGCTAGGAATAGTTTAGCTTCAGGAGTAAGGAATTTTTTATTACGATACAATAAACCTAATTTTTGGTGGTCTTCTTGATGCACTGATGAATATGGTGGTCGAATTTAAACTGGTCTTCTATAATGATGCCAAGAACTTTGTATAAGGATCTGCTGTGATGATAGCATTATCTAGAGAGGAGATGGAGAAGGTGAATTTATGAACTGAGAGTGAATTAGGCAGAAAGAGTAAAAGTTTAGTTTTCTTAGGGTTTAGGATACGCTGGTTTTCATTGAGCCATTTTTCAGTACTATTGAAAGTGTTTTGTTTAAGGGAAAGGAGCTGGGACAAGTTATCTGAGGATGTGATGACAGTTGAGTCATCAGCATACTGGATAAGAGTAGAGTGGTTGCAGATGGAGTAGAGATTGTTGGTAAAGATATTAAATAGAAGTGGGCCTAGGATAGAGCCCTGGGGAACCCCTCTATTTACCGGTAGGACTAGAGAGTATGATGTAAGCCATCGGACAGATTGTGGTCTATTAGACAAGTAGCTGGAGAACCACTGCACGGTAGCTGGAGAGAGGTTAAGATCAGTTAGTTCTGTTAGAAGTTTAGAGTGAGGCACTGCATTGAAAGCTTTGGATAGATCAAGGAAAAGACAGGATACAAGTTGGTTATTGTCTCTGGCCTCAGTAACAGTATGAGTGAAAGAAAGGAGGCCATTAGCAGTGCTATGGTTAGGCCTGAAACCGTGTTGTGTGGGGGTTAAGAGGTTTTTCTGTATACTGTATTTAAGAAGTTGAGAGTGTATACACTTTTTTTAGAATTTTAGAAAGAGGAGATAAGCTGGCTATTGGGTGGAAGTTAGAGGGGTCTGTGGAGTTGCCTCCTTTGTGTAGTGGTATGGTAAAGAAGGACTTCCATATGTTAGGAACTGTGTTTTCCTGAATTGCTCTGTTAATGAGTATAGAGACAGGAAAGGTTATGGCATCAGCAGCAAGTTTGAAGAAGAGAAGGGGTAGTTTGTCGGCAGATGGGGAACAAGGCTGAAGTTTATGGAGAAGAGATTTGATATAGGAGGTGGGAAAAGGTATACGGGAGAAAGGGTTTTTATTACTATTGGTGGGGGGGGAGAGTGGGATGGACGGGTGTTCTGTTCTGAGTGAGTTAGTTTACGGATGGTGTCTATGAAGTAGTTATTGAGGAGGGTTGCTGTCTCAAGTGGTGAATTGTTAGGGAAGGGGTTTGGGGTAGAGGGGTTGCCAGGGTGTAGGATCTTATTAATGGTGGACCAGAATGTTTTAGGCTTGGAGAGGTGAGTGGTTTGAGCTGAATTATAAAAGTTTTTCTTGTCTTGATAAATGCGTTTTTAAGTGAGGGTTCTAATCTCCTTGCAGCTTTGTAGCAGGGTTGGGGATTTGGTTTTCAACCAGGCTTTCTATATGCTATCCCTTTTGTGCATGAGGGAGTAAGTCTCGCTGGATAACCAAGGTGCATGGTTGGCTTTAATCCTAATTTTTCTTTAGGGGGACAAGTGAGTCTAAGATACTGAGGAAAGTTTGGTTAAATTCCTCTATGGCTTCACAAAGGGGAAGGTGGTGAAGGAAGGACCAATTTATGGATGCTAGAGTAGAGTTAAAGGAAGCAACATTAAAAGAAGATAGTTTACGGCAGTCTCTGTAAAAGTGGTATCTAGGTATACAAATAGACTATCTCTGGATGTGGATGGGAAGGTGATCACTAAGGGAGTCAGGCAGGGTATGGGGGTTGTGGTGGAGATAAGGGTTGTTAGTAAGTATCCAGTCAAGGATAGCAGTGGTACTGGTAGTTTTATTAATATGGGTAGTAGATGTGATAAGTTGTCTGAAACCATGGAGATTTATATCTATATTGGGGGAGTCAAACATGAGCTTTGACCAGTCTATGTTAACAACTCCCAGAAGAATAGTTTCACAGGAGATGTCTTCAGTCAGCCAGTAGAGTATATTTTCTAGGGCAGGAATATTATTGCATGGTGGGATGTAAATTGAGGCAATAGCAAACTTTTTGTGGGTGTTTAGGTGACAATTTAATATGATTAGTTCAGCAGGGTGAAAGCTTGATAGCAGTGTTTGTAAGGAGGAGAAATTAAGTAGGTCTGAATAAAGAATAGCAACACCACTACCTTTTCTTATTTGTCTATCTAATCAAAAGATGTCATAACCTGGGGGATATCTCGTTACTGTCTATGTGTGGTTTTAGCCAGGTTTCTGTTAATGTTAGAATATGGGAAGAATGTTGGGCTATCCAGGAGTGTAAGTCTCTGGTTTTATTGAGAAGGCTCTGTATATTAATAGAGAAAAGGTCTAGGATTTTGAGTGGAGTGGTGTGGTGTGGGGTAAGCAGGGATGTGTTTGGAGGAGATAGTGGTGAGGAGGGGTGGAAGCTTGCATTGGTAGAAGGGGGTGTGGGATGATGTGATTGAGATGGGTATGGGCTAAGGATCTGATGAAGGGCTTGTTAGCTTGAAAGCGCTTAGCAGTGCACTCTTTATTTTATTTTATTGTTTTAATAAATATTCATTGTTTTTTACAAGTTTTGGTGTGGTGTCTCCTGTCTTTTGTGCCTTTTGGATTTATATCTTGTTTCTTGGCAGAGTGACTTTGGTGCAGGTGACCTTTTTTGTGGCTTATAAAAGTGGATCATGATAGATAGTAATGTATGAGGAATGGAAATAAGCCAATTAGAAAGATGAGAATGCTAACTTCTATGTTCTAGAGAAAAGACAGGAGTGGGGGAGGATAGGGAATTAGAGTATTGTAATTGAAGGGGTGGCTTGGAGGGGTGGGGTGTAAGTTGGTTAGGGTAGAGTACAAGTCTGATGATGTCAGGGATTGGTGGGAATGGGAGTAGGGTATGGGAGCAGAGTGAGCCAGAGCGCAGCGAGGGTGAATGGAGCGGGGCTGTACCCTTGGTCACAGTAATTTGTAAAGAGACAATCAGTGAGTGAGATAATCCAGTACAGCAGTGTTTCAAGGAGAAAGAGAGACAGGGAAGAGAAAACACTGAAAACAGACCTAAACTCCGAGTCAGATTGGGAAGGTGAGAAGCGGGTAGCAGGAGTAAAGCTAGTGCAGAGTGCAGGCTCAAAATACAAATAAAATGCAACCATAATTGAAAAGAGTTAGTAAAGTGGAAAAGGAGTTAGAGGAGGGATAGAAATAAGAAGAGAGGCTGGGTAGAATGCTGGCTGGGTATAGTGGGACTTGAGATGGGGGAAATAACAAGAAAAATACTTTATTAAAGGCAGTAGACGTACCAAAAGGGCAGAGACAGAAAAACAGAGGGATGGGGAGCAGGCAGCTGGTTTTGGTAATCGGGAAAACACTGTGCTCTTTCTTTTAGTTAGATGTTTTTATAAGGCATAAAGATTAATAGTGACTAATAAAGATAGGTAATTTACAGTGCTACAAGTTAGTGAACATACAAAAGAGTCATAGGCTGCTTTTGTGGCTTGTGGTGAGTCAAATGATCTGGATGGAGACTTTGCTGTGTGGTTCGCAAAGTTTTCTACAGTGGTTGTGGTGTGGTTGGGACACAGACTGAGTATTATGGGCAGTAATTCCTGGAAAAAAAAGGGAGATAAGGTTTAGGGGAAAAGGAGAGGTAATTTCAAGAGCAAACAAATCTATTGAAAAAGAGTTGGAATGGCGAAAGAGGTAAATAAAGGAGGGCTTGTAGGCACAACCACTGTATCTAGCAGAGAACAGAGTTTAAAAAGCAGGCATTTACAGTACAACAATCACAACCATAGCAAATATATTTGTATGCTGTAAAAAGTCAGGCATTTATGCAAGGAGAATACATAACTGCAAACCGTACATCAGTGAGTACAGCAAAAACATCATCAACAAGCACGTGTAATGACTATGCCAGTAATAACTGCAATTCTTAGATATACCCACCAGAAAACTACACAACAGGCCATATAAGGAAAAGAAAAAAAAACTGGCTCAGAGGTTACTTAAAACAGCTACATGTTCTGTAATTAAGCTAAAATACATTTGAAAACCAGTCGAGCAAGGAGATAACAGTGCTATCTAGAGGTAAGCCTCAGAGCTCTTTAATAGATAAGAGTCGTACTTGTCATTAAACCTATCTTCCGAGCAATCTAAATGCAGTCCTAAATTAGTATCTTTGTGACTCGGCAACCTTAGAAAATGTAAGCACCAAAAGACAGAAGGAAACTACTGACCAAACTGCAGAAGTGCGCAAACCAAATACTCCACAAAAAAAAAAATGCTGGTATATTGATGCTGTAGAAAATGCTGGTAGTCCACAAAGTAAAGCAAAAAAGTTTATTGTAAGACAATAGAAAGTTGGTAAGTGCTTTTGTCCTCAACAAAAGAACTTCATCAGACAAATTAAAATCAAACACAGAACACATTTTAAAGACTCCCTTTGTGCTTCACATGATAGTAGCCACTCCCCCTAAGTAATAAAAATTTAAAAGGACAGTACAGACTGTGATGACAATGACAAAATGTTAAATAAATACATGTTACTAGATATAAAAAAAAAAATAGAAAATATATATAAAAAAAGATCATCCACTTTACAATTTTTTTAAAAGAGCAATGAATAAATATATATATAAATATATAAATATATAAATAAATAATCATCTGTTTAAAGCTCTCAGTTTTAAAAGGGAATTAACAGAGAGGGATTCATTTAAACCTGGCCAGTTGTTCACATTTAATAACAACTGCCAGTATAATTCTTTCTTTTCTAGTAAGGCAGACCATGCACCTCTCGTGATATCCATCGTGACACCATCAATAACAAAAAAATTAAAAGTGTGGTCACTGTTTTCTGAGGTATGTTTATACAAAGCATTTGTCTCTTTGCCTGTTCTTATTTCATATAAATGTTCATATATTCTGTTTTTAAAATTTCTATCAGTTTTTCCAATGTAAAAACAATTGCATAGGTTACAGAGGGCACAATAAATAATACATTCAGAGTTACAGTTATACTTATTTTTGATATGAATCTTAGTGTTGTTGATCATAAATACTGTTCCTTCCTTTATAAAGGGACAGTAACGACACATACCACACTTCTACATACGTCCGTTCGAAAAATGATTCACAGCATGTCCTTTCTCGAAAAAATGTTTCGCATTTCTACCTTTTCTAAAAATAACAGTAGGTTGTTCATCAATATGTGTTCTGATACTTCAGTCATGTTAGAATTGACCAATTTTTTACTCAAAATATGTTTAATATCGGGACTATCAATCGTGTATGCAGAAATGAATGAAGTATTATAATCTTTCCCTGTAAAAACAGAGTTTAGGGGTGCAACATTCACTGTGTGTGTTACATCCAATGAAAGCTCAGATAAAAGAGGTATATAAAAATTTCTTTCTCTCTTATTTACTACCTCTAAAAGGACATCATTAACAAGTCTCAAAGGGTAGCCCCTCTTTAAAAACATATCTTTTAAGGTATCACATTCATCTAAAAAATCTTCTGAAAGTGATACCATATGGGCAGCCCGTACAAACTGTCCCTTAATAATAGCTTTTTTCTGTTTCTGAGGGTGGATGCTAATATAATGAAGTAATGAATTTGAATATGTGTCCTTTCAATATATTTTAGATATAAACCTACTATTCTGGTAATCCTTAATTGATTTAATATCAAGGAAGGCTATCTCATGTAAGTTAAATGAATATGTAAATCTTAAAAATGAAGTGGTGGAATCTAAATATCTAATAAAATCACTAATAAGGGCATAGGGACCATCCCATAAAATAAAAAGGTCGTCCAGGAATCGTGTATAATATTTAACATGCTTGTAAAAGTCAGAAGGAGACAAACATTTCTTCTCCCACTGTAAAACCACTATGTTAGCGTAAAGACCACCACATGAAGAACCCATAGCTACCCTTTCCTGTTGTAAAAAAAATCTCCTTATTAAATGAAATAAAATTGTTCTTAAGGACCGTCTTCATCAACTGGGTATACATTATTATATCAAAATGGTTTATTTTCTTTTCATATAAAAATTCATTAAACCATTCTAACAGCTCCTGGTGGGGAAGTACTGAATATAGATCCTTTATATCAACCGTTATAACATATAGGAGCCTTCAAAGGGTATGTGATTAATATCTTTTAAGATGCTCCATGAGTCTTTACATATATGTGACTCTTGCTGCACAAATTTCTTTAACTTAAAATCTAAGTATTTTGCCAGGGATTGCGTAATTGACCCCTTAGAGTCAACTATGGGTCACATGGGTGGTTGTGATATTTTCTTTTTTTTTTCAAATATATTTTTATTGAATTTTTCAAACTTTTCAAACATACAAAGGAAAAACTGTAAGTCATTGCGGGAAGCAGTAAAGTATAGGTATATATGTAACAGTTAGTGCAAAAATTATGCATTTAGAACACAGCAGTTATCTTACAGGGAAGCTTACATCTTAGAGACCAATATAATCAGCAAAGACCCCCAATAACCTATTACAGTCATAGTCTAGGGATACAAATGGAAAGTAGCTTGGAAGGAAGAATATATGACTGTCTTAAGAAGAAAAAAAAGCGGTAAGGAGGGTATAACCATAAAAAACAACTATTTACACCATGTACTTCTATTTATACCATATTTAAAACATATTTACACCATGGATAACAAAATATTTTGTAAAATCAAAAGTTACCGTGTGATGGTAACAATGTCTAATGGTTATAGGGCCAGAAATGATGCTGATGGAGGTTTTCCTGGAATGTAGTGTTAGAGACCCACATTTTGGAAGATTATTTAGTTTGGATTAGGTCAAAAAGTCTACACCAGTAATTCTGAAAATATTCTTTTTTCTTTTTGTTATTATTGCATAACTTATGTGCAGATATATATTTGATTGTAAAGTTTTCCCAAGCCATTGTTGAGGGATTGACCCCATTCTTGGCTATAAAATATTTGAGAAGGGCACAGGCTGTAACACAGATGTGGCGATGGATACCCTTAAGAGATTTAGGAATAATATTTAAAATCATAGTTTGCCAAGAGAATGTGTTTTTTTCGTATCCCATTTTTTCCAACTGAGTTCTGAGAGAACACCAAAGTTTGTAAATATTCTTACAACTTCAAAAGATGTGAAGTATATCTATGTGTGGGAGGGAACAGAATGGACAGGTTAGGTTTTTATTGTATCTGAATTTCAGTAAGACTGCTGGGGTATAGTAGGAATTGTTGTTTATCATAAGCTGAGTGTAAATTAGGTTTTTGAAGGGGGTTAAATTCAGGGTATTATTGATTGCTTCGCACTTAGACTGCATAGAAATTTCTCCTTGTATACCGTCCCAATATTTGGAAAATAGAAGTGAATGATTATACTTAATGCTTGACACAAGTTTATAGGTGTTCGAAATCATTTTGTTCTGTAGGGAGAGTGATTTAATGATAGATTGTGATACTGTAATGTCTTGCTCCTTCACTCTATAGTAAGAGAATTTTTGTTTTATAAGTGAGCTAATTTGTCTTAAGATAGGATCATATTTGTTAGCAGCACCAAATAAAGCTTTGACTTCGGCAACATTTTTAGAGTTATAGAAGTGCCAAACTATGGCTTTCTTAACAATAGGGAAGTTTGTTAGATTGATCATTTTATTATTGATTTTTAAGTTAGGGTTTAGGTGAATAGGTTGGAGAATGGGAATAGTATTGCGTAAATTTAAGGAGGTCATCAGAGTTTGAAAGATGCAAATTTTGTTCTTTAGTGTAGGCAAGATCTTGAACTTGTAGTCACCATCAGGTGCAAGAAAAGGGACAGCATATGGATTGAGTTTTAACGAATATATATAGTTGCACCAGATTTTGATCCAGGTTGGGTACCAAGTTTCAGCAGAGGGGTCATAGCAGGCTATTTGAATTAGATGGCTAGCATTAATTATGTAATATAAATTAAAATCTGGGAGACTTAAACCACCTTTGTTCTTTGGGGTAATTGGATTCCTGTATGATATTCTGGTTGATTTAGGGAACCATAAAAACTTTGAGATTGTGGTTTCCATTTTTCTGAAAAAAAATTTTGGAATGTTTTAGAAGATGGAGTTAAGATGAAAAAGGATGCTAGGCAAAATATGCAAAATATTCATTTTAATGATAGCAGATTTTGATAACAAAGAAAGATTGATGTTTTTCCATCTAGTTAGATCGTTATTTATCTGATCCCAGACTCTATATAGGTTTGCTTTTATTAGTTCTTGGTAAGGGTATGTGAAATTTATTCCTAGGTATTTAATTGTATATTTGAGAGGAATGTCAGACAGGGGGAAGTAATATTCTAAATGGTTTGCAGGGTTTAATGGAAAAATAGATGATTTAGCAGGGTTTAATTTATAATTAGCAGCCTCAGCAAAAAGATTAATAGAATTTCGAATTTTATGAAGATCGGTGTTGGGAAGCTCAAAATAGATGTTTAGGTAATCTGCAAATGCAGAATAATTTATATCAATGTTGAAGACTTTTGGGATATGGTGATAAGTCTTTTGTTTAACCCAGAGAAGGAAATGTTCCAGATATAAATTAAAAAGATAAGGTGAGAGTGGGCAACCCTGCCTAGTGCCATTGGTAATTTTAATAGGGCATGATAAAGTTTTATTTATATACAGCGAAGTAGAGGCATTGTTATAAAACATCTTAATAGTGTTGATAATCAGATCAGGAAAGTTAAAGAATTTCATGGTTAGGTAAAGGAAGTTTAGATCAACGTTATCAAAGGCTTTGGTAGCATCTAGGGTGAGTGCATAACGCGGGTAGTTATCACTTTTTAGAAACAACATTAATGTGTTTAAGGTAAGAGTATTGTCACACAGCTGTCTCTGTTTCATAAATCCCAACTCTTCAGGAGAAATGACTGTAGCTATAACTTTCTGAATTCTATTAGCAAAAATGGTAGATAAGATTTTGATGTCAGTGTTAATAAGGGCGATGGGCCTATAGCAGAGAGGGTTGGACTTGTCAGAGTTTGGTTTTGGAATGAATATTGTTTTCGAATTGTTCATATACTTATCAGTAATCCCTTTTGAGATGATATAATTATACATAGCAAGGAGAGTTTTAGAAAGGTGACGACTAAAAGTTTTATAAAATTCTCCTGTAAAGCCATCAGGACCTGGCGCCTTATTTGGTTTAAGCTTTTTAATAGCTAGCATTATTTCATTCAGTGTTATGGGGCTGTTTAGAAGGGTGTTTTGCGCAAAGGATAATTTTGGAACAGATAGCTCATTTAGGAATTTTTTGTGCATTTCATTTGGGGTCTGGTTTTGGGGATTATAGATTTCAGTGAAGATATTTACAAAAGAGTTAACAATATCTTCATTACTGTATAAGTTTTTCCCTTTGTATTTTATTTCATTAATATAGTTTGGTCCCTCTTTGATGTTTATGAGTCCAGCTAGTGTTCTGGAGGGGGTTTGGGCCCATTCCGAATATCTGTGAAGGAGTTTGAGTTCTACCAAGGATTGATTTTGTAAGTGAAATGAGTACATTTTTTTGTATCACATGTAATTTCTTTTCCAGTTCAGGAGAAAAATCCTTTTGTAGTTGTGCATCAGTCATCTTTTGCTCATTGTTGAGGTTATTGATGTACAATTTCTCTTTTTTTATAATAAGATGATTTTTGTATGAGTATTCCTCTGATGACCGCTTTGGCCGTAGCCCATTGGATATCTAAGGTGATGGTGGATAAACAAGATTCTGCATCAAATTGTTTCAGATAATCATTAATTTCCTGCAGAACATCTTCTTTTTTAAGAATGTTACTGTTTAGTGACCAAGTGGGACTACTACCATTGCGATTCAGGTGGTGAGTGGGATTAATACAAAGTGAGACATTTGAGTGGTCGGATATACATCTAGCCTCAAGGGCAAAGTTTGTAATTTTGTTTGAAAAGATATCAGAGACCAAAAAATAATCAATTCTGGACCAGACTTTATGCAAAGCTGAATAAAATGTGAACTTATTTAGCTCTCTGTCATGGTCAAATATTAAAAAAGGGTCAACTAAGTTGAAGCTATTAATCAAATCCTGAATAGATGCAGTTACTTGCGAGGGCTGTTTCCTGTTTTTATTTGAACTATCATTCGAGGGGTCCATGAGTGCATTCCAGTCACCACCAATAATGAAAAGATGATTAGGAAATTGAAGTAGTAAATTATGTATTTCATAGAAGAATAAGTGCTGGTTTGTACAAGGGCTATATAGGTTTAAGAAAAGTAAAGGAGATTTTACCTGAGGGTATGAGCAGGAAAATAAACACCATCTACCATTCGGGTCAAATTTAGTATTTAGCACTTCACCAGGAAAGGATTTTTTAATTATTACTACAGTGCCTTTTGATGCAAGACTATTCTCTGCTGATACCACAAGTTTAATCCAATTTCTTTTTTTAATATTATCCCATTGAACATTTGTCATATGGGTCTCCTGTAAAAAGATGATGTTGGAGTTATCCTGAAAAATCAGGTGCATAGCTAGTTTATTTTTATTGACTTCTTGAAGCCCATTTACATTCCAGGAATTCACACTAATCATCATAATTAGTTTCAAAACGTAGATATCATCATCATCATCATCTTCTTCTTTTGGCTGTTCCCATTAGGGGTTGCCACAGCAGATCACCTGTTTCCATTTCTTCCTGTCCTCTGCATCTTGCTTTGTCACACCAACCACCTGCATGTCCTCTCTCACCACATCCATAAACCTCATCTTAGGCCTTCCTCTTTTCCTGTTAATTGGTAGCTTCATCCTTAGTATCTTTTTCCCAGTATACTCAGCATCCCTCCTCAGCACATGTCCAAACCAATGTAATCGTGCCTCTCTGGCTTTGTCTCCAAACCTTCCAACCTGGGCTGACCCTCTAATATACTTATTTCTAATCCTGTCCACCCTCGTCACACCCAGTGCAAATCTTAACATCTTTAATTCTGCCACATCCAGCTCAAACTCCTGCCTTTTTGTCAATGCCACTGTCTCCAACCCATATAACATAGCTGGTCTCACTACCCTCTTGTAGACCTTCCCTTTCACTCTTACAGGTACTCGTCTGTCACAAATCACTCTTGACACTCTTCTCCACCCACTCCATCCTGCCTGTACTCTCTTCTTCACCTCTCTTCCACACTCACCGTTACTCTGAACTATTGACCCCAAGTATTTAAACTCATCCACCTTCACCACCTCTACTCCTTGCATCCTCACCATTCCTCTATCCTCCCTCTCATTCACACACATATATTCTGCTAGGATAAACTAAGAAAAAAGCCCTACCAGGGGCGATGCAATTAATAAACACATTTTTTATATATGACAAAGTGTAATGTGGTAGTAAATCGTATTCTGGCATCCATGCTCCTTACCATAAACCCCGTGCCTAACCATCTGTCTCCCTGAGTCATTTCTGAAAAGGTTTTAGAAGACATATAAACTAACATCAATAGTCCAAGCGCCAACAAACATTGGACAACTACACCATCATGCCACTCCCAAAAATGTTAAGGAATATTGAAAAACATATGTACATAGAATGGACAGTTAAAGGCAAAGTGACGTTTGAGTTAGGAGTTAAAGGAGATAAAACAATGCCACCATAAGAACATAATACATACAGCATTTTTTTTAGATTATTGACCTCGAATATTTCCATGCAAATAGGCAAGTGAGGTTGGAGTAATATAGACAATAAACGTTACTAAGCAATTGAAACCAACACAATTTATAATCAGAGCTATTAGTAACCATTACAGCAGATAGTAACGCAGGTTCTATTTATAACTGGCATAGCAGTAAGTACCATCATAACCTAATACTATGTTTTGGTCTCCTGTCTGGAGAAGGGACAGTCAACTTAGATAAGCTCTAACTGAGCATACTGCTCTAAAGGGAGGTTAATGAAGGGGATAATTATAACAAGAAAAAATTACAGGTTAAATATATACGTCAACAAACAGAATAGCACTGAGTAATGTAAATACATTTTTTACCTATCTAGATATCTAGCTGGGTTTACTAAATATGCATTACACACAAAATTACATAACAATAAGATTAAAGAAGGAAAGACAGAAACAAGAGCATTAATTGACAACCTAAGCAGATAATTGGATTTTCACTAAATGCAGTTCATAATAAACTACATAACTCACATATCATCACTAACCAATAAAAAACAGTTTAGCCAGCCTTTTTAGCAAGAAAGCAAGTTTTAGCAAGCCGGCTAATTAAACCAAGCACAAGCGTACAGCATAACAAGCTCACTAGCTCTGTAGATCCACCTTCATTGAGAGAAAGAACAAGCCATCCATATCCTGCACTTTCAGTATAGAATTAAAACATCATGATTCATGAATCGTGCTTGAATCATGGTGAAAGTAGTCAAAATGCTAATTTGTGTTACCATGCAACAACAGATACATTTCAAACTTGAAGACATATTTTCAGTAAAGGTAGCACAGCTGTGAAGCAGACTAATGGATTACTAAACAGGCAATTGTCTTTAGCTGTCTTTAAATAACTTTTGACAATTGCATAGGTTTTTTATTTTACTCACAGAGTCTGAGTTTTTATCACAAACACTTTCACAATGAGCACTTACACACACCTAAATACTAAATAGAAAACTAAATGTGAACACATAAAATATTGTTTTTGAAAAACTGTAAGGCACAGAAAAGCATGTCTGAAGTATGGCATTGTAGTTTTGCAACATGACCAGCAGATGGCAGCTACTATACATTTTGATATGAAAGACTTCTGACAAAGTCATGTATTTGTATTGCTAGAAAAAACCTATATTGTAATAAATTCATTACTTAAACATAAGATTAGGCTGCTGAATTACCCTGACCAGAGTCCTTTATAGTCCATTTAAATTACCCCCATCCTGAAGTGTCCAGAAAGTGTTGTTTTAGATCCATTTCTTCTTCCCTAAGCTCTAATTCATGATATTAGCATTCCCAGAAATGCACTGCTTCTTCTTCTTCTGTTGCGACCTCCAACCTCGTGATGTCATCGGCTGATGTTCCTATTGCATTCTGGGTAATGGAATGTTGAAACGGCCCTGGGAGCTTAGGGAATCCTTGTGGAGCTCTAAATAAGGCCTCAACAGGCCACAGGGAGCCTTGTGCAGTGAAACAAATGGGCCAACACATTGCTGAAGAGCTAGCTTTTAAGCATATACTGTATTATCTTGATTATATTATTTTACTAGCTTTAACAGTATAGCTAGTTAAGCAGGAAGTTCCTTGAAAGCTTGCATAAAAATGTTTTTTGCTGCATCTGCAGAGTGTATTAGGAACTTCTGATCCCCATAGCTGAAGAAGAGGATGGCTGGGTATTTCATCTGGAAGCGTAATTTTTTTTTTGATTAACAAAGCACAAAAAGGAGCTAGAGCTTGTCTTTGAGCCTTAATGGGCTGGGGTAAATTCTGTGCTATTGTAATCCTGTAACCTCTCCATGAAATGTTACTTTTCTTTTTTTTGCAGCCATGAGGAGTGTGGTAACATGTGCAGCATTTAGTAGCCTTGTATAAATCTGCCTAGGAACACCCTCATCTTGTGATCTTTGTAATGCTCTATGAGCTCTTTCAATAATGATTTCTTTAGCTAAGATTTTATTTTCAGTAATGTGTTCAAAAATCTCAGTTAGTATGACTGGTAGTTGTACTTGGTCAAACTTTTCTGGAATGCCACATATTAGAATGTTGTTTCTCCTACTGCGTGCTTCTAAGTCTATTATTTTTTGCTGTAAGTCACTAATAATTTTGTCATTTGTATTTACCTTGGTTTGTAAATCTTGTATTTGCTTTGAATTCTCCTCAGTTTTCTTGTCAATAAGATTAATTCTGGATGTAATTTGCTCTAGATTAGACCCAAATGAATTTAATTTGTCTGAGAATAATTTTAAATCTTCATGCAAGGGCTGTAATGCTGTTTTAAGGTCATCTAATGAGAGAACAGACTCACCTTAAGATTTAGCAGCTCCTTTATTTGAATCCTGTGTTGATTTATTTATTCTCTGCCTCTTAGCTGTTACATCCTTTTCAGGTGACATTAGAGAAGATAGTTTGGTTTTAGAAGTTATAGCATCCATGGATTCTTGTTGGTTAGCCATCACTGGGTGAATTAAAGTGTAGGTTTAGGCCACAAGGGAGTGACTTAAAGAATTCGCCTTTAACTTTTCTTGTTTAGAACTCAGAACTCAGTCCTTCAGAGAAAACGATGCCACCATGCGGCTGCGGCCCTCAGCCAGTCACTAGAGGTAAGCCCTTGCAGAAAAATGACAAAATTTTACTTTTTAGACCAAAATGTTGCTATAGGTCTTTTCCCTGAAGTGTGGTTTAGAAGAAATACTCCTTTCCTGTTCAATTCAGTGCCAGATGCAGGTTTTTTTTGAGCAGATAGATTTGGTTGATACAGGAGCAGCAGAAAGTGTGTGTTCAGTGCTTGGTGGCCATCTTGAACTCGGTTGTGATATGTTCTTATGTAGTTTCGGGAGACCAAATATTACTGCTAGTTTAGGATACATAACAGTCAAATAATTCAAACCGTCCATATCAATAAAACCATCAATAAATATATTGGTCCTGTAATTCATTTTTAATTTTTGAATAGGCACCATTTATCTCACTGACGGATGATCTTCTGTATGCTTTTCCTTCCAGTATGAACACCATTTTTCTATTATAGTCATTCAGGTTCATAATAGCAACCCCCCCACCCTTATCGGGTTTCATAATTCTGATTGTGTCAAGCAATACATTAATTTCTTTTATAAGAATATATTCTTGGATATTGTAACCCTCCCCGTTACAATAGGTGGAAAGTGTACTCCTAATATCTAATTCACATATTTTCTCAAATAGGGTGATTATAGGGTGCAAGGGGGTTATATGTGCTAGATATAGACAATGAGCTGGTGGGTTGAATAGGGAAGGAATTCTGAAATAAAACCTTAAAATTTATTTTACGGGTATACAATTTCAGGTCCATCAAGGTTTGTGATATGTTACTACGTTGCCATGGGACATAAGTAAACCCTTTAGAAAAAACATCACATTGTTCTTTATTAAATTCAAGGTTTGAAACATTATAAACCTTAAAATCACCCATGCTGTTAGTCAAAATACAGCAAGTTGGTTATTTTTCAAACCTTGAATTTAATAAAGAACAATGTGATGTTTTTTCTAATGGGTTTACTTATGTCCCATGGCAACATAGTAACATATCACAAACCTTGATGGACCTGAAATTGTATACTCGTAAAATACATTTTAAGGTTTTATTTCAGAATTCCTTCCCTATTCAACCTACCAGCTCATCATCCATATCTAGCACATATACCCCCCCCCCTGAACCCTATGATCACCCTATTTGAGAAAATATGTGAATTAGATATTAGGAATGCACTTTCCACCTATTGTAATGGGGAGGGTTACAATATCCAAGAAGGTATTCTTATAAAAGAAATTAATGGATTGCTTGGCACAATCAGAATTATGAAATCTGATAAGGTTGGGGGGTTGCTATTATGAACCTGGATGACTATAATAGAAAAATGGTGTTCATATTGGAAGGAAAAGCATACAGAAGATCATCCATCAGTGGGGTAAATGGTGCCTATTCAAAAATTAAAAATGAATTACAGGACCTATTTATTGATGGTTTTATTGACATGGATGTTTTGAATTATTTGACTATGTATCCTAAACTAGCAGTAATATTTGGTCTCCCAAAACTACATAAAAACATATCACAACCACCCATGTGACCCATAGTTGACTCTTAGGGGTCAATTACACAACCCCTGGCAAAATACTTAGAGTTTAAGTTAAAGAAATTTGTGCAGCAAGAGTCACATATATGTAAAGACTCACGGAGCTTCTTAAAAGATATTAATCACATACCCTTTGAAAGCTCCTATATGTTAGTAACGGTTGATATAAAGGATCTTTATTCAGTAATTCCCCACCAGGAGGGGTTAGAATGGTTTAATGAATTTTTATATGAAAAGAAAATAAACCATTTTGATATAATAATCTACACCAGTTGATGGAGATGGTCCTTAAGAACAATTTTATTTTATTTAATAAGGAGATTTTTTACAACAGAAAGGGGTAGCTATGGGTTCTACATGTGGTGGTCTTTATGCTAACATAGTGGTTTTACAGTGAGAGAAGAAATATTTGTTTCCTTCTGACTTTTACAAGCATGGTAATATTATACCCGATTCCTGGACGACCTTTTTATTTTATGGGATGGTCCCTATGCCTTTATTAGTGATTTTATTAGATATTTAGATTCCACCACTTCATTTTTAAGATTTACATATTCATTTAAGTTATATGAGATAGCCTTCATTGATATTAAATTAATTAAGGATTACCAGAATAGTAGGTTTATATCTAAAATATATTGAAAGGACACACATTCAAATTCATTACTTCATTATATTAGCAGCCACCCTCAGAAACAGAAAAAAGCTATTATTAAGTGACAGTTTGTACGGGCTGCCCATATGATATCACTTGCAGAAGATTTTTTAGATGAATGTGATACCTTAAAATATATGTTTTTAAAGAGGCGCTACCCTTTGAGACTTGTTAATGATGTCCTTTTAGAGGTAGTAAATAAGAGAGAAAGAAATTTTTATATACCTCTTTTATCTGAGCTTTCATTGGATGTAGCACACACAGTGAATGTTGTACCCCTAAACTCTGTTTTTACAGGGAAAGATCATAATACTTCATTCATTTCTACATACATGATTGATAGCCCTGATATTAAACATATTTTGAGTAAAAATTGATAAATTCTAACACATGTCCGAAGTATCAGAACACATATTGATGAACAACCCACTGTTGTTTTTAGAAAAGGTAGAAATTTGAAACATTTTTTCGAGAAAGGACATGCTGTGAATCATTTTTCGAATGGACGTATGTTGAAGTGTGGTATGTGTCGTTACTGTCCCTTTATAAAGGAAGGAACAGTATTTATGATCAACAACACTAAGATTCATATCAAAAATAAGTATAACTGTAACTCTGAATGTATTATTTATTGTGCCTTGTGTAACCTATGCGATTGTTTTTACATTGGAAAAACTGATAGAAATTTTAAAAACAGAATATATGAACATTTATATGAAATAAGAACAGGCAAAGAGACAAATGCTTTGTATAAATATAACTCAGAGAACAGTGACCATACTTTTAATTTTTTTGTTATTGATGGTGTCACGATGGATATCAGGGGAGGTGCATGGTCTGCCTTACTAGAAAAGAAAGAATTATATTGGCAGTTGTTATTAAATGCAAACAACTGGCCAGGTTTAAATGAATCCCTCTCTATTAATTCCCTTTTAAAATTGAGAGCTTTAAACAGATGATTATTTATTTATATATTTATATATTTATTTATATATTTATTCATTGCTCTTTTAATAAAATTGTGAGGTGGATGATCTTTTTTAATATATTTTCTATATTTTTT
Organism: Protopterus annectens; assembly: GCF_019279795.1. Classification (NCBI taxonomy): domain Eukaryota; kingdom Metazoa; phylum Chordata; order Ceratodontiformes; family Protopteridae; genus Protopterus; species Protopterus annectens. The sequence continues at coordinate 1,653,461,049 of NC_056731.1, read as the reverse complement.
TATATCTAGTAACATGTATTTATTTAACATTTTGTCATTGTCATCACAGTTTGTATTGCTTTTTTAAATTTTTGTTACTTAGGGGGGGTAGCTACTATCATGTGAAGCACAAAGGGAGTCTTTAAAATGTGTTCTGTGTTTGATTTTAATTTGTCTGATGAAGTTCTTTTGTTGAGGACGAATGCGCTTACCAGCTTTCTATTGTTTTAAAATAAACGTTTTTGCTTTACTTTGTGGACTACCAGCATTTTCTACAGCATCAATATGCCAGTGTTTTTTTTTGTGGAGTATTTGGTTCGCACACTTCTGCAGTTTGGTCAACCTTAGAAAATGACCACAGTCTGTGTTGTAGTTTACATGCAATCAATGGTTAACTAAAAACTAGGAGCTGTAATGCAAGTATAAACCATAAAATAAGCTATAAGGCTACAAGTGATTACCTTGATAATTAGATGCCTGGTTTAAAGCCAAAAAAAAAAACTTAGTAATAACAGCTGTGGATATTACGGTGGGTAGCAGGGCAATCGCAAACCAATTTGAATAAGAGTCTAACAGAAACAAGTAGTGTTGATTGTTCCACTCAGAGATATCAGTTGCAACTGTTGACTTAGGTAGTTCAGGAACTGGACTTAGATGAAGTGGTTCTCTTTGCAAATGCAGTCTAGTACTATTGCATACTGAACAAGAAGAAAGTACTTTATCAATGTCTTTTTGTAATGAAGGCCAAAATACTAATTCTCTTACTCTTCTCTTAGTAGATGCGGATCCTGAGTGACCACAATACAAAATCTAGATATATTCTTGTTGTAAGGAAGCCGGAAGAGCAATTTTAGGGCCTTTGAAAATAATGCCATCTTCCATCAACAATTCATCTCTGTAAGGAAAATAAGTTTACACTTCAGGTGGTACAATAGATTTCTTTGACGACCATCCAACATTAATATAGTGATTGAGCTTCTGCAAAATTGGATCAGTCTGAGTGTGATCTCTCAACTCATTAAGTCTAGTGGTAGAAAAATTATGCACTGACAATGCATCAAAGTCAAAATTCTCTGTGTCAAGCTGTTCTGTAGTATTTCTGGGTGATCTGGATAAGGTATCAGCTAGATAGAGTAATTTGCCTTTCGTGTAGACCATTTTGAAATTCTACTTTTGCAATTTGAGCATCATTCTTTGTAATCTCACTAGAGTGGAATGCATAGGCTTCTTTAGAACAGTAACTAGAGATTGGTGGTCAGTTTCAATCTAAATAGCTCGACCATAAATATAATCGTGAAACTTGGAACATGCAAATACTATTGTCTAAAGCTCCTGCTCAATTTGAGCATACTGCATCTCAGTTTGTGTTAGTGTTCTAGACGCATAGGCTACTGGTCTGCCTCTTGAAGTATAACTGCTCCACGACCAAATTTCAAAATGGCTATACTTTGACTGTATTTCACAAAATAGTTGCACTTTGCACACAATAAACTCTTCAAAAGACATGCACAGTAATAAGCACACACTGTAAGTACTTTTACACACTTTGAGATACTTTGAATAACCTTAGTTATGCCCTTGATACAATACAAAGTCATAGTTATGCCAAAACATAGCACTATGCCAAAACACATGCAGTTGCCTTGCTTTATTTTTGCTTAATGTGCCCTTTTTGCCCTTGTTATATTAATTTTGCTCATTTAAGCCCCTTCCATGTTCAATGTACTTTTCTTGTGCTCGTTTTACTCTCAACATGACCAATTTTGCTTTAAACACACTCATTTTGCTTTAAACATGCTCATTTTGTTTAAACACACTCATTTTGCTTTAAACATGCTCATTTTGTTTAAACACACTCATTTTGCTTTAAACATGCTCATTTTGCTTTAAACACACTCATTTTGCTTTAAACATGCTAATTTTGTTTAAACACACTCATTTTGCTTTAAACATGCTCATTTTGCTTTAAACACACTCATTTTGCTTTAAACATGCTCATTTTGTTTAAACACACTCATTTTGCTTTAAACATGCTCATTTTGCTTTAAACACACTCATTTTGCTTTAAACACACTAATTTTGCTTTAAACACACTCATTTTGCTTTAAACACACTCATTTTGCTTTAAACATGCTCATTTTGCTTTAAACACACTCATTTTGCTTTAAACACACTCATTTTGCTTTAAACATGCTCATTTTGCTTTAAACACGCTCATTTTGCTTTAAACATGCTCATTTTGCTTTAAACACACTCATTTTGCTTTAAACATGCTTATTTTGCTTCATTGTTAATTGTTTCATCAAATACCTTTATTTTAAACATTTCTTTTTAGTTAACAAACTTTTTGTGTCTTCTGCTTGCTCAGTAATGTGGTTTGTGTCCTTGCAATGCCCCGTTTTGTCTTTTCTATCAAATAAACAGTTATTGCTACTTCTCATTACCTTTGATTCTTTTCTGGCTCTTTTTTTGCTCGTTTCTCTTAGTTTTACCTTCACTGTCATCTCTGCACCTCATGGCTCTGAATATCTTTCTCTGGAATCCTGGTTCTGATACCATGTCACGCTCATATTTAGGACACAATAGAAGAGTCTTCGTGGGTTTTGTTCAAGTAGCTTTATTTTATACAGACACATCACTATAAAAGTTTACTGACTTAAACTTAAGTAACTTAAATACAAACTAACAACTGCAATCATGCATGGTCTCTCTCTGGCTGCTCTTACAAAATGGCACTACAGATTGCATGTGTCTGGAATTTATACGTGCATGTACAGCCTTGACATGCTTCGAACAGAAACAATACACTTCACTTGCACTCTGATCTGCACTGTTGTAATGTATACTTCTGGTAGTAATGTCTGCATAGCCATTTACATTGCCAGATGGGGAACGCCATAATGTTATCATATAAATGGTACAAGTAGTGAGTAACCATATCATGCAGCCTATTTATTTTGGCAAACCCCACTACAGTGTGTGCATTGCTTATATTCAGACATGTACAGTTTGGTTGTGTACTACACATGTTAACATATATGCCCGATTTTTATTATGCAAATTATGTCTGCATTGCTTTTTATAGCTGTGCATTTGTATGCCCCTAACATTGCAAACACAACAGTCACCCATTGTAATGCTATAGTATGAATAAGGCACCCGCATATGGTGTGATATAATTGTATATGCATGACTGTCTTTAGATCAGTCATACACATTTACATGTTCTATTGATATTGTTTTCAGTGAGTATGACACCAGTTGTCTTATGTTAGTGTGACAGTATTTATGGGTATGTGATATTAAACCCTGCTTTCATTATGTACTTGTGCTTGTTACTGTATAACTGTGGCACATAATTGTGTTGGTTGTGTCATTTGCTCACAGATATATTAATAGTCATCACTAATGCGTACTGCACACATTGGCCCTTTGCTGCATGTTCCTTGCAGGAGACTTACAGTCCATCTTATACTTGGAACACGTGCATGTGCACTTTATTTACTTTGATATGCTTGTCCTGTTTTTTTCTGTGCCAGCTTTTTCATGCATGCATGCATTTCCTTATTACTGTGGACATATGTTGTCCATTTCCCTTTTCCTTTATGGCTTTGTCATATATATTTCACATACACATAACACATGTATATGTGGATGTGCACCATTATGTAAAATTTCATCATTGGAATGTAGGTGTTCTGCACAATATGACATTGTGCCACCATTATAGTGTATCCTTTATGTATATTGCCGACCTTTGTCCATCATATCTTCTAATACTTGTTATATGTTTCTACCCCCACTTTTTCCCACCTCCTCCATCCATTCCTTCCTTGTCTTTTCCATACTTTATATTCTCCCCCCCAAAAAAATTGGACCTATTCCTGCCAAAAAAGTAATTTTCCCATGTCCCACTGAGTCCCTCTTTCTCTGACCTTCTTTTCCCATCATCTCTCTTTTGTGGCCCTTTCTTCATTCTCACCCTACATCTGCTTTGCTATTACCCTATTTTCTTGAGTTTGTGCATTACTTTTGTTCTCAAAACATACCCTGCAATCATAGTTGGCTATCGTTAAGAATGGCAAAGTGGCCACAGATGCCACTTTGCTGGGATTAATACATTTTTTTATTTAGATTTTTGTGGATTACTATGGATTCTGCAAATTAAAATGTACATATGTGTCTTGCAATGATATCCACAACATATTGCGGATATGTGTCATTTTATGTGACTGTTGCTGATGATGCATATTTATCTTCGGTCGGTGTTTTCCACCTATTGCTGACACATTCAGTTGAGTTTGTCTTCGTTCCGCACACATACATTGCTAATGCAAATATAAAAATTTATGGATGTGTTTTCCTTGTAATATGATTTTGCACTACATGAATGTATTTGCTCTTACATCACAGGTTAATTGTGTCTGCATTGTGCTGATTTATACTCATTAGACCATAGCACATTTGCTTATTACTTGACTTACCACAAATTTTGTGTGGAACTAGGCACAATACACTGAATTTTCTGAAGTTTTGGGAATCTGGACTAATTTTTTTTATTATTATTATGGTTCCTTTTATATATATATATATATATATATATATATATATATATATATATATGTATAGTTGCACTTTACACTCTCGAAATACTGAAATATCAAAATTCAATATCTCGAGACTGTAAAGCCGAAAACATAAAAACCAGAAACCCCAAAAGTGTGAAATTCAAAATCACGACTGCCCACATACACACTCCACACACAAACAAGCACACATATACCTTCCTCCCTACACTATAAATCAACACAACACACACAAATACAACAAAATAAACACATATGCGGACCTTACATATAAGCAGGGGGCAAGCCACCCTGCACCCCCCAAGGTCGCACTAAAAACACAAACACACAAAAACCACCACTGCACATTCTACACTCCCCTTGCACAAATACACATCACATACGTACAAATACCAGCACTCTCAACACTTACACATTCACAATCTTACCTATCTACCCTAACCCACACCTCAAAACTCCAAACACACTCACACACATAGACTAAAATCCCTACCCAAAACCCCTAGTAAAACATCACTTACCTGAATCTCCAGCTACATCCACATACCACACCACACATCACGAACACAAGGAATTCCATGTCACATATGCACCTCCACAACTGGGGATTTGACATTTCTGCATTCGGCATTTCTGGATTCAGCATTCTGCACTGTCGCGCAAGTGCAGTTTCAACACTTCGGTCTTGAGCTACTGAAGTTTGATATTTCAGTAGTTTAAGATTCTGAAGTGAAACTATATATATATATATATATATATATATATAGAGAGAGAGAGAGAGAGTGAGAGAGAGTGCTCTCTCTCGATTAGATAGATAGATAGCTCATACATACAGTAGGTATGCACGCATCTGTGTGTGTGTTTGCTTGATCCTGACTCAGAGATGTGACCAAACCATTTTTGACAAACTCTACAGATAACCAGATCAGTATAATTTGTTTGGCAAAACAGGATTTTTCCACTTATACATAGTCTCCTTTCATAATAAAAATACATGTGTAGAATGAATCAGGCTTTTACATGTCATGTACATTCTTTTTTGCTTCATTATATCTTATCTCAGTATATTAACATGTTATTTTTCTGGACAGTTGTCCTTTCAAGAGCATCACTTCAATCAAGCAGTTATTTTTTTCTATTCTATCCATGTGTACTTCAAATATATAAGAATATTTGCATATTTTATCCTAAATGGCTAGTATGTAATTAGTGGTAATTTATTTGTTCTTTCCTGTCAGTTTTTACAGACCATCATATGATGGGTTTCCATTGATTTAGAAGAGTATTCATGCATAGATGCATTAACTTAAGTTGTACTTCATGCTCTGATGAACAGGCACAGTACAATGTAAGAATGTGCTTCTGTGATTTTCTAAATTCTAATTTGGTACTTGTGCAACAGAGTGGCATCCCACCAATGATTAGTTTTCTTCCTTTTACCTCCTCATTGCCTGGATAGCCTTTGACTACCCTGTAATTCTGATTATGATGCTCAGGTATTGTAATAAGAGTGCATTTTGGCACTCGTTACGTCTGTGCAAACATCCACTGCATAGTTTCATGTTTTTCTGTTGTAATCCCATCTGCTTATGCCTGCACATTTCTGGACGTAAACCTTTTATAAGGAAGAGCAGGTAATAATCAACATGACAGGAGATCATATTTTGTTTAATATGCATTTCATAACTTCAATTTATCTCCTTCTGTGACCAGAGTCTTATTAATGCAACAACTACTTCTAACCATTGACCACAATACAATGCAAAATTTTGCAGAGCTGATGGAATAGACTACAACATTTCAAATACAGAAATGACTCCATTAATTTGCTTATACAAGGCCACTATGTCATGTTCAAGTTCCACATCATAACCAAAGGCAACTTTTAAAATCATCTTTTAGTACTTTCCATTGCCAACTCCAATACATCCTTTGAGGGAAAGGAAAGACCTAACCTAATTCTATATGTATCCTTTTACTGTTTTTAAAATTATCTCTGCACTAAATCCACATATCCTTTCTATTTATCCATGTTGCTTAAATGATAGATAAGGCATTATTCTAGATCTTTCAGACTTTTAACTATTCTAAGACTGGACAACAGAAAGTTAAAGTATCTATGCAGTCATAAAAAAGAATGGGCTTTAGCTCAATATAAAAAACTTTCTTTGGATTGCTATGCTATCATGGTAGAGAGGATTTGTGTATCCTTATGATCCAGTATCAGCAAGAAACTACGATCCTTCATAAAATCATCCAAGGTGAGCTTTGAAAGAAAAATTGCCAAGGACTCCAAAGATAACCACAGGGCATTCTTTAGCTATGTCAAGAATCTAAGTGGCAATGCTCAGATCTGCTCGGAGTTAGTGCAGAATGGCACAAAATACACTGAACCTACCAATATCGCCAACATCCTGGCAGACAGGTTCAGCGCAAACTTCACCCCATCTCACCCCCAAAAGGACCCATAACCATACCAGAAGAATGTAGAGTCCCTGAAATCACAGACACTCAGGTTAAAGCAGCCCTCTCCAAAGCCAAAAACACATCATCAATGGCACCGGATAGTGTCCCAGGCTGCATCCTACACGAGCTCAAAGACAAACTAACCCCTCACCTAAACACACTGTTCAAACTCAGCCTCTCCACAGGCTATATACCCATAGAGTGGCACACAGAAACAGTTATCCCACTCCACAAAGGTGGAGCCACAACATACCCTGGGAACTAGCACCCTATAACCTGACTAGCTTGGTCTGCAAGGCTATGGAATGCATCATCATGGAACTCATTAACAGAGTCATTGGGAACCTCCAAACACTGGACCCTACCCAGTTTGGCTTTGTTAAGGGCAGATCATGCCTCCCAAACCTGGTGGACTTCTTTGAGACAGTTACCAAGGCTATGATGAGGGAAAGGTGGTACACATCGACACCATTCCCCATTCTGGTATTATAGACAAGCTCACCAGCCTGAACATAAACCCCTACGTCACAAGATGGGATGCCAACTGGCTCATGGACAGAACCCACATGGTGACAGTTGTGGGAGCTAGGTCCGTCTCTAAATTGGTTACAAGTGGTGTTCCCCAGGGCTCGGTATACTTCTTAGAGGTACAGGCAAGCACAAGAGGACTATGGGTGACCAAGTTCGCAGACGACTGTAAACTAGGGGCTATAATTGACTCTCTGGCTGATACAGACATCTTCCAAAAGGGTCTCACTGAGACGGATACCTGGTGTCAAAATCATGGCCTCAAGCTAAATGCCAAAAAGTGCATAGTCATCCCCTTTGGAAAAAACAAAGTACCCACAAACTACCACATAGGTGGCAGTCACCTAAATACGGAAGACGTAATAAGGCATCTGGGGACCCAAGTAGACAGTAATCTCACCTTTGATAATCACATTGCCAAAGTGGTTAGAAAATCCTTCTACATGGCCCACCTAATCATAAAAGGGTTTGCATCCAGATCAAAAGCGGTCATTGTGCCCCTCTACTCATCTTAGAGTACAATGCCCCATTTGGGGTGTACCTTACAAGACACCTGCAACAGCTGGAAAGACCACAAAAGTACCTCACCAAGAGGATCAATAGCCTCAAACAGATGCTCTATGCAGCTCGACTGAAGAAACTCCAGTTGTACTCGGTTGCATACTGCCTACTCAGAGGTGATCTCTGCCTGACATACAAGGCCATGTCTAACCCAGAATTGATGGACATGCTCCACCTAAAGAAAACCTTATCCCTCAAGCCACACGCTCTAGGGATCTAAACCTTACCACAACAATAAATAGGACGTGCTGGAGGGATAGATTCCTGTCCCAGAGACTTCCCATGCTTTGGAACAAGATCCCAATCTACATTAGGCAGAGCTCCTCGTTAACACTCTTCAAAAGAAACCTTGAAGAGTGGATGGGAAACAGAAAGTTTACCTCAAGGATCATTTCAGTGGCTCTGCTGGACAGAGGCACAGGGAACTAATCTAAGGGGACGGCAAAAGCCAACACATTCTGGCTAGGCTTATAAATGCCTTCGGGCAGATAGCCTAGTACCCACCTATGAACCTATGAGCCTAAAGGATGGGATTTGTGTTTTTGATAGGGCAAAACACAATTTTGTGAATTGTGTTCCACTTATTTGTCCAGTTCACAGCTAGATAATGCCTTCTTAAAAAAATAAGTCAAACTACCTTGGAGGAGGGAACAGACAAAAACTGAACAGGAAAATGGTCCATGATGATGGTTGCTTGAAACAATAAGAGAACCCAGTTTGGAAGAGGGATCTCTCTACCAATCCTGGAGGGAGGCCAGGGATCATATTCATTGGTGAATATCTGGCTGCTAGATGACTCACACAGCCAAGTTATTTCTGTGGAGTTGTATGTGTAGCTACAGCAGACATATGCCTGTATACCTAACAATGTCTTGCAGAAGGTCTACAGTAGTGCATGGTCTGTTGGCCTCTGCTGCATGCTGCTCAGTTGCTGCATTTGCACAGCAAACACTGTAAACACATTATTAGCAGTAAACTCAATATTTTCATATTAGGCATAGAACTGTACTATGAGCATGTCTTGGACATTTTATCAAGATGGAGTTAAGATATGGAAAGTATTCAGTTTTTGTAACTGAGGGCTGCATCTTTGTTGTTTGCAGATTATGTTGTACTCTTGGGCTTTGATGACTGTCATCTACATCATGCATTTGTGTGGTTTATTGCCAATTATGCAATCACTATCCATTAACATTCAAAAAGGTGTGCCCTGATTGATCAGCCCAACCAGTGTGCCTGTTATAAAATCAAGCATATACCAATAGGAAAAAGTCCAGTTGTCCAGACTTTCTTCTATTAATATACACTTCCAAGTTTTCCAGTATTCTTAAAAACAAAAAAATAAGTAAACTTTGAAATCCGAGCAACGTATAGTACAAGAGAGATAGGGCAGAGAAAATACAAGAATAATCGGGTATATTATGCAAAATTAAAGAAATGTACCTGATTATCCTTGTATTTTCTCTGTCGTGTCTCTCTTGTATGTCTGAACTGTCCAGATTTCAATTTCTTTTTTATTTAAAAAAAAAACAAAAAAAACAACAGAGATCTTTCTTTCTACATTACTTCCTTTTCAAAGCACTGATGTACTCCGCAAGCATGGGAACATAAGTCCCATATGCACACACAGTACATCAAGAAGGCCCCATGATATGGGGAAAAGTTCACTTCTCACAGGAGGTGTCCCAGGCTAAGCCCAATGAGATAAAAGTGCATGACAAAAATGCTGGCGATGAGATCACACCACTCATCTCACCTGGGTATATCTAGCAATCTTATAGAATGAACTGGTGGATGTTCTTGGGGATAAGGAGGCCTTGTTTGCCACTAGCATTGTCCTACAATCACTCCCTCACCAGCACAAGTGGTTTGGAATGTGGAAGAATCAATGGAAATAAAAGAATCAAATACTATGCAGAGCTGCAGATATGAATTCAAAGGTGGAAATAAGAGCTACCAAGTACAGTTCGAAAAGCTAAAGGATGCAATCACTATCTCACAGAATCTTCACATGTTCAGAATGAAACATTTTCTGAATATGATAAAATAAGTTAGAAGTTTACCAACTAAATGCTGAGAAAAACATGAGCAGTACATCTTTCTTAAGCCATGTGTCTAGCTGGCTTTTAAATAAAGCACTTAAATAATACTGCATCTAGTAGTGGTGAGTATGAAACAAGCCTGTCTGACATTTTAGTGATGCTTTCTGACAGCAGAAATGATATATAAGGCAATGGCATTCTAATGTAGCTATAATAACAGGTACATCAAGTGAAAGCTGTATTAGAGAATTCACAACTTAAAACAGATAAAAAGAGTTACAAAATTAGTACATTGTGAAATTATGGGTATGAGTGGTGGTGTAGTATATAATGAAATCTCATCACTATAGGTGGTGAAATTGCTGGTAAACCCAGCTACCACAACAGAGAGGTATTCAGGACTTAAAAAACAATTTGAATAATGATGCATTTGCTTTAAATCCCTTATTAAATACCCATCAGTGTCACTGCTACAAAGGGACAACCTGGAACACATGCCTTTGTGCTGTCCAGAATTTTAAAGAATGTCCTTGATTTTGCTTAATGTTTTGCCCTGTTCCAAATAAAATGCTTGATTTGATATTTTGGTAAGTCACTGAGGATTATAGTCAGTGCCACTCATTACAGAGTCATACTTATTGTTTAGAAAATTCATGTTTGATACAAAACTTGCTATTCCTTTAACCTTTTAAGTGAAAAATGTAACAAAACCACTGCACTGGAGATGTACGATTTAAAAGCATTTAATTAATAATTTGTCATGTTTGGACTGTTTTGTGGTGAACTTTTGAAGAGACTTAGTGTGATATTTAGAAAATGTCACTAATCTTGCTACCCATATTATTTTTGGCTTTATCCAGAATTCTTGAGTAAAGAAGTTGAAAGGTATGGTGGTATGCAATATTTGATTAGCAGTGTTATCAGTGATGACTGTGAATGGGGAAGTACCCAGAATACAAATGCCAAGTAATGTGCCATTTAATAGTATCACTTAGTGCAGGGTGGGTCTATGTGACCTTCTGGCACAGCTACTGTAGATGAATTTCTAGAAATCTCCACCCTGATAAGTTAAAATATTGGTCTCCAACAAACCTTTGGGGCAGTGCTGGCTGAAACAGTAGAGTTTTTATTTTTAAATACATATTTCAGAATCCATCAGTCTGCATACTCAGGAGTGATTAGTTAAGTGGGGTCTTTCATATGGAGTTTGTTTCAGTGTAGTTTGAACAGTGAAAATAAGGTGTCTGTGTCAAAAATATTACATGCTTCTGCTAGCTAAAAGGATGAAAATGGAATTATATATGTGTTTTCTACCTCCTAATGGAGTCTCAGAGGTTTGTAAGCTTCTGAGCCCCCCAAGCCTTTCTGTGTTGGAGGGAAGCCTTCTAGCTTATCATTGGGAGTGGTAAGTACTAGGTAGCCTATCTACCACAAGAGGAGTGTTTTTTGGCCCAGACATTGTAGTTTATTGACCATTTGGACAGTATTTCCATCTCTGTCTACTCTCTGGTTTAAAAGCCTGCATTTGTGCTTGTTTCCCACCTTTCCTGCACCTAGTCTAGTCCAGATACAGATTTACTGTATCCAGGGCTGTTGGTAAGTTTCTGAGCCCCACAAGTCTTTTTGTGTTGGAGGAAAGCCTTCCAGCTTATTAGTGAGAGTGGTAGGCACTGGGTAGCCTATCTACCACAAGTGGAGTGGTTTCTGGCCCAGAAATTGTAGATTATTGGCTGTTTGGACAGTTTTTCCATCTATTTCATCTTTCTGGTTTAAAAGCCCATGTTTGTGCTTGTTTCCTGCCTTTCCTGCAACTAGTCTAGTCCAGGTACAGATTTGCTGTATCCAGGACTGTTTGTAAGCTTCTGAGCAGTGCCAACGTCTGCTCTTCAGGTTTTCTCTTAGAGCTGCTCGTTCTCTCCCCTCCTACACTTTTACTAGCTTATTAGTTTAGCACTTTACCAGACTTCTTGTAGCAATTATTGTAGCACACAAGTGCTACCAGCACTAAACGTTCTACAAGGAAATAGCTTGAGTATTTATTAATGCCCACCCCTCCAGGCATGTCTAAAGGTCAGTTCCCTATGCTTTCTCCTATTAACCTGGTGAACTTGGGCATCCTGAAGCAATGTGGCAACTACCTCATGTACACTGGCAACCCTCTCCTCTTACCTCCCAACACTCAGACTTGTGAGAAATGCACTTATATATCCAAATTGGAAGCCACGCACTCTCCAGCCAAGACCAGAATAGCTGGTCAAGAGGGGAAGGTCAACACTTGCACCACACCACATGGAACACACAGCCCTCCAGAACACACACCATCACTGCCTTTACATAAAAACACAAACCACACACCCACTTTCATGGAGGCTCTCAATAAAAATCTACACAAACAGTAGAGCCCTCCAAGGCAGAAATGCACCTGACCACCACAACACAACATTAATGATGAGACGCATAACTCTCCTAAACAGTGTGCCACTCAACCAAAACCCCTAAGGCAAAACAGCATGCCCAACACACTAGTCATAGGTGACTCGATAATGAGGCACACTGATGTACCACTCACTAGCTTGAATAAGGAGAAAGGACAGTCAGCTGCCTGTCAGGTGCCAGGATCCACCACATAACGCACGGACTCAGGTCCCTCAACAACAGGTACAAATATGACTCTGTCATTGTACATGTGGGTGTGAATGACCTGGGACGTGCTTCCCTGGACTACATGAAAAGAGACATGGAGTAGCTCTTGGATTATGTAGCCCAGGCAGATATGACCCTAGCCCTGAGCAGCATCCTACCATCACCCAGGATGATATCACAGTACAAGCAGAAAATTATTGATTTCAACAATTGGCTAAGTTTCTCGTGTCATTCTAAGGGGATCCAGTATCTGTCTGCCTGGGATGACATGATTGACCGACCTCGATGATTTGCCAGAGATGGCCTGCATCTATCACCCCTGGGCTTCTGGATACTGGCCAAGGCTCTTGCCACCCCTATAGTGCCTTTTTTAGGTGGTGTTCCAAAGACCAAATTACCACTGTAACAGCTACAAACAAATGCAATATGAGAGTCATGCTGCTCAATGCTAGAAGTCTAAATCTCAAAATGCACTTGCTTGAAACACTCCTTAAAATGAAGAACATTGACATTTGTGCTGTAGCAGTGACCTGGTTCAAGGCAGCAGAAAGCACCCCTGCACTACCAGGCTATAACTCATTCCACACCTTTCGGCCCCAGAACTTGACCGAAGCTCCAAAGGTGGTGGTGTTTCCATATTCATAAAGGATGTGCACACCTCCAGACTGGTAGCCCAAAATAATGCATCTGAGATACTTCAGGTGCAGCTAACACTGGGTAAGACAGAGATTCAGGTCGTAGACTGCTATAGGTCCCCAACCATGTCCCAAGACTCACACTCCACATTTCTAAGCACCCTGGAGAATATTAGGGTCAAACCTAACACTCTCATACTGGGTGACTTCAACTACCTCCATTAACTGGGAAAACTACTCATGTACCAATACACTTGCTCAGTGCTTTCTGGAATTTATTAATTCCAATGCTCTGGACCAGCACATTCTTACCCCACTAGAGGTAGCAACATCCTTGACCTGGTCATTACTAACATGGGCGACCTTGCTTTACACCAATAGTCAACTCCTCCCTGGTTAGATCCGACCACAGACTAATCTCCTTGGAAATCCACATCCCTTCCACCCCCCCCACAAAAGTAACCACCATGAAAAACTTCTACAAAGAAAACTTTGGGCTCCTAAAAACAGAGGTGGCTAACTTCACGGCACCCATGCAAATGGAGAATAGTTGAATGACTGCTAAATCATACACCAATGCACTGTACAAACATGTACACAAATGCATGGATCTCGCCATACCTAATAGAACTAAGACGCTCTCCTCAAAAAAAAAAAAATAAATAAATAAAAAAATAAAAAAAAAGAAGCCAATCTGGTGGTCCCCTGCCTTAAACAAACTCTACAACAGAAGGAGGAAACTGATGCGAAATAAGGTGAAGTTCCAAGACTGGAAAAACTCCCTTATCGGCCTCAACAAAATGTTGAGATCCCTCATCAAATCCTCTAAAGCTAGCTATGAAAACAGAATTGCAGCAGATAGTAAAGACAACCATAAGGCCTTCTATAGTAATATAAAGAATCTCCATGGCAATACCCAGATTGAGCTATTGCAGAATGGTACCTCCTATACCGAGCCAACAGATATTGCCATTATACTGGCCGACAGATTCAGTGCTAACTTAACCCCTTTCACCCCCCCCCAGGACCAATCACAATACAGTAGATTGCCAGGCACCCAGTATTACTGCTGTACAGGTTAAAACAGCACTGTTCAAGGTCAAGAATACAGCTTTTATGAGACCTGGCAATATCTCTGGCTTTGTTCTACATGAACTACAGCGTGAACTGGCACCTCACCTGTGTGCCCTGTTCAATCACAGCCTCACCTCAGGCTTTGTCCTAACCGAATGGTACACTGCTACAGTTATCCCTCTCCACAAAGGAGGAGTGACTACATACCCCAGGAATTATCGCCCAATTAGCCTGATGAGTCTGATATGCAAAGCTATGGAACGCATCATCATGAACCTAATAAACAAGGATATAGGGAGTCTCCAAACTCTGGATCCTACACAGTTTGGTTTTGTGAAGGGTAGATCATGCCTGTTCAACTTGGTCGACTTCTTTGAGTCAGTCTTTGAGTCAGTCACCAGAGCTGTGAATGAAGGCAAGGTGGTTCATACAGCCTATCTTGATCTGGCCAAGGCCTTTGATACCATTCCCCACTCAGGAATCATAGAAAAACTCACTAAGCTGGGCATCAACCCCTATATCACTAGGTAAGTTGCAAACTGGTTCACAGATAGAACCCACAGTGTGAAAGCAGCTGACTCCAAGTCAGACTACCGACTAGTCACGAGTGGAGTCCCACAGGGTTCAGTCCTGGGTCCTCTCCTGTTTGGTATCTACTTCTCTGAAGTCCAGGCCAACACAAAGGGACTCTGACTGACAAAGTTTGCAGACAATTGCAAGTTGGGAGCTATTATTAACTCCCCAAGTGATGTTAACATCCTACAGAAAGGCCTCAATGACACCAACGACTGGTGTCAGAACCATGGCCTTAAGCTCAATGGCAAAAAATGTGTCATCATCTCCCTTGGAAAAAACCTGGTTCCCTTGAATTACCACATTGATGGTAGTCCACTGAACACAGTGACACATCTCATTACTAAGGGTTTGGCATCCAGGAAGAAAGAGGTCATTGTCTCCCTCTACTCTTCCCACATTAGGCCAATCATCGAGTACAATGCCCCATTTGGCATGTACCTCACTAGACACCTGCAACAACTGGAGAGGAGGCAAAGGTACCTCACAAAGAGGATCCTAGGCCTTAAACATGTGTCCTATATGGACAGACTCAAAAAAACTCCAACTATTCTCTGTCTCCTATCACCTACTTAGAGGCGATCTCTGCTTGACTTACAAAGCCATGTCTGACCCAGCTCTGTTAGAAATGCTTCATCTAAAGAATTTCCAAACCCTCCACATCACACACTCCAAAGACCTCAACCTCATTACTACAATCAACAGATCATGCTGGAGGTACAGGTTCATAACCCAGAGACTGCCCATGCTATGGAATAGACTTCACATACATGTCAAGCAGAGCACCTCATTGGCCCTCTTCAAGAGAAATCTTGGTGAGTGGATGGGAAATAGAAAATTCACTCCAGTGGCTGTACTCGACAGAGGCACTAGGAACTAAGGTCGGGTGGCACGATGCCAGTGTAATTCTATGGGCCAGGCTTGTAAAGGCTCTAGGGCCATTAGCCTAGTACACACCTATGAACCTAAATAGGTGTAACCTTGGCTGTAGATGATTGTCACTGTTGAATTGACATCTCAACCCCATGTGCAAAACTGAGAAAAAAGGTGTGGATGGATGGATGGATGGATGGCTACCTACTGAACATGCACACATGAAAGCAGCATGGTATTCAAAGATTTGAGGAGGGACCGCTAGTATCCCAGTATCTTTATATCCCCAAAGTTTTGCTTTACTAAACTTCAGAAACATTCCTTTACAAAGAAAATGTTTTCTGAGACCCATTTTTAGAGAGGAAATTGCATTTAAAATGCAAGAAACTGCCATGATTATATTGAATAGCATTACTTTTATGTGATAAAGTTTAATGTTTTGCCTTCTTCACTATGTTTATTTTATTTTATTTTATTATTTATTTATTTATTTTTTTGCAACTGTCTGCCTGCTGACCATCATTCCCCATGACATATGAGCCCATTTATTCCTTACCTGGCAGAAAGAAATCACTGGCTCATTTATCCCCCCATGAGGTGAAAGGTGATAGCAGGGTTGTTATCCAGCAGACATCAAGGTCTCCCCTCCAACTCCAGGAACTCATAACACCCCTTGGAATCCTTTAAGAAATGTTAATGTTGTTAGTCTAGGGGGGGAGAAGCATACAAGCTTCTTTGTGAGATTGCCTCTTTACCTGCACAGTATACCATGGCAACATGAGCCTTTGGCCTGGAATCCACAGGCAGGACCACCCAGAGCTCCTACTGGGTGGCACCCAAACAATGACCTAAGCCATCTCTCTCCTCTCAGGATGGGTGAGTTATAGGCTGCTAACTCCCATCCCCTCAACCCCCTGCAGTTCCCACTAGTCAAACACAGGCCATCTGGGTCAGAGTTAGAGCTTTATCCCTCTGTGGCATATGATTTTTTTTTTTTAGTTGGTTATGAATGTTTATAGACATTCCATAGTCTTAATGACCATTTCTGAAAAGCTACTGTCAATGATAATGTATCTAATCTTAGATGAGATGAGCATATTGTGCTGTTGCTTTCTATGTTAGTCTGCTAAACTGGAAACAGGCTGACACTTGGAAAGTCTCTGTGGAAGCTGAGTTCTTTATTTTCCAACCAGGATTCCTAGCTATTCCCAGGTGAGGTGAGTGGTGTAATCTCATCTCCAGCATATTTTACAATATACTTTCATCCCATTAGGCTTAGCTTGGTTCACCTCATGTGAGAGGCACCCAGAAGGCATTCTCATTGGTTGCCCAAATCTGCTTTATTTATCACCACTGGAAATGTGATATAATTGCTGATAGCAGTGCATAGGCTTTATATCACAGCAGACTGCTTTATATGAAATTGCTGCTTGATTCTTAATTTTGCTAAACACAACTAAATGAGAAAGGCTGACCTGCCACTTGCTAAACCAAAGCTTGGGTAGGGCATTAACCAAGCCCTGGGTAACTTAAAGTGATAGTAATTGTACTCCTTTCTACTAAACTTCTGCTTTTGAAAATAAACTTGTTGGAGGTGGTACTTTTAAGTATCAATGCCTCAAAGTACTATAAGTGTATACAACACCCATTAAGTCCTATATATTTTGTGTGAGAAAAACTACAGTGTTATTGCCATAATGTTGTATTTGTATATCAAGAAGTCCGGTAAAGTCTGTATTATTGTATAACAGTTATTTAAGCTTTGAAAAGTTACAACAGTTACAGTAGTTTAACTTTTATTTTGAGTGATAGAATAATAAAAAAAATTCAGACTAGTAATGTAATTCGATTTTTCCTTATTCTAGTTTTGCCAGTTTTATCAATGTATGTGTGAAATAAGTTGTGTTGCTTATCTTTCTCGTGTGATTGTGTTAGTAATATATGCTTTGTGACCTGCGTATCACCCTAAAACCTACAAATTGCTTGATACTCTTTCTCCTCTTATGGGGACCTTGTGCTCTCCTCCTTTGAATATTAAAGTACGTCAGCAGTAAAATGGGACATTTTATAGCTGCACTTGTACAAGTGGTTCCAAGTGAACCTCTTTTTGAAATAACCATCTTAT
Organism: Protopterus annectens; assembly: GCF_019279795.1. NCBI lineage: Eukaryota > Metazoa > Chordata > Ceratodontiformes > Protopteridae > Protopterus > Protopterus annectens. The sequence goes on along the minus strand of NC_056731.1, from coordinate 1,653,442,964 downwards.
TTTAAATATAAAAATATACTAATGATCAATGTGCTCTCCATGACCACACTTTTCTAAATACCATTTCTAAATTCTGTTTTATTCTCCTGCTTTAATTCCAGCTTATGGCTTCATAAGAAATTGATTTTAGCCTTATGAACATATTTTTTGTCCAATAATGATGAATTTCAGACATAGGCTATACTTTACTGTGTTTTTTAAGCTTTGTTTATTTTGTTTTGTTTACCTCAACATGATTCCCTCACTATCCATTTTCAAAGTGGGGTGATGCTTTTTGAGCTTGTCTTCAAAGTGAAGTTATTACAATATGGAACAGGAGATTTTTATTTGTAATGCCATGCCATCATCACATGCACCCACTGTACTTGGCACGCATGGTATTGAACTGATTTACACTTCTTATATGCTATCATGTGATCTACACTCCCAGCCACTACTAGCTGTTGTGGAAGACCAAAGACCGTATAGGCCATCACTACCTTCTCCTGTTGGAAATATGAGCCTGCCATTAGCCACTCTCTTCCTTCTGTCACAGCAGTTGAGTACTTTGACTGACCTGAGAGTTATAGCTCACAGCTCTCCCTTTCTGCCATTGAGCTTGCATTGTTTTCCATGTTGATGTTAGTTTGACCTCCATTTCTTTTCTTTTTTAAACACAACAGAACTTCTTTTTTATTTAACATTCAACATCAGTTTTACAATCCATGGTAGTTCTCATACAATGATGCAATACTTTTTTCATTAGTGGTTTGTTTATTTAAACTCTGTTCTTTTTGACCATGTACTCATAAAATTCAGCTTCATACCAATGATCGCAACGTCACATTTTAGTACCATCATCAGATCGCAATGTCGCATTTTAGTACCATCATCAGTCTTACATATTTTATGGAACATTTCATTCATCTTCAGTTCTAGTCAACAGCTTATCCCCATCCCTTTGCATTGATAAACATTCATTATAGCATAATAGACATTTTAGACTTTTCTTATTCCCGTAGATAAATTTAAGAGTACATACCACCATATTACTTAATATGGAGTCAACTGTTAACCCACCATTTTCTGTGAATAATCTTGAATAATCTTTTAACATTTCTTGAACAGACAACAGAGAAAGCAACACCTGCTATCTGTTTATCAGAAGTAGTATTGGATGCTTGCATGCAGTGGGTATTAAAACAAGGTCTGGCTGTTGTTCCTCTCCTATCCATAACTAGCTGTTTATTTTTGTCCATCTCATTCTGCCTATAGCTTTTCACTAAAAAGGCATAATAAAACTCATTCATTGTACTATTCAAATCCCCATTATTGCTAGTCAGTCTGGATGTACACATAAATTGTCTGCATGCTGTATTCTTAAATATATGATGAGGATGTATGCTCATTCAGTGTAAATAAGAATTGTGCTTACATGTCTTTTTAAAGACATTACTTTCTATCAAACCATCACTTGTGTGTTATTTTAACATATAAAAAAACAATAATAGAGTTGGACATTCACATTTAAAACTTAAGAAATGTAGCTGTAGGGTGTAAATAGAAAAATTTGCAAGTTTAAATAATTTCCTCACCTTATCAGAAAAATATCATCAACAAAACACACATATTAAGCAACACATTCCTTATATGGAGTGGATTCTTCTAAATGGGACAACTCCCATTTAGCAAGAACTAAATTAGCATGAGTTGATATAGGCTGTGCCCATAGCTACACCATTCCTCTGTAAATAGTATTTGTCATTATACAAAAATATCTTGTCTTCAAGCATGAATTCAAGTAGAGTACATAGCAGATTAACCCTTTTCATTAATAGATCACTGCATTTCAATAAATACGTTCTAATGAATTTAACACCAATATCGTTGGAAATTACTGTGAATAAGAAAGTTACATCAAGTGTAACAAAAATAAAGTTATAGTTTATAAAGCAAGTATACCATCGTGAAAAACACTCTAGAAAATGTTTACTATCCTTAACTGCTTTATCATTTAAAATACATACTTTAACTCATTGTCAAGATAAATAGAAATTATTTTGGCTGCTCAACCAGGTTTTCTGACATAAAAAGCGTATAAAGATGTGTTTGCTGTGTCTTTATATTAAATATATTTTGTTATATGCATGGTGTCCACAGACTGTTTCTGTTTTATACTGACCAAAAATACAGTGAAATGCATACATAACAGCAGGAAACAGTAGCTATCTCTCAAAATAAAAGTGCAATTTAGCAATCAAAGGTAATTAACTTTCCTGGATGGCACTGGACACAAGCAAAACACTTCTGGAATATAGGCTAGAACTCTAAGCTTTGCTGAGCTCCAGGAAAATCAGGAGACAATGTGTAGTAAAGGAGGTTTACTCAAGAGCAATATTAATTTGCTGGGTGAGCACTCATTATCAGGAATCTATGGAAAATAATGAGTGGAAAGAGTCCATAAATTGCTTATACGATAGTCAATAGCAATGAAAGAGGGTAGGGGGGGGGGACTTTGAAAATCAAGTTATCATAACAGGTGGAGGCCAGAGAGACAGTCTTGTAAAACAACAACAGTATCAAAAGGGTAAGAGGGTTGGGAAATTTTTTCAAGGAACAAACCGGCTAGCTCAGAGAGGCATCCAGTCAAAGAAAGCAATATTGGAGCTCTTTCAGAAATGTTGGCATAATTTGTTAGTACAGGTTGAGGCAGACACAGAATGCAACATTAAACAGGTAAATTATAAACAGTATATAAAAGTACTAAAGCACAAACTGGAGCAGAGACAATTTTCTCACCAGTGAACTTAGAGTTTAAGATACCAGACTATGCAGAAATTTACCAGTAACACTGTTTATGGAAAAATGCAGTAATAAATGACTAAGGTTCAAACCTGGCAGTAGTTAGTACACAGTTCTGACACAACTATGAATTAAGCTACAAGACTATGGTCCAGTAGAGTTGAAAATACAAACAGATAACTTTTACAAGTAATTATACTTGTGGAAATAGAAATACAGAATAATGCAGAAACACAATCCTTCCAAAACTGCCAATTAAAGTACAAGACTAAAATGCGTGAATAAACTAGAAAGTACAAAATAGTATTGCCAGATAGGTCACTATAAGTGCAACTTAAATATTTAAGCAAAATTGAAATAATTAAAATAATTTAATTTACTTTCTTTTATGATGAAAAGCTAGTCACTCACAGTTCCACACCTCTCCAAGTCTTGTATAAAGCTCTGTGATGGAAATAGCAAGCTAGTTGGAGAGGCATTCAATCAAGTAAAAGCAATATTGCAGATCTTACAAAAACTTTAGCTTAATGTGTTAGTGGAGGATGGGGCAGAAACAGAATGTAATTTTCTATGGCTGCTCCTAGCTTGCAGTCATCTGCATATATAGTCAGTTGCAGGCCTTTGACATTGGCTTTGACTTCTTAGAAGTAAATGCCAAAAAGGAGAGGGCCCAGCACAGACCCCTGAGGGCCTCCATTAGTGACTGGCCTGTTGTGGAGGTGGTCTCTCCATCCTAATTTCCTGGGTCCTATCTGAGAGTCAGCTGGTTATCCAACACATAACATAGGGGCTAGTGCCTAATTCCATGAATTTGTTTACAATGCCCAAGTTGGGTGTTTATCAAATGCCTTAGCAAGGTCAAGGTAGGCTGAATGCACTATTTTGCCCTCACCCATTGCCTTTGTGACTTTTTTAAAGAAGTCCACCAGGCTGCATAGGCATGAGTTGCCTATGATAAAGCCAAGCTGGATAGTTGGATCCAGTGTCTGGTTTCCCATGTCATTATTAATCATATCCATCATAATTCTTTCCATAGCTTTGCATATCGGACTAGTCAGACTTATGGATCTGTAATTCTCAGGGCCCATTGAAGGACTGCCCTTGTGCTGGGAGATGACGGTTAGTCTTCCATTTATGTGGCATAAAGCCTGTCCTAATTTTAGCTTTGACTTTTTCCTTCTGTTGTAAGATCTTTTTATATTTGGATTCCACCTCTACCTTAGGAAATGTTTGGGATTATCAAAGAATTGTAGAGTATCATCAGAAAGCCAATGTAGGAGTTTATATAAGAATGAGATGTGCAATAATTAGTTCCTTAAGAGAGCAACCAATGGCATGGAATTGGCAACCAAATTATATTAAAGCACTAGTTTAGATATTTTTAAGAGCAACTTGGATGCTTCACCCCCTGCACCATCTTAGTAATGCATGCTAATTCTAACCCTGCCCCTAACCCCCATACCAGCTTACTAATGTGTGCTAACCCTATTCCTGCCACTGTCCCTGACACCAGCCCTAATCCTAACCCTGCATATTACCTTAGAAAAAAAACTTTCCCCATCACTAATCACTACCACTACACAAGACAGGCTCACATGCACAAGCACACACCAAAAACATGGACAAGGTGAAAGCTATCCTCTTACTTAAACCTTACTCTGATTTACCGGCACTTGCACAAACACGTTCCCACCCTTCATACCAACCCACTTAACGTCTACATTTTGAACTGTCAATATTTTGTTACTGCAGTTGGGACTGTCAATATTCTGAAATGTTAACATTTTTAAATAATATATATATATATATATATATATATATATATATATATATATATATGTGTATTTCACTGAGACCAAATCACCTAAAGTTCAAATTACCGAAAATTCATTTCACTGAATTTAACTTTACTGAATTGTAAGCTATAGACTTGATGAGGCAGTGTGTAGAGTACTGTGAGGCAAGTAAAGGGTATATGCCCTCATCCCCACTGTAGTGCGACCTGGAGTTAGTATATATAGTTGGGGGGGCACAGCCCCCCATGTTGGGGGGTGTGGGGGGTGTAGCCCCCCTACTTAGTTTGGTTTTATATTGTCTGGTTTCTAAGAGGATAAATAAGTAGTTTTTAAGTTGTAGAAGGAAGTAGGCTTTACTTTTGTGAGTTTGTTTGTCTTTGGTTTCCATTTAGTCTTGTGAAATGTAGCAATGTAAGCTGTCAGTGAAATGAAGTTTTCAGTGTTGTGAACTTTAGGTGATTTGGTCTGAGTGAAATGAATTTCAGTGAAATGGGATTTCGGTGAAGTGAAGTAGACCCATATATATATATATATATATATATATATATATATATATATGTAGTTTCACTTTATAATCTCGAAATACTGAAATATCAAATTTCAGTATTTTGAGACTATAAAGCTGAATCTTGAATATATCGAAACTTCATAACCACGAATCCGGAAATGTTGAGTTCATGGTTATGGTGCTCTGGTACGTGACGTGTGCATGGTGTACGGTTTAGTGTGTGGATTTGGCTGGAATTTCAGGTAAGTAACTATTTTGTAAGGGTTTTGGGTAGGTGTTTGAGTGTACGTGAGTATGTTTGGAAGTTGTAGGTGTGGGTTAGGGTAGGCAGGTAAAAGTATGACTGTTTAAGTGTTGAAAGTGGTGGTGTTTGTATATATGCAATGTGTGTGTGTGAGGGGACTGTAGAGTGTCTAGTGGTGAGTTTCCTGTGTTTTTCTGCTTGATGCGATCTCGAAGTTAGTATATATAAGGAGCAGGGGTGTGGGGGGTGCAGCTCCCCACATGTGGGGTGCAGAGTGGCTTGCCCCCTGCTTATTTGTAGTGTAGGTTCATTTTTTTGTGTTTTTGTGTTTGTGTGTGTTTTGTTTGTTTGTTGTTGTGTGGGTAGGATGGTGTATGTGTTGTATGGTGTATGGTGTGTTTACGTTCGCGGTTTTGGGGTTTCGGTATTTTGAACATTCGACTTTATAGTTTTGAAATACTGAAATTCGATATTTCAGTATTTCGAGATTAAAGGTGAATCCACATATATATATATATATATATATATATATATATATATATATATATATATATATATATATGGATTCCATACATTTGGTCGAATTACACTTAGTCGAAAATGATGCCAGGCATTGCACTTCATTGAAAGCTCACTTGACTGAAAGCTCACTTGGTCAAAGTTCATTTGGTCGAAAATGGAATATAGCCCCTGCCCCACTGCAATGCAACCCTGGAGTGAGAATATTAAATAAGGGGTGTGGGGGGCACAGCCTCCCACAATGGGGGATAATTCTAATGTATTCACTATTATAAGAAGGTATATCCATTAGAAATGCATTGATATATATATATATATATATATATATATATATATATATATATATATATATATATATCTTTAGTAAAAACTATTGGCATAATGTGGGGGGGCTACACCCCCAACACTCCCCAATGTGGGGGGCTGTGCCCCCCACACCCCCCTTTATTTAATATTCTCACTCCAGGGTTGCACTGCAGTGGGACAGGGGCTATATTCCATTTTCGACCAAATGAACTTTGACCAAGTGAGCTTTCAGTGAAGTGAAATGCCTGGAATCATTTTCGACTAAGTGTAATTCGACCAAATGTATGGAATCCATATATATATATATATATATATATATATATATATATATATATATATATATATATATATACATAAACACACACTAATTTATTTTAAGTTGTGAGCTTTAGAAACGTTCAGTGAAAGATTCATATCATGATAGAAACATTTTCAATACAACTAGATCACCGTCTATTCTGTAAACAGCTCCTATTCACAAGTTGATCAATTCAGTTACAATGACATACATACATATTGGATAAAATGCACAAGTGGCACATTCCTTGGAAATGCTTGGCCATGATGACAACTGGCTGTCAAGTAAAGAAGCTGAGCATATATTGCCTCAAGCATTTGGTTTCATGAGGTTATTTATCTGATGTCTAGGCTGTGCTGGGCAAGGGTTTGCACTTCTTCCTGATGTAGCATGCCTGCCTATTGGTAAGTTACAGCACCTACTAGGGCCGTTTGGTACCTTTAAATGTGGCAATATGGAATCCCCATACAGGAAACATGGATAATGAGGAAGTGGATACTTAGGGAAACAGTGCCAGCTTAGTGATTGTGTTAAAACTAGGGGTCATAGGGGTAGTATACCTTATGACAACCAGCCAGCCAGAGGAAAAGTTAGCCCATACTAGTCACATAGGGCTTCATGTTTCACAGGGAGTGGGAAACAAGTGGCTGCTAAAGTGGGAATGTACCTACAAGAGGACCACCAGGTGCTGGGAACAGGCCACAATGCTACAGGGGGCAGAGGGGGAGGAATTGGTCTATAGTACTGCATGCCACCATCCACCAAGGCCAAGTGCTATTAGAGAGGAGGACATTCAGAGATCTCCCTGCAGCCAGTGTGGAGTGGTGTGCTCATGGGAAGGAGGAAGCAGGCATCCAACCGATGTCTAGGAAAAGGTCAGTTCAGCAGCTGACATACCACACCAGGTGTATGAACCAGCCAGCAGAATACAGCACTTTCACTGCTGTTATGGATACCCATGAGGGAGATGTAGAACTCCAGGATGGTAGATACAGAGAGTGCCACTGTGTGTCAGTGGCATCATGTGGTTGATGGAATGCAAATTTTGCACTCAGACAATTGTTTGTTGTCACGTACATACCATCAATGGCAGAAATAGCATAAGTCAATACATCAGGTTTACATCCTTAGTGTACTATTTTATAACCAGTAAAAGCTAGGCTGGATATAATATCCTTTTCATTGATATCATCATGATTGCAGAGGGCTGTGGGCACACCACAGCACTGCTCTATGTCATGATGAATTTCAAGTGTGCAGCATACCATGCCACATGTCGGGCCTTCCCTGATGCCTAACCACATGGATGACTATACCACCTGTACCAGATCATCTGGCACCATGTACAGCACCTGGATCTGTGGTTGTATTATACTGATGTACCATTGCTCAAATGGAGGTGAAGGAGTTATTTTCCTTTGTCTATCTGGCCCCAGAGGAAATAGCTGAGGGATGTAATGCATTCTGTGGAAATGCAGATATGAGGCCATAATCCACTTTGAGTAGTTCTATAAGTTATAACCTACATGCACAATATGCATAACATTTTTTGCTACAGTTTCTTCTGGCATTCTGCTCAGTGCATCAGTTAGCCACTGCATCACTCTCTTGCACACAGTGTAGTGCGTAGGGGCTGCACAGATAGCTATGTGCACTATGCCACACATGCAGCATTGACCTCCATGAATTGCTGAGTGTACTTATGGGTGGGCAGAACTGAGTGGACAGTATCGGGTTCACTGTTCTTCATTGTCTACTACCCTCCCTTAAGAGAAGCCATTAAGTGCATCATTACACTTCCCCACATTACTACTGACTTCTTTTGTGATGTTGAATTTGGTTGTGTCACCCACAATCTGCATCTCTCTTTATCTCTTTAGCTACTCTGTTCCCTTTATGTCCTGTGTGAGTATATCACTCTGTCTGGTGTACACTGTCTCTAACTGCCTCATGTCTTATCTCAAAGTGCAGCTGGAAAGTTTCCTGCATGCTTGCTTACATAATTTCTTGGTAGTAATGCTACTTTGGATCCTAATGTACTTGAGTGTCATCTCATTGTTGCGGACTATGCAAGTGTACAGCTAGATATGTGTAAATGGGCATCTAGGGACTGCAGTGACATTTCCTTCATTGTGGGCTTATATCTGAATGGCACCTTTTGCTGCATAGTGTTACTGGAGTCTGGTGTGGATCCTTGTGGATCGATGCCATGCTTGTGTTGTTGTTGTCACCTTGTGGCATATTTCATGTACTGGGATAACTCCTTGACAGTTGCTTTGTCACATCTGTAGTGTGCATATGTGAATCACCCTATCATTTCCTTCTCTGTTATATGGCATGTCAGCAGTGGCAGTATGTGCTGTTTTTTTTTTTGGCTGTTGCACTTTTCAAAACAATGGTGCAACCAGTATTACTGTATGGTACAGAAACTTGGGCAGAAAAGGCAGAGCAGATGAGAAAGCTAGAGGTGATGGAAATATAGTACCTGAGAAGGGTGGTACGAGGCATACTGTGGGACAGATGAAGGAGTGGGGACATAAGAGCAGATGCAAAAGTAGCTCAAATTGCAGAAAAGATCAAAGAGAACAGATTATGGTGGTTCAGGCATATGTACAGAAAATCAATCAACAGCAATACGCTATTGTCTGGATACTCTAGTAGAAAGCACAAGTCCAGCAAACAATAATACTACCAGTTTAATAAAATAGAATAAAAGACAAAGCTTCATTAATGCATTCGATTAAGCGCTTTCATCCACTACAATGTGGACTTCTTCAGAATAATCTAAATTAATCAGTTAGCTCTATTTATACACTTTTTAGCACCAAATTAGCCAGAATCATTCTGTTAAAAAAATCTTTCATTTAAAAAAACATACACTATTTAAAAACAATTTAATAACCTATGTTATGCCCAAAATTATGACTTGCCAAATAAATCTTACACAACCAATAATGCTAGCTTTTCCTTAACAGGCTGATTCTAAAAAAACATTATTATAATATGTGTACTTTGTTCATTTACATTATATCTAAAATACATGTTACTACTATATAAGTCCTAAAAACTTGCATTTAACCATCTATACTTGCTATTTTGTAATACATATAAATAAATATATGTGCTACATAATATACAAAAATGCTTAAATAATACAATACATACTTAATGAATCAAAGCTGAATATCATTACAATACATGATCAAACATCTCTAATAAACACTGTTAAATCTTTTGCTCCAAGTCGACCGATTTATAGTGTGTCCATTGATTACTTAAAGAGTTAAAACAGTGACAGATAATCTTTATTCATTAAGTGTATTTCTGCAACATTAGTTTTATTGTTATGTAGTCATTTAATCCTGGTGCAGTTGAGGCATCTGTTAATATTTGCCATCTCACTTCCCTTTCTCCCAAAATGGCTTTAATATTGCCTCCTCTATGTCTCACCTTTATCTGTTCTAGAATAGCAAATCTAAATTCATGACTATCCCCATATTTTGCAACATGTCTAGAAAGTGCATTAGTGTTGTCATTTTTTTCTTATAGCGTATACATGATCGTATATTCTTTTTTTAAACATTCTTTCTGTCTTTCCTACATAAAAGCTGGGACAAGACATACATTTGGCGATATATATAATTTTGCTGGTGTTACAATTGCCATACTGTAAAACAATTTTAGTGATATGTTGTCTAAAGTAATATCTTCTCTTTCTAATATAGCATAGCATTGTCCACAGCTTCCACATTTTTTCATTCCCTTTCTCTGCACATTACTTTCCCTAGTTGTAATACACCTTTCTAAAATCAATTTCATATTAATTCCCATTTTTATAAACAAATAAGAGAGTCTGTCCTACTATGTCTTTTATTTCACTATCTGCTGTGAGAATTTTCCAATGTTTGCTTAATATATCTTTCACTTGTTTTACCTGGGGCGTATTTTCCAGTATGCAAGCTCTACTATCTGTGAGAGTCAGGCATGAGTGTCGAAGATGGAAGGAGTATGGCACTAAATCAAGAGAGATGGCGACAGTTAACACACCTTGACCTCATGTAGAAAAAATGGGAAAAAGGGGGTTGATGATGATGATGATGATGATAATGACTGTTCTCCCTTGGAATTGTTGTGCTCCTTGTACAGATGTCAAAACACTACTGGTTTGTCTGTGTGATTTTGCTGCCTCCACATATTTATTGCTTCAATACTGCATGCCAGTTTTGGCTGTCACTCTTTACTACCCTTGAACTTTACCCATCTGTACTGGATGACTGCCTACATCCTGATACCTATATTGCCATTACCATTTCATTATTAAGGCTGTTGGATGTTTGTTCTGGAGTCCCTACCATGTCTTCATTTTATCCCATGGCCATGGTGCATTGGCTATAGTCCTGATGTCTACCTGATTTTGGCCCTTTTGTTTTTCTTGTAGACGACTACTGATGATAGATGGTCAGAATACTGCTGCCCTCTGATGATGTGTGTTGCACTGCAGCTATGGAGTCTAACTGCTAGCCTTAAAGCATTTGGTTTAGCTCATACTCCTATAAATGTCCTTTGGTTGGAATAAATGTTTTGCATGTGCTTTCTGAATTTTATGCCTCTCCCTGCTGCAGCAGTAGTCCCTGTTATTCCATGTTTATCTGTGGATGAAGCTAAGTGTTATTTATATTATCTACTGCACTTTCCCTCTGCCCTGGTTTTCAGTTGCTGCTCCCTGCCTTCTGTTATGACAGGTACACCTCCTTTACTATGGTTGGTGCCCATAAGCAATGTGGTATCCCATGGAATTTTTGTGCCTTTTTAGGCTGCTGTGTTACTGTACGATGCTTGTTTTTAGTGTGTGCCTTGTTCCACTCTCTAAAGTTAACCTGCTTGTCGCAGTGGTTGACTGCTTTAAGGGCACTAGGTGCACTTCCCATACATCTGGCTGCTTCCCCTTATGTTGTATATGTCATACTGTTGTGCATAGCTGTCAACCTCTTAGCACAAGACTGAGATATTAAGGTCAAAAATGGGTAGACAGTCCCAAGATGGTGGCCAAATTGTACATATTGTAGCTGTATACTTAGAGTTGAAAGAAAATGGTTAAGGTGTTTGCCTTACAAACACAAGATGAAGGGTTTGAATCTCACAAGGGATAATTGGCTAGGCTTAAAATGTCTCGCAAGGGCAGTTAGCTTAGTACTAATCTATGAATCTATAAAAACAGATTTTGCATTGGCAGGCATTTTCTGAAGGGTGTAGAGTGAAAGCAACTCACATATGTTATTGGTTAATGTCTGCACCACTTATATATTGCCAGTACATAGTATTATGGGGCATGGGACAAACATTTCAGATAACCTCAGGAGCTGTAGGTATACTCAGGGAAAGTTTGGAGGTATGCTTTTCTTGCATATATTGGGATGGTTTGTTTTATGGTTTCATGTGGATTGTTCCATGTTTCCATTCAGCGTATATGCCATCCGGTGTTTTTAACCTCTCTTTGCTTTGTCCAGCTAGCAGCTTGTTATGTTCTATCCTCTTTCTTTTTGTGTACCCTGTCTGCTTGTGTTTTATTTCAGCTGCTGTGGCTGTGGTATGCCTTGTCCCACTGTCTATCTGCTGTTTTGCATGCTTAGGGCTCTAGTTACTTGTGCACCTGTATTTTGTATGTTTTGTCATTTCCATTCACCTATGCTGTGCTATGTGTGCACTTGCTTTTATTATTGCATATGCTTATACTTCATTTCCTGGTTTTGAGGGCATCCTATGAATCCTCTGTCACATTATTTGCATTCAGCTGCTCATGTTGCACACAGTATGTTTCATCCTCAATTCACCCTTCTTTGCTAACTCTTTTTTTCAGAGTACTACATGGGTGATTGCCTTTTTTCCTCTCTTTGTTCCCTTTGAGACTTCTCCATTTTTTTTTAATTTAGTGCATTTTTTACTCTTCTGTTCCCTTGAGGACTCCTTCAGTTTTTGAATTTAATGACTGCTCTTCCCTGGCAGTAGTTGACCATTTAATACTTGGTAAGTTCATCTTTTCAGGCAGTCTAGTTTATTGAGTTGTGACAGAATTAACCTGTGCTTGAGGGACTAGTAGTGCAGCCATATCGGATACCATTTGTTCCTGTTAGTATGACTGCTATCTTTTAATTAAGCTAGGTTAAGTTGGGAAAAAATAGTAACGTTATTGTACACAGCTTAAACAATTTATATGAATTTACTCTGAACTTTGACTAATTGTCGCCCCTGGGATTCAGGTATTCACCAAGGATATTCACACCATCAGGCTAGCTGCCCAACACAATGCATCTGAAATTCTCCAGGTGCAACTAACACTAGGTAAGACTGCAATCCAAATTGTAGCTTGCTACAGATCCCCCACCATGCCTCAAGATTCTCACTACACCTTTCTAAACATACTGGAAAATATTAAGATACAACCAAACTCCCTAATATTGGGTGATTTTAACTACCCTGCCATTAACTGGGAAAACTACTCATGTACCAACACCTTTGCCCAACGGTTCTTGGAATTCATAAATTCCAGTGCCCTGGATCAACTGATCCATAGTCCCACCAGGGGCTCCAATATCCTTGATCTGGTCATTACCAACATGGGAAAGTGATGCTCCACACCTATGGTTACCCCCTCGTTGGCCAGGTCTGACCATAAGCTAATCAGCCTTGAAATTCACCCCCCCACCACCCTTCAGTAAGGAAACCTCCATAAAAAAATTCTCCAAAGCCAACTTCATGCTACTCAAGTCAGAAATGACAAACTTCATGACACCCATGTAGATAGGAACTGAAAGTTCGACTGCTGAATCCTACACTAAGGCACTGTACAAGCACATCCACTTGTGCATGAATCGTGCCATCCCAAATAGAACCAAGATGCTTTCCTCCAAAAAAAGGAATCCAATCTGGTGGTCCCCTGCCATAAACAAACTTTACAACAAAAGAAATAAACTGTTGCAGAAAACAGGAAAATTCCAGGATGCAAAAAACTCCCTTACCAGCCTCAGTAAGAAGCTGAGATCCCTCATAAAATCCTCCAAAGCTAGTTACAAAAATAAAATTGCCAAAGATTCCAAAACAACCACAAGGCATTCTATAGGTATGTCAAGAATCTAAATGGCAATGCTCGGATCTGCTCTGAGTTACAACAGAATGGCATTAAATATACTGATCCCAAGGATATTGCCAATATCCTGGCAGACTGAATCAGTGCTAACTTCACCCCCCTCTCACCCCCTAAAGGGCCCTTCTCAATACTGAAAGATTGCCACATTCTGGTAATAATGACCACACAGGTAAAAACCGCACTCTCCAAAGCTAATAATACAGCATCCATGGGACCAGATGACATATTGGGCTGTGTACTACATGAACTACAAAATGAACTGGCACCTCACCTAAGTGTCATGTTTAATCATAGCCTCATCTCAGACTTCGTGCCCACTGAGTGGCGCACAGCTACAGTTATCCCATTCCACAAGGGGGATCCACCTTGGAACCTGGGAACTACTGCCCCATCAGTCTGACAAGCCTGATCTGCAAGGCCATGGAACATATTATCATGGAACTTATAAACAAGGACATTGACAACCTTCAAACACTGGACCCCACCCAGTTTGGGTTCGTGAGGGGCTGATCTTGTCTCCTGAACCTGATTGACTTCTTCAGATCAGTCTCCAGAGCTGTGGACGAGGGTAAGGTGGTCCACACAGCCTATCTGGACTTCGCTAAGGCCTTCAATACCATTCCCCACTCTGGAATCATAGATAAACTTACTAAGCTGGGCATTAATCCCTATGTCACTTGATGTGTTGCCAACTGGCTTACTGACAGAACCTACACTGTAAAAGTAGCCGACTCCAAATCCAGCTCTAGACAAGTGATAAGTGGAGTACCTCAAGGTTCAGTCCTGGGACCGCTCTTGTTTGCCATCTACTTCTCTGAAGTACAGGCCAACACTAAGGGACTCTGGCTAACAAAGTTCACAGATGACTGCAAACTGGGAGCCATTATTGAATCCCCAAATGATGTGGATATTATACAAAAGGGCCTTACAGAAACAGATGCTTGGTGCCAGAGCCATGGGCTCAAGCTCAATGCCAAGAAATGTATAGTTACCCCCTTTGGGAAAAAACAGGTACCTGTGAATTACCACATAGTTGGCAGTACACTAAACACCGAAAGTGTGCTAAGAGACTTAGGGACACAGGTGGATAGTGGTCTCACCTTCTATAACCACATCGCCACAACAGTCAGAAAATCCTTCTATGTGGCACACCTCATCACTAAGGGCTTTTCATCCAGAAAAAAGGAGGTCACTGTCTCACTGTACTCATCCCTCATTAGACCCATTATAGAATACAATGCCCCATTTGGTATGTACCTCTCAAGACATCTGCAACAATTGAAATCTGAATTTTTGGAGAGAGGATACTTAGAAACTGAAATAGACAGCACAATTGAAGAAGCATGGGCACATAGATCCAAAAGATTTATTTAATATTGCTAGTGACAGACAGACTCTAGCTGAACCTTCAATTCATTCTTTAGATAGATTTAGAGTGGCTCTACAATATTCTAGTGATATTGACAGTTATTCCAACATCATTAGGAAACACTGGAATATTTTAAGAGGCATTCCTAAATTTATAAACATATTTGGCAGTACTCCGTCATTTTCTTTTAGAAATAACAAATCACTTAAACAGCATCTTTGTTACAAACCCATTCATTTTACAGGACCTAGTTCTAACAGCATAGGCACTTTCCCATGTAGAAATTGTTCTCCTTGTAAATATATTTACAGTCATGCCTTTTATACACATCCCACCTGCCATTTTAAAATTTCTTCATATCATTACACTGATTGTAAAACTGAAAATGTTCATTTTGCTTTTTGCCAAGTATGCCATGCATATTATGTGGGCAAAACCAACAGGTCATTTAAAGATAGAATTCTAGATCACAACAGAGATATCAGAAATAAGAAAGCAACCAATATACTCATATTATACATACAGATTCCTCACATGTTTTTAAGTTTTTAGTCTTACAAGTTATTGATAATACTATTAGAGGTGGTGATCTAGAAAATCGGACAGAAGCTGCCGAACAAAAATGGATTCTCTTACTTAATGCAGAGAAACCCCCTGGTCTTAATAACATGTCTTCATTAAAACCTTTTTTAAAAGCACAACCCCTTAAACATAAATATTAAATATGTATCATGTCTGTAATTTTTTATATATTTATATGTTTTTAACATTTATTTGCTTATTTATTATACATAGACTCCAGTAGTTAATATTCTGCAAGGTTTCTTTAGTTGCTCATTTAATTGCTTTTGATGTGCATTTATTCCTTTAAATGTTTAATTACATCACCTGACTTATGCATGGCACTATATAAGTAAATGTCCTTAGTTTTAACATTGTCTGATGCAGCGGCCCGTGAGTCGTGAAAGCGCTTACCTCCTTTGTTTTTGTTTCCTTATATATTTAAGTTTCTGCTTTGTAGGTTTGCGTGCAGTTTTCATTTTATTCTATTTTACATATACTTTACTGCACCTAACTGCACTCTGTACTCATATTTTTGCTCTTATTATACTCCGTCACATATCGTCTACTCTGAGGTGATCTCTGCTTAACATATAAGGCCATGTCAAACCCAGAGCTGTTGGACATGCTACACTTAAAGAAATCCCAATCCCTCAGAGCCACACGCTCCAGGGATCTAAACCTTGTCATCACAATAAAGAAAACATGCTGGAGGGATAGGTTCCTGACCCAGAGACTCCACAGACTCTGGAATAGACTGCCCATACATGTCAAGCAGAGCGCCTCTTTGGCCCTCTTCAAAAAGAATCTTGATGATTGGATGGGAGATAGGAAATTCACCCCTGGGATCACATCAGTCGCCCTGCTAGACAGGGGTCCAGGGAAGTAAATATTGTGGGAAGAAATAGCCAGAGAATTGTTATGGCTAGGCTTGTATAGGCCCTAGGGCCGATAGCCTAGTACTAACCTATGAACTTATGAACCTATTTAAAATGAATAAACTGAGTCATTATAGATAAAAAGTCAGTTGAGTGCACTTACTGTATTTTATCTTCTACATGAAGAGTTTAATTTATGCCCATGAATACTCATGTCTACTGCACTACAGAGTGAGTATGTTCATATAGTACCATCAATTTGTGACTGATTCATGCAGCCCTATGGACAGTTATTTAATCCACACACAGAATTTTCAAAAGTTGAATCAGGTTGCTTGGAATTTCTCCTAGCTGACATTTGCCAGCAACTCTAGGCTATTCTTGTACCCAGAGCACTATTGTCAAAGGACACAGGCACACACCATGGCTCTGTGCCAATGGGCCAGCATACTAGCAATCACTAGCTGATTTTTTTTTTTGTTATAGGAGGTAAAATAAAAATACATGCAGATGGCTAAGAAATGGTCATTTAAGGCATATGACATGACATTTGTAGTTTTGATATTTGTTGCTGAAAACAGGTTGAGACAGAAATAAAACTAAATTCTAATTTTCATTTTAGTCCATGTTGAAAATCATTTAACTTGAGTATATTTATAAACCATGTTGCTAGTTCTGTAATGTTCTTATGTACTGCTGTGCCAGCTGAGTCTAAAATCATGCAGAAGTATTTCCTCAGAAAAGTAGCGCAGACTTGGTCTAACAAGGTCTTCAGGGCATCCTGTATCATATATCAGAAAGGTTTATAAAGTTTAGTACAAACAGTTTGCTTTCAGTTGTGCAAATAAATATATTTAGTAGACGTAGTACCTCTGTAGATGAACAATGCAGACAAAAAGACCAGTAAAACTTGACTTTTCCCAGGATATTTCAGATGAAGACAGCTTCACAGCCAGGAGAAAATGTCAGAAAAAAGTCAGCAGAGGCAGTTAGGGAGGATGTGCACTCAATAATCACTATTTCTTCTTCTCATAAGCGTGTCAATCAGGTGGCAAGCATTTGTGAGCAGTCCAGTATCTGTTTCTTTAATGGGTGGCTTTGCAAAAGTTGCAAAAACTGAAAAGATACTCAGAAAAGAAGACAGCTATTTCTTTGTGTTTGATGATCAGGAAGGCCCAACTGGGCAGAGGCTGTTTTCTGTGCAGTACTTTTAACCCGGATAGTTTTCCAGTGCTGGGTTACAAAGACTCCAGTGGGAAAGTAGAAAGAGATTAAATTAGAAAGGTGAAAAGTACATTCTCATTTGGAATAGTGCACATACCTGACCTTGTATTACTTATACAGATGCCGACTAGTTTCTGAGGGGAATCTTATGAGAATAAAAACAAAAATAGCAATAACTGATGAAGACTGTCATATGATTTACTGTTAATATTTATTATTATTATTATTATTATTAGCATTATTATTATTATTGTTATTAAACTAGCAAATGAGAAAGACCCCTAAAATGCAAACTTAAGACACATAATGGGAGAAAGAAATGGCCAGCATAGTGTAGACCAGTAATGAGCAGCCATTCATTCCTGAATCATCTCTGACATTTATTAGACCTAACAGGAAGAAGGTGAGAAAAGTGGACTTTAGTAGATGGCCCTAATATGACTGAATCCAAGCAATCTGGTTATTTAACTGTTCAGACTCCAGTCATAAAGTGCAAGGTGGCTGTACAAAAGGTGATCACTGGGAGATTGTGGTTGCTGAATTAGTAAAAACAACCTTTGGTCATCATATTTTATGATTCAAGCTGCCGCCACCTCCCCCCTCAAAAAATAACATGCTGTTATTTAGGAATTGTATCATCTACAGTGAAACGACTATTGCTAGTAATTTTAAGCTACTGTTGCAGATAGAAAAGCACAATGTAACAGGTATGTGAAGTGTTGATAGTTGAGCTGATATAGATGTTTGACTTTGAAATTTTGGATTTAGAACACCTATGTGCCCAAGATATTATTGTTTAATGGAGAAAAGTTGGCAAGAGTTTATCTAGACAAATCCAATGCAAAAAGAATCACACTGAGGCATTTCATGTTTTTTTTTAATCAGGTAGAATGTTATCTATGCTATGCTAATAAAAAGCTACTCGTTTTTTTTTAACATTATTTCCCATGTACTGTTTGTTTTTTTCTCCTTTGAAACATTTGTATATGATATCTATATCTATAGCTCTCTCTCTCTCTATATATATATATATATATATACATACATACAGATAGATAGATATAGATGTATATGTGTGTCTGTGTGTGTGTTTGTATGTGTGCATTGGTACTATATTGATATCTTGTTAAGCTTCCACCCAATATTTCTATATACTTAACAGTTTTTTTTATCTCAGTTCTCCTTTGAAACTAGACACTGTTCTGTAGGATTAACTCAGTCAATAAAATGTAAATAAATAAATAAATGAAATCTAAGAACTTGCTAATAAACTTATCTTTTGTCACTGTGCATAGGCCATTGCTGAAAAGTGTCTATAGGCCAACGGACCACCCATGTGTCAAAACCAGACAAACAAATCAAATTAATAAATAAAAATATAGCAACACAGCACACGGTTTAAGGTTACAAGCTATAAATGAGCTTCAACCTGTAGACAGACTTTATTGCATCAGATTTTGCTTGCGTGCTATATGGATCTAAGCAATCACTTGGCAAGGCTATTTCTCCCATGTTGCTATAAATGGAACTTACATGGTTACAAACTAAAGTAAATAAACTATTAGGAAAAAAAAAAACATTCCCCATGTTCAATAAACTCTGTGTAGGTTTCACGCAAAGCCTACATGGAGGGTTTTGTCATACAAGATGCTGCTCATCACGTGGCATTGTGCCATGCATATTAATGAGGCATAGCATGCGTAAGCAAGGTTTTGCATCTCGCACCAGTGTTGCTGGCCGTGAAACCTCTAATATGAATGCGGAATAACATTTCTAATTTAGGTTGCTGACCATGAAAGCAGATTGTATGACAACACAGCAACTGCTTTTTCCTGTCTTGAGTTTTATTCATTAAAGTTTGTTTGGAGCACTGCCATAGATTGTTTTTCCTCATTTCAACTATTTCTCCATTTTTTTTCTGGGCTGGTGTTTGCACGATGTGCCACTTAGCACAAACATGTTTGGCTGTGCTCATCTGGTTTGCAAATAACATGGCAGTACACAAACTGGATGAATGGATGGACCACTCAGGTTGCAGACAGGACCCAGGCAGCCACAAACATAAACTAGATGCATTCAATTAATTCTACTGGCCATCGGGCAAACCCAGTAAGTGGCATTGTGCTGTGATTAACACTGAGAAATTTATAATGAATATTAAGATAGGGAATGTCATATAAGTATTCCTGTGGCAGCAAGTGTTAAGTGTAGGTCTGGAGTGCTGATGGTCCTGGGTCCTAGTACAGGGTGTGCAAACTTTGTTTTACTGTTGTGACATTGCAAATTATAGCAATGAAATGCAACATACACAATTGTTTTCTCAACCTTCTTGTGGTAACAGCTGTAAGTGTAGTACTACTGTACATATGGTCCAGGGTTTGGATACAGCATATTTCATACACTTCACATTATAGTCACTCTCACTTATAACACTTGACATAGTGAAGCTGATATTAATATTTTGTGTGTGAGGACTGAGACACTAATATTGTGTCAGTTAATTACTTATTTATTTATCTATGTATTGCCCATTTATTACCAAAATTATGACTGTGGTATACTGTTTACTATGTTCATGCAAGTATATTTCTACTATCGGGACTGCCATGGCCTCCCCATTTGACTAACACATTTACACAAGTGTCTGTATTTCAAATACCCTTGAAACTGCACTGCTTGCCACTATTGCACATCGCTTACTATTGTGCAAACACATTGCCCGGAAGTGCTCACCCTCAACTACAGTGTTTGCACGATGGTACTCAATGCGCAACTTTTTCAAATATTGTAAAACCAAAAAGTGTGCACTCTCAGTAGGAGTGATATGTGCAGTTGGTGGAAAAACAGTAGGATACTAAATGCAATTGGCGGGAAATGCTCATTCTGCATTGGACTTGATCTATGGTAGTCATGTCTAGTGTTTCTGGTGTGAGAGTGCTCTTCTGAGCTCAAAGGAAGGGTGTTCAGGACTCGAGTCCAAAGTCTTTATTGGACTCCTAGTTAAGGAGAATGGGCCACTATTGCTGCAGCCAGACTATTTAGACTCAGAAATCAAGTATGAAGCCTGGAATAGTATTGCCAGGCATTTGACCAGTGCTACAGGTATCCCCCGAACTAGAGAACAATGCCAACATCATTTTGATGATCTCTGGAGGAGAAAGCAGGATACCCTCGACCATTGGATCAGGGAATTTAGTATGGGGACACCCCACAGATGTGTAAGTATCAATTATAATGACTAATTGTAAGAGTTAAACGCTGAATATAATATAGACTGGTATTCATAATGGTTTTCTTTTCTGTTTTGTTTTTTTCCACAGCTGCCACTGAACAAGCATTGAATGACAGATGCCATGCCACGAGATTGCAAGATCACGAGAAGCATATGTTATGTATGTATCAGAACAGCACTGTTATTGTAGCATAATTGGTATTTAATACAGTTGTATTAAACTGAGCATGCATATCTCAACTGTAAAAGAAAGTATGCATGCCTTAATCTGTAGCACAATGCAACAATTCCATATTCTCAAATAGCAGTGAGCATGCGTCTCCAAACTGTAAAAGGAAAGTATGCATGCAGTAGTCTGTAGGACAAAATAACAGTACAGTATTAGAGAGCTGTCAGTGTTTGTGGGTTCAAAAACCACAGTTCCCAAATATTCCCAAATATACAATACTGTTAGCTTTTCATCATTATTGCAATGTAAATACAGACCTCTATACCGGTGGCACAAATGGTCTGCTGTAAACTGTAATCAGTATAACTGGAACTTGCATATGTGTAATATATGCACATATCAAGGATTGCTGGCTGCAATCTATACTATAGTGTGCATCTGTTATGAACTGGGTAGTCTTAAAAGTAATAAAGAAATTTGTTAGGAGTTTTTAGTGTTAAAAGTAAAGGTAACAGAATAGAGTCAAATAATTATAACAATGCTTTGTATGTCACATACAAAGTTACAAATGTTCTCCCTTTTTTTTCTTACCCCAGCCCTTATCTTCTCTTTTTTATTATTTTATTTGTTGTTGTTTTTTTCCACACAGTACAGCAGGGTAAGCCTGCCCCACAGGATCCTCCTTCCCTGAATCCACCGGCTACAGCACCGCTGCCCAGCACATCTCATACCTGACCTGGCTGTACCCCCTCTGCTGCTCCTGCACTACCTGGCTCCTCAGGTAGTTCTGCCCAGGAGGATAGGCCTGTGTTTCCCTCCTGGAGCAGTGGTGGAGGTGGTGTCTTTATCACCCAAGAAGATCTGCCAGGGATGGTGCATAGGATTGTGTGCTGCACTGTGGGTGCACACCTATGCTGGATGGAGCACCTGCTCTCCATCCTGGTTCAAAATACCCAAAGGAGATGTAGACATCTGGCACTGCAGGCAGTGGTGTAGTGAGGTGACAGTAATGACAGTCCAGTCAGTGAGGACTCAATTCTCAATGTCACCCAGCTTGACATGCATGGGACCTCAATTTTCCCACCCTCTCCCCAACCGTGGTGTTCAGCCACCTCTTGTGTCCTTCACCACCCCTCTGTCTTGTCTTGTATGTTCTGTCTGTCTGATATTGCTTCCTCACCTAACCAACTTACCTGGCCCAGACATAGATATGTCCCTTCCCCAACATTCCTCGCTCTCTGGAAATAAAAAGGGGAGGCACCTGGCCAAAAAATAATTTGTCCCATACATAGCTGTCCATTTCACACACATGTCTTCTTGACACCCTTGATTTGTTCCAGTTGGCTATACAACATGATTGTGTTGTGGTCACCCTTCTCTCTGGAGATGACAGTACAAATTCAGCTAATATTCTGCATTTTGTGTCTTTTGGCTTTTCCCGGTTAGGGGTCGCCACAGCGGAACTCCAGTCCGCTAATGATTGGTAGTTGATTTTTACATGCCGAGTTACCAGCCCTGACGCACAACCTTCAACGAAGGTACGCCCATTCACGCATGTCTCCACCCAGAAGAAGCTCTAGCTGAGAATCGAACCGGACAGCATCTTACTGTGAGGCGACAACGCTACCGCAGCAATTCAGCTAATATTCTGTATATATGATCATGTTTTACTGTTGAAGAAATGGATAGCTATGGTTCTTTCCTACATCCCTCCTGCACATTCCTGCTCTCCTTTTACTTTGTTTTCCCCCTGCTTGCTCCCCATTTCACCACTTTCCTGTCCTCCCTATTTCTTTTCTTTAAAGAATAATTGTACAATGGTGCACATCATGCACCAATGTGAAGTAACAGTGAACGGCATCGATATAAGTAAATGTATTTAAAAGTATCATACACACTTGTAAAATTACTACTTACACCAGTATTCAAACCCAGTAATATTTGCCTCCAACAATAATGCATTAACATGTGCTGCCACAGAGTCAGTTAATTAGAAGATGTGTTTTATACAATCAATAGTAATTGTCACAGTTTAGCAAGGATTTCCTTTGTAGTCCCCCATGCTTGCTTCCCATATCACCAATGTCATATCTTCCCCATTAATTTTGTATGAAGCATCATTGTGTGATCCCCAGTAATGTTTTATAAAGCATTATTGCGCAATACCCATTTAGTTTTATAAAGCATTAGTGTGTGATGGTGCTTATCTTGCATCATCGCTAGACAAAGCTAATACAAATGTAGTTCAATGTATTGGCTACAGCTGTATTCAAAGCCAGTACCATCTGGCCCCAAAAAGGAATGTATCACTGCATTAAGTGAATTAATACCTGCAGCCAGAGAGTCATTTAAGTAGCATGTGTATGTAACAGCAGTTAAGTCTACCATTTCCTATTCAGTCTTTAAAATACACTCACCTGAGTCTATAGCACTATCTGTTAATACATTGATCCATTCCTTTTTGGGGTCAGATGGTACTGGGTTTGAATCCAGGTGTATTTTACAGTTTCAAATACTTTTACGTGTAAGTCTAGATCCTAAAGTGTAATGTGGAGTCTCTATAATATACCTGATAATTAACTGACTGTGTGGTAGCACGTGTTCATGCACTCAGTGGAGTAATATGTAAATTTTTGGGCTAGATGGCACTGGTTTTGGATACAGATTTATCTAATACTTGTAACTGTTTTTTTGCCATTGGCGCGATGTGTACCATCCCACAATTATGCTTTAAAGAAAAAAAATGGGAAAGATAGGACATTGGTGAAATGGAGATCAAGTCAGGGGAAAACAAAGTGAAAGGAGTGCAGAAATGTACAGGAGGGTTGTAGGAAAGAACCACAGCAATCCATTTCTTCAACAGTAAGACATGATCATATGTGCAGAATATTAGCTGAATTTGGGGTGTCACCCCCAGAGAGAGTTGTGACCACAACACAATAATTTTGTATAGCCAATTGGACTGAATCAAGGGTGTCAAGAAGACATGTATGGAAAATGGACAGCTATGCATGGGATGACTTTTTTTTTTTTTTTGGGACAGGTGCCCCTTTTATTTATTTATTTATTTTTTTTTTTGGGGAGAGAGAGAGAGAGAGGAATGTTGGGGAAGGAACATAGGTATTTCTAGGTCAGGTAGGTTGAGTAGGCGAGGAAGCAACCACAGACAGGACATATAAGGCAAGATACAGGGACAGTGAAAGACACAAGAGACTGGTGAACACCATGGTTGGGGTGTGGGTGGGGAGATCACAAACCCATGGACTTGAAGCTGCTTGACAGTGAGAATTGAGTTATTACCCACTGGACTGTCATCACTGTCACCTCACTGCACCGATGGCTGCAGTGTCTGCTGTCTATTTCGGCTCATGTTATTCAGTACAATGATGGAGATTACTGTCTCCATCTGGTGTAGGCATGCACCAACTGTGTGGTGCACAATCCTATGTACCAACTCTGGCAGTTCATTGCAGACATCACCACCTCTGCCACTGCTCCTGGAGGGAACCACTGGCCTTTCCTGCAGGGCAGAACTACCTGAGAAGCCAGGTAGTGCAGGGGCAGCAGAAGGGGTGCTACCAAGTTGTGTCCCAGATATGCTGGGCCTTGGTGGTGTAGCTGGTGGAATGGGGGCAGGTGGATCTTGTGGGGCAGGCCCACCCCACTGTTCTGTGGGAAAAAAATAAAAACTTAGAAAAAAAAAAAGAGAGAGAGAGAAGATAAGGGTTAGGGTGAGAGAAAACAAGGGCGAACATTAGCAACTTCATGAGTGATGTACAATGCATTGATACAATTATTTGACTCTATTCTGTTACCTTTACTTTTAAGACTACCAACTCCTAACAAATAACTTTTTTACAGTTAAGTCTACCCAGCTTATAACAGATGTACATTATACTACAGATTGCAGCAAGCAATCCTAGATGTGTGCATATATTGCACATATGCATGTTCCAATTATACTGACTACAGTTTACAGCAGGCCATTGGTGCCACTGCTCTAGAGGTCTGATGTTACATTACAATATTGATGAAAACTTAACAGGACTGTATACATAGGAAGTGTGTTTTTTGAACCCACAACCTCCAACTACTCTCTAATGCTGAATTGTTATTTTGGCCTACAGACTAATGCATGCATACTTTCCTGTTACAGTTGAGAGATGCATGCTCAATTTGATACAACTATATAATAAACTAAAAAAAGGTGTCTTTACTTTTAATGCTACAATAACAGTACTGTTTGGATGAATACATACCACATGCTTCTCACATCCATGCCAGTCTAGTGGCATGGCTTTGCGCATTTAGTTCTCGGTCATTGATAGCTGCAAAAAAAGCAGAATAGAATGGAATACCTTTATGAATACCAATCCTGGTTGTATCCAGTTTTTAACTCTTACAAGTAGTCTCTGTAAGTGATACCTACACATCTGTGAGGTGCCCCCGATCCTATATTCCTTGATCCAATGTTCAAGGGTATCCCTCTTCCTTATCCAGAAGTTTCTGCAGTAATTCTTGCATAGCTCATCATTGTGAAGAATACTAGTAGCACTGGTCAAAGCCCCAGCAAGACTATTCCATGCCTCTGACTTGTAATCTGAGCCACAGTAGTCCCTTAGCAATAGCCTAAGCCCATGTTCATTCACTAGGAGTCCAACAAATACTTTGGACTCCTGGACACCCCATCTTTGAGTAGGGAATCTCAAAATCTCTCCACAACTGCCTGACATGCCTACCACAGATCAAGACCAATATAGAATGATGTTTTCCTGCCAATAGCAGGTATCTCGTTTACTGAGAGTGCCCACTTTTTGGTTTTGCAACATTTGAAAATGTTGCACTTTGATTACCAACATGCAAAAACAGTACTTAAGGGTGTGAACT
Source organism: Protopterus annectens (assembly GCF_019279795.1). NCBI lineage: Eukaryota > Metazoa > Chordata > Ceratodontiformes > Protopteridae > Protopterus > Protopterus annectens. The sequence goes on along the minus strand of NC_056731.1, from coordinate 1,653,417,048 downwards.
GGCAGGGAATATGTTTGAGTGATGGCCAGTAGTATTAATTGAATGCATCTCATTTATGTTTGTGGCTGCCTGAGTCCTGTCTGCTACCTGGGTGGTCTATTTGCCCATTTTGTGCACTACTGCTCCACATGCAAACCAGATGATCATAGCCAAACCCATTTGTGCTAAGAGGCCATCTCACAAACAGTCCCCCCCCCAAAAGCAACTGAGAAATAGTTGAAATGAGGAAAATCAATCTATAGGATCATAGGCGGTTACTAGGCTATTGGCCCTGAGCCCCTTATAAGCCTAGCCAAGAGTTTGTCCCATGTTTAGAAAAATCAGCACTCAATGCCCCTGTCCAGGAGGGACATGGATGGAATCCCAGGGGAGTATTTTCTGTTTCCCATCCAGTTATCCAGCTTGCGCTTAAAAAAGGATAAAGAGGTACTCTGCTTATTGTGGAGAGGGAGTCTATTCCATAGATGGGGGAGTCTCTGGGGATGCAAATCTGTCCTGCCAACAAGTCTTGTTGATGTCACAGACCAGGCTGAGGCCGCTCATGTAGGTTACTCAAGTGGAGCTTGACTTGCGGATATGCAGCAGTTCCATCAAGGTGGTGTCCGTGATTGCCTTGTATACCAGACAGAGATCATCTCTGAGGAGTCTGTATGAAACTGAGTAGAGGGATAGGGCTTTCAGCCTATCTGTGTATGGTAGATGTTTGAGGCCCTGGATTCTCCTGGTGAGGAACCTCTGTGGTCTCTCCAGCTGCTGCATGTGCTTTGTGAGCTACATGCTGAAAGAGGCATTGTTCTCAGTAATGGGCCTTATAAGGGAAGAATACAGAGATGTTATGATCTCCTTGTCCCTGTACGAGTTACGCTTACTTATGTAGAAGGTTTTTCATACAACGGAAGCAACATGGTGGTCAAAAGTCAGGTTCTTATCAACCTGGGTGCCCAAATCCCTCATGACTGATTGAGTGCTTAGGACATTGTTATTAATGTGATAATTTGTGGGGATGTCACTCTCCCCAAAGGGGATGATAATGCATTTTTTGGTATTCAACTTGAGGCCATGTTTCTGGCACCAGTCATTTGTCTGAATGAGACCCTCTTGGAGGATGTCCACATCACTAGGGGAACTGATGACAGCACGGAACTTGCAGTCATCTACAAACTTGGTCAGCCATAGCCCACTATTTTTTGGCCTGCACCTCAAAAAAGTATATCCCAAATAACAGAGGCCTCAAGACTGGACCCTGGGGTACGCCACTTGTTACAGGTCTACTGCTTGAGGTGGCTTTCCATATTTTGACGGTGTGGGTTCTATCAGTAAGCCAGCTTGCTACCTGTCTGGTAACATATGGATTGATGCTTAGTTGTGAGAGTTTATCTATTATGCCCGAATGGGGAATAGTGTCATAGGCTTTGGCCAGGTCAAGGTAGGTGGTGTGCACAGTCTTCCCCTCATCCATGGCTTTGGTGACTGTCTCAAAGACGCCAACCAAATTTAGCAAACATGACCTCCCCTTGATGAAGCCAAACTGTGTGGGATCAAAGGTTTGGAGGTTGCCAATGTCCTTGTTAATGAGGTTCATGATAATCTGTTCCATGGTCTTGCAGATCAGGCTAGTTAGGCTGATGGGTCTATAATTTCCCACATCGGTGGATGCTCCACCTTTGTGTAAAGGGATGACAGTGGCTGTCCACTCAGCTGGGATGAAGCCAGTACTCAGGCTTTGGTTGAATAGGGTGCCTAATGGTGCTGCAAGTTCCTCCCTGAGTTCATGTAGGATGCAGCCTGGGATGTTATTGAGTCCCATGGAAGCTGTACTTTTTGCCTTTTACAGAGCAGTGATGACCTGTTCCCTAGATATAAGGGGAAGGGATCAGGTACTGGGGATGCCCAGATTTACTGATGGGGGGACAGAAGGGTAAAGTTTTCACTGAATCTATCATCCAGCAAGTTTGCTATATCTATGACATTTGTATATGTGATGTCCTTGACCACCAGTTCTGAACAGATCTGGGTGCTTCCTTTGAGGTTGCAGACATATGTGAAGAAGGCATTATGATTGTCTATAGTCGATGTTGCCAGTTTGGACTCGAAGTTTGCTTCGGAGGATTTCACTAGTGCTCTTATTTGCTTATTCAGGCTAAGGAGACATTGCTTCCAATTGGTCACCTGCTCCTTCTTGGTCTATGACATACACAGTAGAAAATGTTAATACACATGAGATATATCTACATAGGTCTGGAGTTCAACTCTCACTCCAATACACCTCCAGAAAACAGGATGGGTGTCTTATCCATCTTTGCCACACAAACAGATTTGCAGCAAAGAAATTAAGTAATTCCTCCTACAACCAAGTGCAACTAAATGTAGACTGATATCAAGGCATAAACTATTTGTACATTTATTATATTTAATATATTTGGATGTAGTGCACTTAGTGATTACACAGCCTGTTATGATTATTGCTTGAAAATATATAGCTCTGTCTTACTTTTCTGTGTTTCTTGGTCATTCATCAGTTGTCTGACCAGTACTCATAGACATGCAGTGTGTAAGCCAGTCTATATCATTTACCTTAAAAATATGTGAGGATATTGATTGGGAATACTATGATATGCAGTTGCCATCAAATAAAGGGCAGGTTGGATGGCACAAACAAGTGTATACTGCTCTTTTGGGTGTGGGGAGCAAATTTGAGTTCATGTTATGGCACATACAAGGGTACACTGTTTTTCTGTGGGAGGGGGGACCAAGCTGAGCTACTGTTATGGCACAAACAATGATATCTTGCTCTTGTTACTCTCCTTGTTTTGCATCCTGCCTGTTTGATCTTGTGAGGGTTGTGAAGTCAGAAACTGCAATGTATCTCATTGCTTTCTAATTTCTCTCTGTAATGATTTTTCTATTACAAATGTATGATACTAAACTGAAGGCATGCAGTGATCATCGGTACTTTGGAGAGGTATGAATGTTTGAATCTTTGATGCCTGAGACCTTCTACTTGCTAATAGACACATACAAGTCATATAGCTCTCTCCTGTCACATATTACATTAATTTCTGTCCAAATTTCCCACCTTTCGCTTGCTGATAGTACCAAGTGATGAAATACAAGGATATGCCATAACATTATTATACAATACAGTACATGTTCAGGACTTACCTTGTAAATTCAGCAGTTGCCAATATGTCAGCTCAGGGATGACTGGGATGCAAGCAGTACCCAGCCAATACATGTGGAGGTAAAGGCTCTTTCCCTGAGTTGAGGTTAGCAGAGGTTGCAGAGTTCCTGTAGTGTGTCCCTGTCTACCATGTAGCAATCTACAGTGTCCATATTGTGTATGTTGTGATAAGTTAAATGTGGCATGAAACCTCTTCTCAGTCTCAGTCTTGGCCTAGGCCTATTGTCAGCAGCAACAGCAGCATTGCCTGCAGCCTCTAGTACATGCAAATAGATTAGATCAGCAGCAGCTCCTAACATTCTGTCTGTGTAGACTTTCTGTGTCTGTACTCTACAACTTTTGAAATCCCCAGGAAAAGAAAAACATCATGGAGTCTTCATGGATGCTTTATAACTTGTTGAATAGCTGCACCAGATTAGTTGATTAGCATGAAATTTGGCTGCTTATGTTGTAATTAGCATCTCTGAAACAGAGGCTAAGATGGATGCAATCCATTAATAATCTATCCCGTTATAAAAAGGCAACTGTTTAGCTAGCCAAACAGATGGTAAGCATACCTCTCAACCTGGAAACATCAAAAATCTGGATAAGGCCCATGACAAATAGGTACAAATCTGTATGCTGATTAATATCTAATTTGCATACACAATTACATAACCCACCCACTCCAATGGAATTTTGGGATACCAACTTTCAAATGCAAACTGAAGAACAGACAACCAAAATATGGCACCAGGGTCCCCTTGCAGCCATTCCAATGTCCCATTACCTGGCTGTTTCGCCCCATTTACCATAAACACTAATGTATGCATACTGCTTTACTTCTACAATGATTATTTTGATTTTAATTTTACATTTTACAGCACAGCAATGCAGAAACACTAATAGACATCTGGTAAACAAAGCAATACTGTCTCACAATGAAAATAGGCTTGGCATTAAAACTTCTCTGCCCTTGAAACTCACATTTATTGAAACAGCATTGAAACTCACACCACATCCAAAGAAAATGCATCTGGCCAGTGGTGGATAAACTGAGCCCTTACTACAACATTTCCTAGAAAGGACAGCCTATGCACAATGGCATCAGATTACACAAAAAAAAGTTTACAAAAACTCATTTCAAGATTACAAAGATTTCTGAATACATGACAAACCACAACTGGTATACATACATGTATCAACCCCATGCATATGGCATATTTAACTTTTAGCTACCCCTCACAATTTTCCATTAAATATTTGTAAAATAAGTATGTATTTATTTTAAATTAGAGCATATTTTGATTTTATATTAATTTACTTCCTCTATACATACAGTGAACCAACTGTGTGCTTTGATACTTTACTTTGATAGGATTAGCCTTGGAGTTAATGGAGTTAAAGGGGTTGTCTTATTAAAAGGATAACAATTTAAAGTTAACCATAATGGCAGATACCTTCATGAGAGTGTTAAGAAAATAAAATAATGACAGACATCCTGATTGTGAATGTACCTAGTACAAGGATTAATAATTTCTTGCTGCATTGGATGGTGGTGATGAAGTGGACAGATAAAAACATGTCATACATTTTATCCATTTACTAGTGACTCAGAATCAAAAGTTAAAACATACAAAAATGTGTACCATGTTTTATTATGCAGTGTTGGTTGACCAAGTTGTTGGATGTTCATCAGAAGTCCAAGGACAGAAACTCAAACTGAAAACATGCAAGCAAAACAATACATTCACACCATATTTTCACAAGCAATTAAGTGTTCAGCTATATATACTATTGAAGCAGGTACACTCAAATCAACATTTTGTTCAGGTATTACATCAGGTGTAGAAATTAAAGCAATCACAAAGTGAGTCTATGAATAGAGAGTCAATAGTTAAAAGTCCCAATGTCCTGCACTGATAAACTCAAGTCAGAGAAATGGGAGGCCCTAACTTGTACCCAAAAGAGATTGTCACCAACAGCATACATGTATATTGCTGCTCAGAATACCACTTAGTGCTAACAACTAACTTCAACCAAGAAGCACTTAAAATACAAGTTAGTCTCTCTTCTCTCTCTAGCTATCAAACTGGCCATCTGCCAACTATGTGTATTACTCGTTAGAAATGTTTGGTGTAATACAAAAGTCTTCATTTAAAGATTGACAGTAAACTGTGTGCCCTGTGCCGATGATTATACACTGGACTCGATGCATTCTGCAAAGGAATGGACTAGTTGCTTCAGGATCATTGTTTAATGGTAGTTAATAACTGCTACAACAAAAAATAAGTATGTAAATAAATAAATCAATGTTTAAATGAGGTGACCGTAGTGTTTTTTTTTTCCATTTGTTATCTGGAAAATGCACCAATTCTCAATTATGTATTTCCTCTGGTACTGCTAAGAGCTTATTTATGTTACTTTATATATGTGCCAGGCTCTTGCCATACATGCCATACATGCAGTGCCATTTCACCAGAATGCTTTGTTTTGTGAAAAAGAAATACAAATAGATTTAGAGGGTATAGAGTTCAACTATCGACTGATTTAGTTATTCCTACTTATTTGTTAGTTGCAAGAAATCTTTTCAACCATGACTGATTCTTCGGGAAATAAAAGCTTGCAAGAATCTTTCAGTTATCCATTTCGGGATGACCAAATATATGGCGAAGCTTTTGAATTAATAAATAATATCGACAAATTTATATTGAAAAATAATAAAGCTGATCACAAGAGACAACGTTCTATTTATTGCAGTCATAACTCTCAACCTTCAATCTCCAAAATGTGGTGCACTATCTCTCATATGTAATGTGGAGCAAATGGAAGTGCGGCACGTTTACTTTCAGCTTCAACTAAACCATTACTTTGAAAAAGTAATCTGATTCAATATTGCATGCTTACCATCAATATCAGTTAAAGTCTCCACACTGACTGTGAATGCCGAGCCTTCTAAAATCCGGCAAGCGAGACGTTTGGCCATAATACATCCACATTCCATTGCAGGCTAGCTGAGCAAAAAAGCAGGCAGGAGCTAATAAAATCCAGGCGCAAGCAATACAAGCAAGCCATTCCCACTCGCAAAAGCATTTGATTTGAGCCTATGTGTGCAAGCTCAATTCTGACAGGCTGGTAGCCCTGACAGAGCTGATGTCATCGCGCATGCAATGATGTCAGCTGATGAAGTGTGAAAAATAAAAAAATAAAAAATAAGAAACAAAAAAATCGGAAATCAATTGGTGCTACTCTGTAATCATGGCACCCCATTTTTGGACCCCAAAACTCGGTAAAAAACGAATAATTCGGGACAGTTGGGAGGTATGATGGTAAGGACACTTGCTACATGTCTGCAGGACTTTGCAGAAGTGTATTTCTTCATAAGATATTTTTACAGAGGAGTATTGAACTCCAGCAGGTATGTGCCCATTTTGTTACCTATATAATGCACTGGAATATATTTATGAATAATGTGAAGCAAAGGCTCTTCCACTTTTATCTGTATGCATCAGTTAAAAGTGTACTGATGGCATGGCTTTGTTTGTCAAGCCATTTCAGAGTTACACATGATTGATAACACTTGAAAGTAGAATGCTGTATGATAAATATGTACAAATGTTTCAGGGACAGGACATTTGAAAGCACTTTTAGCATTTCAAATATGTTTTATTAGCAAAATGGTTCATATACCTGTTCTTTTATGGATGGGTGGAGAAAAGAAGAGTTACTGTTATGTCACAAACTAGAATGGACTGTTCTTTTGGGAGACCATGGGTGAATTGTTATGCAGATATTAATGTAATCCTGTGTTTCTTCCTTTGTATCACAGGAGACCATGACAGTGGGAGTGTGGGCCCTGTGCCACCTAATGTCAGTGTCTCAGCAGACACTGATAATGATGGTAGCCAAACTGAGGCACAGTGGATTCAGAGGTTGAATCTGACACAGAGGTTGACATCCAGCCACCACCTTAATTTTCCCCAGAGCCAGTAGGCCTATGCGTACCCAGTCCACTGAGTACACAGATATATGACAGGTGGAGGATGAAGACATTGATCATGGAAGTATGCCTACTGCAGCTTCCATGTCTGACTCTGGTCATAGCCAAAGTGTGGGTGAGGTGCCACTGAGGAGGGTTGATAGGGGTGCTTGAAGGGGGCCTGTTGTTTCTCCTCCACCTAGTGCAAGTGTCTCTTCCCGTATCACTCAGCAGATGTTTAGGGCCATCATGGAGGCACAGGCATGTTCAGAAAGGTGCTCCAGACAAATACTCAGGTTTGTAGAAGTAGCACAGTCTGACATGCGTGTTTGCCTCCACTTAGTTGCCAATCCAATGGCTCAGATGAATGACATGTTGGAGTGAGCAGTGTCAGTGATAGAACATCTGTTGGGAGGGAATGGCATCCTCATGCGCATAGGTCAGTCACAACATCGGCTGATAGCCAATGTGGCAATCTCCAGTCACGATCCCATCATGGCAGTACTTCCACTGCTCCATCAGTGAGTGTGCTGTCTACACCCAGATGTGTCATACTATGGAGTCATGGTTCTGAGCATTCCCATGAAGGGAGCATGTCCAGCAGACATCGTTCACATTCAGGTGGCAGCACTACATCTCGCCTTGGGTGTGGAGGTGTTAGTGCAACTTCTGGCAGAGCCAGTTCTCATGGATGGGAGTGACAGTGATGAACTGCCAACTCTACCATGCACAGCTCACATCTGTCCGACATTCCAGTATGTAGAGCTAGCACTAAGGTTGGCTGTGTTCATGCAGTCTCTCACACACCACTTTCACATGGAGGACTCCTACAGGCACACATGCAACAGTTACATGGTTTGGTCTGCCTGCTTTCCTTTCTTACTCACACACACTCGCCAACCTTTTGTGTCAGCATAGGCTTCCTGCCCCCCCCCCCACAACACCCTGGGCAAGTGATAAATGTGCCATATCCCTGTTTTCTTGCTTTTGGATTCAGGGATACAAAAGCTTTATGTCTGATGCACAGGGTGCATAGCTACATTAATGCTTAATATATATGCATTTGTGGTGTTGGACTGCTAATTGTACCTGTCACTTATATTTGCCTTGCCAAGTTATACATAGAATAGCATCATCATTTTACTACTTTATAGTGTATTCTCTTGTAAAGGTTATGAAGTCGGAAACTGCAATGTGACTCATTACTTTCTAACTTTTCTCTTTAATGATTTTCTACTACAAATGTATGGTACACATCATAAGTCATGCCACCACATTCAGATCTCAGGACTGTCTGACAGCACTGTAGTCAAATCTCATCAGAACAGTAATATAGTATAATGTTCTCTTTTTCATGTACCTCAAAAGACACATGCAGCAGCTGGACAGAGCACAGGGTTTTCTCATCAAGATAACACAGGGCCTACAAATCATGCCATGATGTATGTGGATAGATTAAAAGACATGGCACTGTAATCTGTCTGATATTGGATGAGGTGATGTCTGCCAGACCTCCATGCCAGTGTCTGATCATGCCCTGGTGGGATGATTGCATATGCAATAATCTGATATAGCCAATGACATCAGCATTGTCTGTTGAGAATATGGTAATAAGTGTCCCACATGCTGGTGTAAAATCCTCTATGTAATGTCAAGTAATGGAGCATACATACATACATACACACACACACACACACACACACACACACACACACACACACACACACACACACACACACACACACACACACTTGACTGCAGTAAGAATAGAACCCCTACCTAAGTGCACAGACTACAGAACACAGTACTTAATGCAAGCACCACAATACGAGCCTGATTTGTACAGAAGTGCAGGTGAACTTATAGTAGATGACATCAGCAGGTCATGTGGGAAGCAAGAGTTTGTGAGGGCTGTATGAAACAGATGTGTAGGCTTGTGTAAGTATTAAAATACTGGCAAGCCATGCCATTGGATAAGTGCTGTAGGATAGCATGATTACTCTGCTGACCAGAGACACTCACACACCAAGTTGACTGCATTGAGAACAGAACCTCTACCTATCTAAGTGCACGTACTACAGAACACAGTACTTAATCCAAGCAGTATGACACAAGCCTGATTTATACAGGAGTGCAGGTCAACTTATAGTAGAGGCCATGTGGGAGACAAGAGGTTGGGAGGCCTGCCTGAAATGGATTTGTAGGCAGGTGCAAGTATCAAAATACTGTCAGTTTATAGGATTGGGGCATTAACTGCAGGATGCACACTTGCTCTTCTGGCTATGCACACACACACACACACACACACACACACACACACACACACACACACACACACACACACACACACACACACACACACACACACACTTGACTGCAGTGAGAACAGAACCTCATATCTATCTAAATACACAGACTACAGAACTCAAAACTTTATGCAGGCACCACTACACAAGTCTGACTTATACAGGACTGCAGGTGAACTTATAGTAGATGACATCAGCAGGCTATGGGGACAGTAGGTTGGGAGACCTGTATAGGCACATAGATTCATAGATTCATATGATGCCAGTAGCTTAACAGCACTAGGGTGTGTATAAGCCTAGCCATGTAAAAACACAAGTACCCTTACTGAGCATAGTTGGATGTTTGAGTTTAGCAGAGTGAGGTTGTGAGCACCACCAACTGACCCAGTCCATGAGGGAGCACACAACATTATATATTACATTTTGCAGTGTGGTTGATATATACGTAGAAAAAATACTGAGACCCCAGGGTTGTACTGCTTGGTGGTGGGGGGACAACACATGGATGTATTGTAAATATATGACATATAGTTAGATCATGCCATTAGTATGCAATTTTTCCACATGTAGTTTTATGTCATACAAAGGAAAGGAACAATAAACACCAATAATAAAGCATCATATATGCAGTTCCATAGCACAGTGGGCAGTGGATTTGTGAGATGCTTAAAGTGTACACACATGTGGGTTACACCTGTTTGCACATAGGTAAACAGTGAGCCACATTGCTAACATCTGGCAAGCAGAATGAAACAGTGGCAAGTATAGGCAGTCATGTATGAGTTTTTCACAAAAGTTAAAGGCATGCCAGTCCAGATAGCAGGAATACATTTACATACTATAGTGCACAGTATACCCACATCATATATTTGATCATAAACCTGATAATACATGGATCACTCCATCAATAAAAGTAATGCTGTATGGAATATGATGAATACAAACATAGGGCCCTGTGTATGTCAGTCCTATACTTACACCTGTTGCCAAAAGAATGTGGAGGAAACAGTTGTTTATGTTTCACTTCATTGCTGCAAACTGCAGTGCCACAGTGGTAAAACAAAGTTTGCACATTCTGTACTAGAACCCAGTACCGTCTGTACTCCAGGTTGGTTTTTCATGATGGCCAAGGGCATTAATTGAATGTATCCAGTTTCCATTTTTGGCTGTCTGCTACCTAAGTGGTCCACCATGCTTCACACAACCCAGATGAACACAGCTAAACCTGAAGTTTATTTGTTCCCCAGTTCCACTGTTTGAGCTGTGTAGTGCATCATGCAAAAAGTGCAATTAAAAATGAGAAGAATAAGGAAAAAAAAACTTTGTAATGGACAGATATAGGTAAAATAAGTATCTACTGTCACATGTCAAGGTACTTTCTGTAACAATCCACCAGTATTTACTTGATTATCGGGCCAAGTTAAGAAGTACAAGGATATGCCATAATATTATTAAATAATACATTCTAGTTTAAGGACTTGCCTTAGAAATGCAGCAGAGACACAATTTTATTTCAAGGCTAAAATTTTGGTGATACTGTACGTGCGTATATCCCCGGCTGATTCATGCAGATGTGGGTGTGCAGTGGGTGTAACTTCCAATTTCCTCAATGTAGTGGGATCTCAGAGTTGGAATATTTCATTTGTAAGGAGTGTGGGGGGTGCAGGGAACATAGCCCTCCTGCAAAAACATAAAAAACATTCTGTTAGGTTATGGGCATGTGGTGGGAGAAATTAAGACAGCCCTTGCTACTGTGCAGCTGGTAGGGTATGCATGTACAGCATTGCCAAATTTCCTTGTCTCTATTCCAATGGTATTGAAGTATTCATGAAAAAAACAGTGTTGAATAGCTCCACCATGCTGAAAGTCACCTACAAATGCTGTAATTAGCACCTATGAAAAACACCTGGTGCTTAACTGAATATGTTAACTCTATTGGTGCTCATTAGTGTGTGATGTGCACCTCTGTGCTGATGTGTGCACCTTTGCTTAAATAAGGTAAACACAGGTAATCTTATTTTCCTCTTGATATTGAGAAAACAAAAAAGTGAAGGCAAGGTTGCAAACCTTGTACTAGAACCCAGAACCATATATACTCTAGACCTGCACATACACGTGCTGTCACAGGAATAGTTATATGACAAGAACAGAGAAACCTGACATTCATTCCTCTATTTCCCATGATTGCACTAAGTGCTGCATTGTGCAAACAATGACTAAAATTAAAAAAAATACTTAAGACAGACAGAGATGACACATTTTAACAAACAATAAATAAGATTAAACAGAACTTGTTAATTGTGCTCTGCTTACATGCACTTTCACAGTTCACAGATCTACATGTACACCTCTGTAAGTGTAACCTGACACATCCCCTGATGTCATCATTCACTGTTACGATCCATTGAAAACAAACACTGTGGAAGTGAATACATGAAGTGAACATCCCTACATGGTTGCAAGGTTGCAATTTTTTTGGTATTCACCAGTTCTAATGAATTTTGACCTAATTTGCATATTCACTGTGCTGACCACTCTGAATCTACATGGTTGGTAAGGGTGTAGGCATGGGAACTGAAGAGGAGCTCAATGTTGTACACACAAGGGAGGCTATTACTTCTCTATATATCTGCACAGAGGAATACAGGTTTTGATAAAATTTGAATGTATTCTGTCAGATACATAGTGCATATGCTTAGATGACAGTATGAATAGTCTGTTTCATGGGGTTTACACTTTTAGCTGTCTATATTAGTTATGAGTATATTTTTCATTTGATGGTGGGGGACCAAAGCTGCATTTATGTCATGGCATTTAAAAGTGATTGTTGTTACTATACATTTGTAGCATCCACTCTGTCTAATAATGTCATAATTTGCCTGCTTTTACATGTTAAAGTTAGTTCTGTTCAAATCTAATTCCTTTTACTTGCTCTTGTTTCAATGTAGATTCCTTTCTGCGGCTGTATTTGAAACATTTTCAAAGAAAGGGGCAACACAAGCACGGAGTCTACATGGTTGCTTTACAGCTTGTTGAATCACTCTATCATGTTGGTTTACTTCATTAACATATAATTCAGCTACTTATGCTGTAACTGGCATGCCACCTAAATTGCCATATTTGGCCATGAGTGTGCACTGCTACACAGAGTTTATTGAATCTAAAACTTTTTGTGGTCATGTGTGCATCACTGTGTAGGCTTTATTGAATCCCCCTATTGTGCTTGGAGTCACTCCATATAAAGTGCAGTCATTTTCAACCTTGAACAGTTACAGGTTAATTACTTCTTTGCACTTTGTGGAGTATGAAATTTATTTATCTATTTATTGAAAATTGTTTACCAGCAAAGTCTTATTGGGTCAGAAATACCCATTTTCAGTGAAGGCTTGGAGAGAAAAGCTCCTGAGAGTTAAATAACATCAAATAAACAGTAGTACAAATGTAATTAAAAAAGCATTTATCCATACAGTTTGGTAATGGAATACATAAGATACAATAAAGCATTAGGAGACACAAGTGATGTAAAAATAAGAAAGAAATAAAAAAATGTATGTGTGACAAGTACAAAAATATAATGTTAATAGATCCTAAGTCACATAGCATGGCAGAAAAGTATAAACAATGTTGCTATACTTCTACATGTTAACAGACACCTGACTATCACAAATGCTGTGACACCAATGAAGGAATGCTGGGGAGGGACAGCAGTTAGGCACTGAGGGCAATGTATACTGTATAAAAGGGCCGATTATTTATTTATTTATTTTACATTTGTTGACCGCGATAATCCGACTGAATACATGTCTGTTTTCAGCGGAGGCCCGGGAAGAAAAGCTCCAAGATAATAATACACATTGAATATTTAGTAAATACTAGTTTCAAGCAGATTATAGTCATAAGCAATACCAGCATTTAGCACATATAGTACTAACTTATTATAAAACACTTTACAAAGCATAACATTATTTTCAAAAGTTATATATACATAACATTACATTCAGGTTTAAGACACATTGAACAGCAGTTATACAATTGACCCTTCCTGAAATGGTGTGGTAGAAAAAAGTTAGAAGTAGTTGAAGGTAAGGCACCTAAGTAATAGAGTGGTCACCAGTCGGGTTAATGCATGGACATAACCAATGAGTTTTGAAGAATTTCTTGTTTGTTTTTGAATCGAGTTAGTGAGGGTTCTAGGGTCAAGTCAGCCGGGAGTCTGTTCCATGTTTTTCCAACAGAGTTGGCAAATAGAGAGTCCCCAGCTGAGTAGTTGGATTTGTATGTTTGAACTAGGAGTCTAGTGGATGATCACACTGGCTGGGTGCTGTTGTAGGGGCTGATAATATTTTTTAGTGCAGGTGTATTTTCTGGTTGGTAAAGGACTTTATGTGTCACTATTAGCTGGTTGAATTGCAGTAGGCTAGGCAGTTCAAGCCATCCTAGGCGATTTAGGTTGTGACAGTGGTATGTCTGGTAGGCTGTGCCAGTAGGAAATCTGGCAATGTGGTTACAGCAGGATGATAGTTTATTAAGATCTGTTTTGTTTAAGTTGGAAAATAGAGGTGAGGTGTAGAGAAGAGCTGATAAAAAAATGTATGTGTGACAAGTACAAAAACAAAAAAATCTTGCTTTTTTCCCACTTTCTGAAATTTAAGAAAGTTCAGTTACAGATTTGCTGTCCTGAACTGTTTGTAAGTTTCTTGGAGGCCAATGCTTGCTTGGGCTAAAGGGAAGTCTCTGTGTTCACCAGTGGCAGTGGTTAACACTGAGCAGCCTGCCTGTCCCTGTAGGAGTGGCTACTGCCTAGAAGCTGTAGTTTTATTGGCCATTTTGGGTCAATTCCAAACTCCTTGATCTCTCTCTCTTAAAACCCTGCTGCCTCGTGGTTTTGGCATCTTTCCAGGCTTGATAGTTGTTGCTGAAGCACCTACCAAGGGGAGAAAACGCTGAGAGAAGAAAGGAGCCACTTTTGAGATTTTAAGTATTTTCTTCTGATTTTTTTGTTTAAAATTACTGCTTTGCCACCTACTTTTCGGCATTTTCCGGCTTGCTAAAGTTGATATCTGTATTAGAAACAGTATTTAGAACACATCTAGAGCCTGTTTACTGCATTTCCTGTGTTGCACTTAATTTAAAATCATTTTTCTTAAAATTGCATTTTACCTGACTCTGGCCTAGCACTCAAGTGTGGGGTCATTTATTGCACTTTTCTGACTATTTTGCTACTTGTGTATCTCTGCTACCTTTAAACAAAAAAAAAAAAAAATCTTGCTTTTTCCCACTTTCTGAAATTTAAGAAAGTTCAGTTACAGATCTGCTGTTCTGAACTGTTTGTAAGTTTCTTGGAGGCCAGTGCTTGCTTGGGCTAAAGGGAAGTCTCTGTGTTCACCAGTGGCAGTGGTTAACACTGAGCAGCCTGCCTGTCCCTGTAGGAGTGGTTACTGCCTAGAAGCTGTAGTTTTATTGGCCATTTTGGGTCAATTCCAAACTGCTTGATCTCTCTCTCTCTTAAAACCCTGCTGCCTCATGGTTTTGGCATCTTTCCAGGCTTGATAGTTGTTGCTGAAGCACCTACCAAGGGGAGAAAACGCTGAGAGAAGAAAGGAGCCACTTTTGAGATTTTAAGTATTTTCTTCTGATTTTTTATTTCAAATTACTGCTTTGCCGTCTACTTTTCGGCATTTTCTGGCTTGCTAAAGTTGATATCTGTATTAGAAACAGTATTTAGAATACATCTAGAGCCTGTTTACTGCATTTCCTTTGTTGCACTTAATTTAAAATCGTTTTTTTTTTCCTTAAAATTGCATTTTACCTGACTCTGGCCTAGCACTCAAGTGTGGGGTCATTTATTGCACTGTTCTGACTATTTTGCTACTTGTGCATCTCTGCTACCTTTAAACTAAAAAAAAAAAAAATCTTGCTTTTTTCCCCACTTTCTGAAATTTAAGAAAGTTCAGTTACAGAGCTGCTGTTCTAAACTGTTTGTAAGTTTCTTGGAAGCCAGTGCTTACTTGGGCTAAATGGAAGTCTCTGTGTTCACCAGTGGCAGTGGTTAACACTGAGCAGCCTGCCTGTCCCTGTAGGAGTGGTTACTGCCTAGAAGCTGTAGTTTTATTGGCCATTTTGGGTCAATTCCAAACTCCTTGATCTCTCTCTCTTAAAACCCTGCAACTCTCTTTTTGCGTGGTCTTGCTCACAGAGCAGGGTCGGGCAGCGCCGCTTAAACAGGTTTAAACTATTCCCGGCTCCACAAAGTCTGCTCTTCACTTTTTCCCTTAGAACTGTTCTAAATCTCAAAGTAAGCACTCCATTTTCATTCTAAAGTCCTGCACTTGCTCGTATAAGTAATCTCATAGGTAAACACAAATAAACTTTACCACTACATCCTCTTATACTCATTTTAAGCACTTGCTCCCTATTGGTTCTTTCTGATCAGTCAATAAGTAGTTCCCTATATTATTCAGGCATGTCCAAAGGTCACTTTCGGGTTCACTCTCCAGTCCAGCTGGTGACTTTGGGAATCTTGAGGCAATGCTACAACTGCCTTATGTATACAGACCACCCTCTCCTCCTCCCAACAAGCTCAAATATATGTGAGAGATGCAACTATATAGCCAAACTGGAGGATAAGCTCTCTCAACCCAGTACTGGCACAGCCTGTCAGGAGGAGAAGATAACCACACACACCACAAATCCAGTCTCACATAGACCTATCGCATCAGCAAGCCAAACACATAAACACAAAAAAGCATACTCGGAGGCTCTAAACAAAAATCTGCCTAAGCAGCAGAGACCTCCAAAGCAGACATCCAAGCAACCCCTACCACAAAACAATACCCACGTAGCACATAGCTCACAGAGTCAGTGTGCCACACAGTCACAGCCCATAAGGCTAAACAACACACCTAATACACATGTAATAGGTGACTCTACTGTCAGACACACTGACATCCCACTCACCAGGCTGAACAAGGAGAAGGTCACTGTAAGCTGCCTGTCGGGTGCCAGGATCCACCACATAACACAAGCACTCAGGTCACTCCAAAGCAAGTACAAATATGACTCCGTCATTGTCCATGCTGGTGTGAATGACCTGAGACGTACCTCCCTGGACTACATGAAAAAAGACGTAGAGGAGCTCTTTGATCATGTAGCCCAGGCCGGTATGACCCTGACCTTGAGTAGCATCTTACCCTCACCAAGAATGATGCCACAGTATAAAGACAAAATGATCAATTTTAACAATTGGCTAAATTATTGGTGTCATTCAAAGGGGATCCAGTGTCTGTCAGCCTGGGATGACATGCTCGACAAGCCACGTTGCTTCGCTAGGGACAGCTTGCACCTGTCACCCCTGGGTTTTCGAATACTGGCAAAGGCTCTTGCCTCCCCCATAGTGCCTTTTTTAGGCAAGGCTCAAAAGACAAACCCACCTCCATAGACAACACAAAGAAAAAAAAGCTAGGGGTAATGCTTCTCAACGCCAGAAGTCTAAACCTCAAGATGCATGCACTCGAGACTCTCCTCAGTATGGAGAATATCGATATCTGTGCAGTAACAGAAACCTGGTTCAAGGCTCCCAAGAGCACCCCAGCACTAACAGGTTATACTTCATACCATACTTTCCGGCCCCAAAACATGGACCGAACCACAAAAGGAGGGGGAGTATCCATATTTATCAAAGATACCCACACCTCCAGGTTAGTGGCACTGCACGAAGCATCGGAGACCATCCATGTACAACTAACAGTGGGCAAAACTGCCTTTCAGTTTGTAGCCTGCCACCCTCCCAAACACAGGAACCTCACTCGGCTTACCTGAGAACACTGGAGAATATGAAGGTCTCTCCAAACACCATTATATTGGGTGACTTCAACTACCCAAACATTGATTGTAAAACTACTCAAGCCCAAACACCCTCGCCCAACAGTTCCTAGAATTTATAAACTCAAATGCTATGGAACAACTGGTCACCACTCCCACAAGAGGGGAAAACATATTGGATCTGGTCATCACCAACATGGGGTCTCTATGTTCCACACCAGAGGTATACCCCTCATTGGTAAGATCAGACCATAAATAGATCTCACTGGACATCCATATTCCACCCCCCCCCAGCCAAGGAAACCACAGTGAAGAACTTCTCAAAAGCAAACTTCACACTTCTCAAAACCGAGGTGGAATCCTTCAAAGACCCCAGGCCAGTGGAAAATACGGCCCAAAATGCAGAATCCTTTACAAAAGCATTCTATGGACACCTACAGGAATGCATGGAGCATGCTATCCCAAATAAAACCAAGACTCACTCCTCCAAAGGCAGGAGAACTGTCTGGTGGACCCCGACCATAAATAAGCTATACAACAGAAGGAGAAAGCTACTACATGATAGAGCAAAATCCCAAAAAGAGAAGGTGTCTCTGATCAGTACTAGCAAGAAACTATGATCCCTCATAAAATCATCTAAGGCCAGCTTCGAAAGAAAAATTGCACAAGACACTAAAGATAATCACAAGGCCTTCTTTAGTTATGTCAGAAACCTGGGAGGCAACTCCCAGATATGCTCTGAGTTAGTGCAAAATGACAAAAAATACACTGAACCCACAGACATTGCCAACATCCTGGCAGAAAGTTTCAGTGCAAACTCCCCCCCCCCCCAAAATAGCAAATGTCTATCCCAACAGAGTGTAGCCTTCCTGAGATCACAGATGCACAGGTGAGAGCTGCCCTCTCTAAAGCAAAAACACAGCATCAATGGGACCAGATGGTGTCCCGGGCTGCATCTTACATGAGCTCCAAGAAGAACTGAATCCTCATATAAAGTCACTGTTCAATCTCAGCCTTACTACAGGATATGTACCCAAGGAATGGCATACAGCAACAGTGGTCCCACTCCACAAAGGTGGTGCCACAACAGACCCTGGAAACTATCGCCCTATAAGCCTGACTAGCCTGGTCTGCAAAGCTATGGAATGTATCATCATGGAAATCATAAACAAAGACATTGGGAACCTCCAGACACTCGATCCTACCCAATACGGCTTTGTTAAGGGCAGATCTTGCCTCTTGAATCTGGTCGACTTCTTTGAAACAGTTACCAAAGCCGTAGATGAAGGAAAGGTAGTCCACACAGCCTACCTGGACCTCGCCAAAGCCTTCGACACAATACCCCACTCGGGCATCATAAATAAGCTGACTAGCTTAAATATCAACCCCTATGTCACAAGATGGGTTGCAAACTTGCTCAGGGATAGAACCCACATGGTCAGAATAGCAGGTGCCATGTCAAACTCTAAACCAGTTACAAGTGGCATCCCACAAGGCTCAGTCCTGGGACTTCTCTTGTTCGGTATATATTTCTCCGAGGTACAGGCTAACATGGGTGGACTATGGCTGACCAAGTTCGCAGACGACTGAAAACTGGGTGCCGTAATCGACTCTCCGACTGACAAAAGCATCCTCCAAAAGGGTCTCACAGAGACGGATAACTGATGCCAGAGCCATGGTCTAAAGCTAAATGCCAAAAAGTGCATAGTCATCCCCTTTGGGAAAAACAAAGTGCCCACAAATTACCACATAGGTGGTAATCCATTAAATACGGAAGAAGTAATTAGGGACTTGGGGAACCAAGTAGATAGCAATCTCTCCTTTGACAATCACGTTGCCAAAGTGGTTAGAAAGACCTTCTATATAGCCCACCTTATCATGAAAGGGTTCACATCTAGATCAAGAGAGGTCATTGTGCCCCTCTACTCATCACTTATCAGGCCCATAATTGAATACAATGCCCCATTTGGGATGTACCTTACCCGACACCTGCAGCAACTGGAAAGACCTCAAAAGTATCTCACCAAGAGGATCAAGGGGCTCAAACAGATGCCCTACGCAGTTCAGCTAAAGAAACTCCAGCTCTACTCAGTTGCATACCGCCTACTCAGAGGCAATCTGTGTCTGACGTATAAAGCCATGTCCAACCCAGAATTAATGGACATGCCTCACCTCAGGAAATCCAAATCCCTTAGAGCTACACGCTCCAGGGACTTGAACCTCAGCACAGAAATAAATAGGACATGCTGGAGGGACAGATTCATATCCCAGAGGCTCCCCTCACTCTGGAACAAAATCCCAATCCATGTTAGGCAGAGCCCCTCACTGACCTTCTTCAAGAGAAATCTTGACGAGTGGATGGGAGATCGTACGTTTACCCCTAGGATCTCTTCTGTGTCCCTGCTTGACAGAGGTACAGTAAACTAACCTTAAAAGGGCTACCTTCTGTGACCTACTATACAGAGGCACAGTCAACTAATCTAAAAGGGTGGCGAAAGCCAAACACACTCTGGCTAGGCTTATAAATGCCCTAGGGCAGATAGCCTAGTATCAACCTATGAACCTATGATAGTAGATGGGAATTGGGTAGTTGCAGTTCTAGCAAGTGTGGTAAGGAAAGTTTTGATTCTGTAAAGAGAGCCAAGTTTTCTATTAATGGTTTTGATAGTTTGATTGATATGCGCATCAGACTTCAGGTTGTTATCAACTATGACACCCAGTAGTTTAGTTGGGGCTTTTGGGGAGATGATAGTGCCATTGTTAGCGGTTATGTTGAAGGATGGCGAGGGGTCCTGTGTGTGGGAGAGAAGAGGAGCGGCTTAGTTTTGTTGGGGTCTAGGATTAGATGTTAATTGGAGAGCCATTTTTCCACTGTACTGAAGGTATTTTGGGTTAATGTGAATAAAGTAGCTGGTGAGGTGTCAGAACAAATCAAGGTGAAGTCATCCGCATATTGAATGCAGGTAGCATCTGGGATGACTGAATGAAGGTTGTTGATAATGATGGAGAAAAGAAAGGGTCCTAGTATCAAGCCCTGGGGGACTCCTAATGTGATGCGTAGGCGAGATGATAGCTTGTCCTGCCATAGGACTGCCTGTTGCCTGCCCTGCAGGTAGGATTGAAACCACTGGAGTACATGGTTGTTTAAGGAGAAGGCCTTCAAGGTATTTATAAGCATTTTGTGGTCAACCATGTCAAAAGCCTTGGATAGATCTAGAAAGAGTGCTGACAATAGTTTGTTGTTATTGCAGTTGCGGTTAATGATGTTAGATAAAGAGAGGAAGGCAGAAGTAGTACTGTGGTGTGCCATGATGAAAGTTGGACAACAGCTTGTTCTGTGTGAGGTAGTGCATGATTTGTATGTGTACACACTTCTCCATAATTTTAGCAAGAGGTGACAGAATAGTTATGGGTCTAAAGTTTGACAGCTCAGTGGAACTGCCTTCTTTATGGAGAGGTGTGACATGGGAGATTTTCCATATAGTGGGTACAGTAGCTTCAGATATAGCTCTGTTGATCAAGATTGAAATGGGGTATGCTATGGTCTCTGCAGCCTTTTGCAGATAGTCTGCTGGAAGGATGTCAGCAGCCAGGGTGGTGGGTCTTAGTTTCTTAAGTAGGACATGAATAAGTTGGGTAGGAACAGGTTGGAAGGTAAAGTGTCTTTGGGTACTGGGTGTGGCTGCATTAGAATTTGAGCCATTGGGAGAGAGTTGGCTGGTTAGAGACTGGATAGCCTCTGTGAAAAAGCTGTCGAAGTTATTAGCAATGTCTACTGGGGATTTTTGTTGGGAAGGTGAGGGGGGTGGAGTGGCGATTTGGCCTGGGTGGAGTAGTTTGTTTATTCCTGCCCAGAACTTTTGTGGTTTGTTTTGGTGTTTTTGCAGTAGATGGTAGTAGTAGTAGTTCTTTTTGT
Source organism: Protopterus annectens (assembly GCF_019279795.1). Lineage (NCBI taxonomy): Eukaryota > Metazoa > Chordata > Ceratodontiformes > Protopteridae > Protopterus > Protopterus annectens. The sequence continues at coordinate 1,653,395,866 of NC_056731.1, read as the reverse complement.
CTAAGGTTATGGATTTTGTGGTGTAATTCCTTAGCTGTCTGAATCTTAGTTGATAAGTGGGGCTTTTGTTTTTGGTAGGTGCCCCATGCTTTGTTTCTGAGTGAAATTTTAGGTTTGGTATATTTAGAATGCCATGGTGCAATATTAACTTTGGTTCTAATAGAGGGGCTGGGAACATGGAAGTTAAGAATAGCAAGGAATTTGGTGTTAAAGTATGCTACTGCTTCATCTAGGGGGAGATATTTTAGTACTGACTAGTTGCATGCCTTAAATTCATTTTGAAACTTGGAGAGAATAAAATTCTTGTTGTTTCTTAATGTTCTATAGGTGGGTTGGTAGGAGCAGTCTACTTTGAGTTTGATTACATAGGTGAGACAGTGATCACTTAGGTCATCAGGCAAAGTGCCTGATTTATAGGATTGAAGATGGGTATTGATGAGTGTCAATTCTAGAGTACTTTCCTTGTTATTGGGTTTTCATGTCCTGGTGGGGGAGGTTATGATTTGAGTAAATCCATAGAGGTTTATGTGGGTTGTGGGGGTTTCACAAGAGCAAGTGCTCCAGTCAATGTTGAAATCCCCAAGAATAATTGTTTCTTGAGGGTAGTTATTGGATAACCAATATAAGAAGTCTTCTAAGGTTTCTGTGTTCCTCCCTGGGGGAATGTAGACACAGACAATGTTTGCATTTTTGTTTTTATTGATTTGTAGTTTTGAGATAAGAACTTCAGCATTATTGAACTGGGGTGGTTGTTGGGTGTCTATGTTGACAGATAGGGTAGACTTGTAAAGTATGGCTACCCCACCACCCTTTCTGGTGGTACGGTCTAGTCAAAACATATTGTACCTGGTGGCAGAATCTCATGGTCCTTTGTGGCAGGCTTTAGCCACGTTTCTGTTAGGCATAATATATCTGGGGAATGAACAGCTAAGAGGTGCTGAGTTTTGTTATTTATGCTCCTAATGTTTAGATGGCAGGCCATCATTGAGTTAGAAGGTCTATTTGTTGGAGCTATGGTGGTAGGGGATATAGTAGGGGGATTAGGGTGAACAGGTGGGGATGGACAAGGATTTGGGTGGATGTCGCCGTCCTTTGTGAGGTTGTAATGTATCCTGAGTATGAGTTTTAAGATTTTGAATAAAGTTTTGTAATAGTGTCTAGTTTTAGGACTAATGTAACTAGGTCTAGTAAGATGGTAGTATTTAGGGGTTAAGGAGGTAAGCATGAGGGAGGTGAGTAGGGGTGTATTATTATCTGTTGTAGATGGGATGGATGTTTAGAATTTTGGGTAGTGGAAGTCTGCATGACCCTGACATTCATAGGTGGTTAGGAGATATGGGATGAGTAACAGGGGTAGAAGTAGAGTTAATAAGACTATTTTGGGTGCTAGCATACCTACTGAATGTGACTTGAAACTAAAAAGCGGGGTATGGTCTAGTACCAATAAATGTAGTAGCACCAGGGGCGGGAGGATTTTGGGTGCATGGTGGGGTGCGAAGCGAGCCCAAGTGAAGGAGGGCAAGTGGATCAGGGATGAACCAATGCCTGTACTAAGTTGTAGCAGTTTAACCTGTTTGAGGAAGGGGGGGGTCAGAGAAAAGAGAAGGCAGTAGGATTGGTTAGAGGGGATACCTTGAGTGACACAAGACACCACACTACAGGTAATTTGAATGTAAGGGCCTAAAATCTGCACTCAGCACTTTAATGTTACTTGCACTCAGCACTTTAATTTTACTTATGTTTAGCAGGAAAGACAGACCAACAGTATACAATTTTGAAGATTTTTACAAGTGTTACTTATTCAAATGTCAGACAAATAAGTAAAACTTTCAACAGGAATCTGTCTGAGTGTTAGAAAGCCAGAAAGGTATAGGGTGTACTTGTAAAAATTAGGGTCAGAGAGACAAATGTAAGAGTCAGTGTACTTTAGTTACAGGGGAAGGAGGCAAACACTCAAGTAGAAAAGAGCCCTATGGCTGGCCAAAATGCTGACTTGCTTAATTACACAGCACTGTAAGAGAAAGCTTACCAAATGTTTTTTATATGTGTAACCTACTCTGATTAATTGCTGGGAGAAACAGTTTTTGTTGTGGTGGCCAATTGCAATCCTGTAGACACTGTTATGCAGGAGCTGCAGTATGCTAGTGTAGGTAAATGTAGAGTTCAAACTGAGTCACATAAGGTCAGCCAAGGGGGGAAGAGAGAGGAAAATTCTAAGCACCTAGATTTGAAAAATTAGTTTGCAGTATGGGGAAAGAAGAATGGGGGATTCTGTTTCTCAGGATAGGAGCACCATAAATACAGTAAGAAAATAAGCTCACCCCATTGTTGGCCACCTATATTGAGTGACTGGATATTAAAATGTAAGGATGTAAAAAAAAACTGTCACTTGTTTTGAAAGAGGGATTGATTACAGTGAGTAAAGTAAGCAGTTCCAGTCAGGCATAGTATAATGCAAAAATTTGCCTCACTGTTCTGTGATCAAAAAGGTGCTGGATGGAAACAAATGAGATAAAGACTTGTGATGACAGTAGTGTGGGAAAAAAATAAACATAGATAACTAATATAGGCTCTTGCAGATTGAGCTATACCTTACATCCTTCGCCATTAGGGACACCATTCTCCTTGATGTCCTGTATCTTTGTTAATCAAATACCTCTTCTTATACCAGTACTGGGGATTTAAATCTCCACCCACACATAAATAAAATGTGCTGGAGAGACAAATTTAGTACCCAACGCCTTCCCCACCATGGAAAACATGTCCCCAGCATGTTAAATGCAGTGGCACCCTAGCATCCTTCTTATTAAACCTGGATGATTGAAGGGAGTATACAGCATCAGAGTGGGTAATGGCAAAGCATAAATGGAACTGTGACTCATTTACCTTGTATTTCCTATGATCTAGTGATCCTATGACATGACTTTCCTTGGCAGGACAATTATACCAAACCCCTAAGAAATGAGAAATCCAGTATACTGCTTGGATATGAACTTTTATGAAGGAGAATATGTCTGGTGACAATACCATGTAGAGAGAATTTTTCAAAATAACTACAGCTAATGCCTCAAATCAAATTAAAATACACAAAAGAAAACTATATGTACAGCAGCCACCCTAAAATTTTTAATTTATTCACTACCATAATTGGATAACAACCTATTCAGGAGCTAGTAATAAAAAATGTTTTGATTTGTTAAAATGCTGCTTCTGGGGGTAATCCAGGAGTCCAACATTCCTTGGGCTTCATTGGTGGGTTTGGGGCCAAAGAAATTTGCAACACCGGCTTCTTTGTAGACTAGCAGAAACTGAATACTCACATAGCATCAGATACTTTCCCTATACCCATAACAGAAGAATCACTAGAACAACTGGGTGTGTCTTAAATATCTAACTATTATAGAATTGGCCAAAGGATACTGACAGGTATGCTTAACACATGTTGTAAGGAAATGTTCAGCTTTTGTGACCCCTTTTGAGTTTTACGAGTTCACAAGTGCACCCTTTGGAATGAAGAATGCCCAGCAACCTTCCAGAATTTGGGAGGACACATCCTAGCCAACATTGGGAACTATGTTCTTACTTACCTGAATGATTGCAATTTACAACTGGTCCTTGCAAGAAAATATTCAGTGTGTTAGGGAGGTGTTGAGTAGACTTATTAGGGAATGGTTAACTGTTAAGGCCAACAAATTTCAGATATGAATGTCATATCTGTGTCATAAAATGGGTGGGGGTAATATTCAGTCAGAGCCTGCCAAGGTACTGATTATTCAAGGAGGACCTAATGTTATTACTAAGGATGCATACTCAGATAGCCTTTTAAGACAAGGCATTAAGTGTACCAAGACAAGTCTCATCTTGAGCACCACCTTTATAAAACTTTGACAATTTTATGGGTGAAGTCAATTCATAAACAATATTTCAACACACTTTTTTATTTTAGCTATTAATCAAATAAAAGCAGGTATTGGAAATAAACACTCATTTAGAACATATTGTAATTTCTAATAGCGTATACATGTCTGTAAGATAGGTTTTACACTATATCAAAACTCCAAAAACAAGTACATATAAAGGAAAATGCTCTGAATATAACACAATAATTGTAAAGTTGTTATTCCTGACTCAGATGTCCATTCTTCCTCCTTCGTATTCAATTCAATATGTTTTTTTTTATTTTGTTTTTTGAAATTTCATGATGAAAATTACATTTCTTTTATCTTATTCTAAGTTTTCTTGACATGTTTTTGTGTCAGCAGTTCCTTTCTTTTTGACTTTCTGATGACTGCTTTCTTCACAACTTGAAGTAACAAATCTGGCAAGGCCCTTACCCCTTTCACTATTCACCCTGTTTTATCTAAAGTAAACATCCAGAGATATTCTGTGATTATCCCTTTTCCAGGTTGAATAACATTATGCAAGTTATATATTTACTCCTTAAATTGTACTAATTTAGGGCATTAAATATATATGTGCAAAATCCCCTATAAAATCAGTATCATATCATCAGTAAATAGTGCAACACTCAAGTACACTCTACTCTAGAGAGACCTGTGGGAGTGTAAAAATCATAGATGGCACTAGACGGGACACATGGGAGCATGTACCTCCCCATGAAAGAGTGTGCCTTTTGAATGTCTTCTGGTTAAGAGGTTAAGCGAGGTGGAGGTGTTCATTACTACATTTTAAGCAGTCATTTGGGAAAAGGATCCAAGTGTTATTTGGAAAGTGGTGGTTATTAGTACTGTCATTTGTGTGACACCTCAGTTAGATAGGAGTTTCTGGTTTAGTGACTTGCTCAGAATCACACTTGGAGGTAGAAATAATCAAGCCCTGTACACTTGAGGCAGTTCATTAAGAGCTTGGAGCCATAATCCTCTACACCAAACTTCCCTTAACTTCTTTTTTTGGGTAAATCGATCATTAGAGTTTCATAGTTTTTACTGTTTGGAAAATGGATGTCCATACAACACTTGTAGTTATGTTAAGCTCTCAAGTGAATTAAAATTTTCTGTCACTTAAGGCTCTAAGCTGTTTATGAATTGCTTCCTGTACTCAAAGGTATGGGATTTGAATCCATCCACCTCCATTTGCCTACTGTATGACTGTGAGCAAGTTACTCAGGCAGCACTCCAGGATTACCCCTCAAAAGGACACTTTCTCCAGTGGAATTACCCAATTAACAAATAGATTAAAATATAATATTTAAAATTTGTCACTTTTGGGGCCTGTCTCCCAGTTATCTTTGGTTTTGTCCAGAATTCTTGAGCAAAGTAATTAAGAATTATTTTGGTTTGCTTCTTGTAAAAATTGTGGCAAATTCATTTGGATTGCAGTCAGTAAATAATGTCAAGCATGTGAGTTTCAGACTTTGAGACTTTCAGAAAATTCTTGCTAAGGCAACTTTTTAACTATATAAGAGAAAATGTTGAATTTGGTTCTGGATTGTTGGATCTTTGTCTCTGATACTTGAGATAAAAAGTTGAGAGCAAGAGGGCATGCAATGGAATGCACTGTATGATTTTTACAGTAGTGAGCTGAAATGCAGTTCTCCGTTATTATTTATGTATTTGTTCGTTCATTTTATCACAAGCAAACATCTGAATGCATATGGTCATAAAAGGAGATGCAACTGATGGTAAAATCTGTGTGTTGAGTCTTTATGTGCGTATCCTGCATTCTAGAGTAGTTATGGTGTAAAGGAAAGAATCAATTGTAGTAAATGGTGGCTTGAGTATATGAAAAATGTTCTTTGGGTAACATCATTGATTTATTTGTTTTGTTGACAGTGACCATTTGAAATGTTACACCACACTTTTGTGAGTCACAAAATATAGAAACTGAATGGCAGAAAAAATGGACTTGCATATAGCAAATATAAGATGGCCATTTCTTGGAATAGTCCCTTTTCTCTGAGATATGGCCTAGTCACACTAATGTACTTCTTCGAGAAGGTCATCAAAGCAATGAACTAGGGCAAAATGGTGCATATTGCCTACCTCAGTCTGACCAAGGCATTTGATACAATATCCCACACTGACATTGTAGAAAAGTTTACTAAACTAAATATAAAGCCCTACATCACCCCCTGGATAGCCAGCAGGCTTATAGATGGGATCCAAGAAGTTGGAATAGGGTCTTTCAGCACAAAAAGGCTGGTTACCAGTAGAATGCCTCAGGGTTCAGTGCTAGGGCCACTCCTGTTTGGCATCTGCTTCTCTGAGGTCAAGTTTGCAGATAATTGCAAATTGGATGCAGTCATTGAATCCCCCAAGACACAAATATTCTCCAAGAAGGCCTGACACAGACTGATAACTGGTGCCAGAGTCATAGTCTAAAATGCCATTCCAAAAAGTGCATCATAGTATCTTTCAGAAAGATGGCCATTCCAGCAAACTACTACATTGACATTACACCCTTAAGACCATTGTACTCTGCTCTCATAAGACCAATCAATTTGTACAATGCCACCTTCAGTATGCACCTGGTCAGGCATATGCAACAACTGGGGCATCCTTAGATATTCCTCCTAAAATAATACATGATGTTGGAAACAAATCCTTTGCAGACCATCTCAAAGCCTTCTCCTTATATTCAGTCTCCTACAGGCTGCTGAGAGGTGACCTATGCCTGGCCTGGACCTAAATCTTACCTGCAACATAAATAGCACATGCTGAACTGACAGGTATCTGTTTCAGATGCTCCCCTTCCATGTGAACCAGAGTTCATCCCTCTACTTATTCAAGCAAAACTTGCATCAGTGGCTGGGGAACTGTAAATATACCCTTGTTCTGGCACCTATATCTCTATTACAGACAGGAAGCTTGCAAATGCTCAGCCACCCCAAACCCAAGTATATATACCCTTACAAAACCCCTGGGAACCAATACCTATCAAATTTTATTGGGAAGCATAGCTAGGCTAAAAAGGTTCCTTGATTCAATAGCTTAGTATTCCATTATGATACTATAGCAATCTTGTATTTGGTATATATAAGTTTGAGGGATGAAGGACTTATCCCCCCACAGTGAGGGGGTTCATGGGGGCTGTACCCCTGCAAAAAATAAGTTTAAAGGAGAAGAGTGATTTTCAGTATTTGATCTTCTGCATTTTCAATCTTTTTTTTCTGCATATCAGCAGTCAGCATTACAAATGCCAACATTTCAATAGGGAGCCTTTCTTGACTGCTGACAGTGTGCTTATTTGTTTATAAATAAACTGCACAACATGACGTCTATGAATTTAATGTTAAAATACTAACTATAAATGCATTTTTAATTTACATTGTTTTTTTTGTTTTTTTTTTTTTTTTTTTACAGGCACAAAGGTGTGAAATGCAGTGTGTTGGGCTCAACAGTTTGGTACTTAGTGCAGATGAGTTAAGGTTATGAGCTCTTATTAAGCTGCTTCCTGTACTGCAGCTTATGATTCCATCAGCCTTTGTTTATCTAGTGTGAATCTGACCAAGTCATTTCACCAGACTGTGCTCCTGGTCTCCCACTGAAAGAAGACACTTGTGGCCAGCAGTCTCTCGCAAGCTGTAAGCAAATTCATTGCACATTTGTCTGAATTCCTACATCCTTCAAACAGCCCCTATTCAGTGTTCCACTATATGGTATTTGGTCCATTACTCTGCTTAGGGTCCCACTTGACAGTGACTCCTCATACGCATCCCTTAAGTTTTTGTTTTTCTATTTTTTAAAACAGGTAATGGTGCACTATTTGATTAAACACCTTATTCAGTCACACAGTAGGCAAACAGAGGTAGAATGAATCAAAACCTGCACCCTTGGCTACAGGAAGCAGCTCACTAAGTGTTTAGAGCCTTAATCCTCTGCACTAACTACTAGACCTTCACTAAGTCTTCATATTTTGATAAATCACTGAGGTTGAAAATCAGTGAGGTTTATAGCCAATAAGTAATTCCATTTACTAGAGTTTCATATAGTTTGTTGTTGAAATGTTCAGAAAATGCATCTTGATGCAAAGACTATATCGACTTTTAAGTGAATTAGAAAATTTACCTCATCTATCTCTAGTTTTGCAGAAAATGACTGATTTTACCTCCTCTGTCCCTTGTTAACTTCTTTATTTTTCTGTTAAATCACTGAGGATTACTGCCAGTCAATAATGACAGTCATTAGAGTTTCATACAGCCAGATTCAATAAAACCTGCACAATCCATTTACACCATATGAGCAACACAATAGCTCAACGTTATGGAGTCAGTAAGCGGTGCGCACTGCTGCGCAAACAAGGTAAACATTGTGGAATGCTAATTACAACATAAGCATCTGAAATGTATGCTAATCAAACAATCCAAGATGGAGGAGCTATTCAACAAGCTATAAAGCAACCAGGTAGACTCAGTGCTGGTTTTCTCCTTGGATTCCAAAACCTATTGGAATACAGCCACATAATGGAGTCCACACAGAAACAATGTTAAGGGATGCTGTTTCTTTAATTCATGTGTATGTGCAACAGGTTGAAGTCTATGTTGCTGCTGCTAATACTCCAAGGGCAAGGTGGAAGAGTTTTCTGACCCTGTTTAACCTATCATGACCTACATGATGGGAAAATTGTAGAGCACTACGGGGTCGATTGAAACACACTACAGGAACTCTGCAACCTCTGTCATCTTCAACTCAGACCCACAGCAAACTGAGGGGAACCCATCCCAGTGGAGACAAAGGTATTTATAGCACTTAGTATCTTAGCTACAGGCACCTTTCAGAGACCGACAGGGGACATGCTGGGATGTCACAGGCATCAGCATCCAGGATCCTCGATCAGTTTCTGAATGCTATGCTCCAGCATGCCACTGACCACATATATTTTCCCCATACTCCACAGGATAGGGCCAGAAGTATGTAGGAGTTCTACCATGTAGCACACTACCCTGAAGTACTGTGTGCCATAGATTGCACACATATAGAAATTAAGGCATCACCCAGGGAACAGGGAAGGCTCTACATAAATAGAAAGGGCTTCTGCTCTATTAACTGCCAAGTCATGTGTTATGGGGAATCATCTTGAACATGTGTGCTGGCAACCCTGGCATTTACCATGACTCAGCTATCTGGCACACCTCCCAAGTGTATCAGTTGTTCAGTAGGGGGATAGCCCAAAAGGTCATTTACTGGGGGATGTATCCCAAAAGGTCATTTACTGGAGTATGCAGGTTGTGCACTAGAACCGTGGCTAATGACACCCATCAGAAATGCACATACACACATGCTGAAGAATGCCATAATGAGGCACACTCTCAAACCAGAAATATCATAGAGCATGTGTTTTGGCTTATGAAGTCATGGTTCTGGTACCTAGAGACATCTGGGGGAGTGCTGCAGTACAATCCATGGATGTGTACTGAAATACTCACAGTATGTGTCATGTTGCACAACATCATCCTGAGAAAACAGCTTCAACAGGATCAACAGGGAGAAGGAGCACACATCCTACCACCAATGCCAAGGTCACCACAGCCACATGCAGATGAGTCAGATGGGGAAGCAGCAGCTGCTTTGGGTGTAGGCAGATGTAGGTGTGCTTAATATGCCCTCACATTGGCTAAGAGACATAGCATAGTACACTCACTCACTACCTAAGGGCCTAAAACCTTCCTCCTACGCACATAAGTATACTATCATTGATGCCAGACAACTCTCACAACTTTTACCTCCCCACGTATTGGCTGTTTGCTGTTTGCATCAGACAAAGTCAGCCCTGAACTAAAACTGTTGCAACTGCTGAATTTATAAGGTAAGTGTTGAACTTGGATTGTATTGTGTAATAATATGAAAGAGTGGAATATCCTTCTATTTCATTACTTGGTAGTGTAAGCAAGTAAAAGTTGGGAGATTTGTACAGACGTGACCTTAACATGTGACAGCAGAGACTTATTTGGCTTATATGTGTCCATTAGTAAGTAGTAGGCCTCAGGCATCAAAGATTCACACAGTCTTACCTCTCAAACGTACTAATGGTCACTGCATGCCCTAAGTTTAGCATCATACATTTGTACTGGAAAATCATTAAAGAGAGAAGTTAGAAAGTAATGATACACATTGTAGTTTCAGAGTTCACAACCCTCACAAGATCATTCACAATAAAGTTGGAAAATGTTGCTATTATCAACTGTCTAACTTTCTAAGACCAATATAAGTCAAAGGTACAATTACCACTTCAACATCACAAATGCAGATATACTAAGCACTAAGTTAGCTAAGCAGCCTGAGCATCAGAGACAAAACCTATGTATCCCTGAATCATCACTTGCACAGGGTATTGTGTAGGGGCGCTGATACCCAGCACATCAGGGAGCCAACCTGGCACCACTGCCTCTGCTGCCCCTGCCCTACCTGTGCCCTCAGGTAGTCCTGCCCTGGAAGCTGGTGCAGTGCTACCCTCTGGGTGTAGTGGTGGAGGCAGTAATTTCATCACCTGCACTGAGTTGCCAGGGGTGGTGCATAGGGTCATTCTCAGCACAATTAGTGTATGCCTATGCTGAATAGAGAGGCTGCTATCCCTCATGGTTCATAAGAGGAGGAGGAGAAATCAAGCACTCCAGCCACCAGTGGAATAAGGTGACAGTGATGACAGTCCAGTGGGTGAAGACTTGATTCTCACTGTCTCCATTTTTGATGGGCATGGGCCTCGGTTGTCCCCTTCCTCACTCCAGTCATGGTGTCCCCCAACCTTTTGTGTCCATCACCTTCCCTGTTTCTTGTCTTGTTTGTCTTGTATGTTTGTAATTGTTTCCTCTCCTATCTAACTTACCTGACCCAGACATACCTACCTCCCTTCCCCCAACATTCCTCTCTTACTGAAATAAAAACAAAAATGACCACCTGTCCCACAAAAAAATTGCCCCATACATAGCTCTCCATTTCACGCACATGGTTTCTTGATACACTTGATTTGGTCCAATTGGCTATACAACATAATTGCATTGTGATCACCCCTCTTTGGGGAGGTTTCAGTCCAAATTCAGTTAATATTCAGCACATATTTTCAGTTTACAATTAATGAAATGGATAGCTATGGTTCTTTCCTACCTCCCTCCTGCACATTCCTGTATTGCTTTCCCCTTGTTCTTGCCCCTGCTTGCTTCCTATTTTACCACTTTCCTATCTATCCCATTTCAACACCTTTAATCTGGTCAAAATATAGAATCACACACACTACACATAAGTAGCAGAAAAAGCAATGGATCTCTTCACTTTTTGGGATCCATGTTTGCACGGAGGTGGGCATCATGCACCAATGAGCAGCAATGGTGAGCGGTGGCAAAATGCTGAGGTTACCTCTGTGCAATGCTGTTTAAACCAGCTGCACTATACCAAAACACAGCAACAAATGTACTATAAAAAATTCATTTCATTGCATTATCAAAGTTTATTTAAAAGTATTAGATTCGCTTGAATTTGAACCCAATATAATCTGGGCTTAAAAAGGAATATGTCACTGCATTTACACCTGCCGCCCCAGAGTCAGTTAAGTAGCAGGTGTGTTTCATAGACTCAGTACTAATTCTCAGACTTTAACAATGTGGCTCACATTTCTGCACTGCTTAGGTATGCACAAGCATGAACAGTATAGGAAATGTGTATCTTGCATGCACAAATACTTTGCCAGCCGTTAGACAAATCCTCTGCTTGCCGGTTATGGAAAAGTAAATATTATGTATTACTGCTGTTTACTGTCCATTTCCTGTATATGACATGAAATTACATGTGGAAGCATAAGAAACTGAAGGCCCTATCAAAAAATATATCACATATTTACAATACAGCCATAAATTGCCTCCTCCAAGCACTGCAACTCTGGTGTCTTAGTACTTTTCCCACACATATATTACCTACAGTACAGAAATTAATATCAAATGTTGTGTGATATGCAATCTGGTAACATGCAGAACTAGTACTATTGGACCATAAGCCTAAAAAGCCTTATCTGCAAGGCCAGGGAAGGAATCAGCATGAGCTTTATCCACAGGTGACCTTCAACACACTTGACCTGACCCATTTTGGTTTTGTCAAGAGTTGATCTTGCTTATTAAACCTAGTGAACGTCTTTGATACTGACCCCAAAGACCTGGATGACAAATAACAGGACATACCGCCTATAAGTTATCCAAAGCCTTTGACACTATCCCCCATTCATGTATCATACAGAAACTCTCCCATCTGGGAATTAACCCATACATTACTAAATGGATATCCAACTTGTTCACTGACAGGACACAAACTGTCATAGTTGGGGACTGCACCTCCACTACTAGACCATTTACCAGTGGAATAGCACAATGATTGTGCTGGGCCCTCAACTGTTTGGCAACTATTTGTTTGAAGCCCAGGCAAAGTAAATGGCCTGGTGTTTACCAAGGTTGCAGATGACTGTTAACTGGGCACAGTCATATAGAGTCTCTGAGTGATGGTAACATATTACAGAAGGGGCTGACACAGACAAATGACTGGTGCCAAACCCATGGACTGAACTTTAAAGCAAAGAATACCTCATTTTCCCCTATGGTAATGAAGTACCCCTGCTAATTATCATATACATAGCACCCCCTCCAAGCTCAAGCACAGTGTTGTGAGACTTGGGAAAAAATGTTGATAGCAATCTTCACTTCGATCACTATGTGTCCATAGTGGTGAGACACACATTCTACATTGTGCACCTCATAAATAAGGCCATCCCATCCAAGACCAGGGAGGTCATAGCTCTGCTGTACTCTACCCTTATCAGAGCACTAATTCAGTACAATGCTCCCTTCTGTCCGTACCTCATCATACACCTGCAGCTGCTGGAGAAAACACAGAGGTTTGTGACTGAGAGAATCCAGGGCCTTCAAAACATGACATACATGGAAATGCTGAAAGACCTGTTATTGTACTCACTATCATGCAGGCTACTGAGAGGTGACCTATGCCTGTTCTACAGAGCAATATCAGACCCTGCTGTACTGGAAATGCTGGACATCTGAAAATCAAATTAGACAAGAATAACTTACTCCAGGGATCTCAACCTAGCCTGTGACATAAACCAACATGCTGGGGAGACAGATATATCTCCAAGCAATTGACACTGCTCTGTGATAGGCTTCCATGTGAATCAATGCTCCTCAATGAACCAATTTAAGCAAAACCTTGACTACTGGATGGGTGATTGTAAATTCACCCCTGGGGTGACATCTATGTCCCTCATGGGCAGAGCCAGTTGGAGCTGCTCACAAAATCACTTTTCTAAAAATGACCATCTAGCTATGCTCAATAAGGGTACTTGTGTTTTTACACAGCTAGGCTTGTAAATGCCCTAGGGCCATTAGGCTAGTAACTTCCTATGAACTTATAAAGCTATGAACATATGCAGGACTCCCAAAAACCTTCTCTCCAACATGGTCTGCTGATGCCATCCACTATAAGTTGACCTGCAGTCTTGTACAAAGTCAGACTTGGGCCATGGTGCTTGGGTAAAGTACTGGGTTCTGTAGTCTGTTTACTTAGATAGGTAGGGGTTCTGTTCTCACTGCAGTCAGCTGTGTGTGTGTGTGTGTGTGTGTGTGTGTGTGTGTGTGTGTGTGTGTGTGTGTGTGTGTGTGTGTGTGTGTGTGTAGACATAACAGCAGAGGTGTATATCCTACAATTGCTGTTCCAATGCCATGGATTGACAGCATTTTGTCACTTGCACATGCCTACACATCCATTTCATGCAAGTCTCCCAAAACCTCCAAAAATCTTTTGTCCAACGTGGCCAACTGATATCATCCACTATAAGTTGAGCTACAGTCTTGTAATATTAGACTTGTGCCATGGTACTTGCATAAAGTCCTGAGTTCAGTAGTCTGTGTACTTAGAGAGGTAGAGGTTCTATTCTCACTGCAGTCAACTGTGGAGTGCTTGTGCTCTTGCTTGACATTACACCAGCATGTTTGACACTGTTATTGCAGTATTCTCCTCAACAGACAATGCTGTTGTCATCAGCTATAAAGTGTTGTCTGAGACACTCCAAGTCAGACTTGCGTTGTGACACTTGCCTTAAATATAGACATCTGTAGTCTGTGTACTTAGGTAGGGGTTCTGTTCTTACTACAATCAAGTGTGTGTGTGGGTGTGTGTGTGTGTGTGTGTGTGTGTGTGTGTGTGTGTGTGTGTGTTCTTGACATTACAGAGAGCCTTTTACACCAGCATTTGGGACACTGCTATTGCCATATTCTCCTCAAAAGAGACTTCTGTTGTCATCAGCTGTAAAGTGTTGTCTGAGACACTCCAAGTCAGAATTTAGCTGTGGTGCTTTCCTTAAGTATAGAGGTCTGTGATTTGTGTACTTAGGTAGGGGTTCTATTCTCACTGCAATCAAGTGTGTGTGTGTGTGTGTGTGTGTGTGTGTGTGTGTGTGTGTGTGTATGTGTTTGTGTGTGACATTACAGAGACCATTTTACACCAGCATGTCAGACACTATTATTACCATGTTCTCCTCAACAGACACTGCTGATGTCATCAGACATAAAGTATTGTCTGAGAAACACCAAGTCAGACTACAGCTGTGGCATTTGCCTTAAATAGAGAGGTCTGTAGTCTATGTACTTATGAAGGGGTTCAAGTCTCACTGCAGTCAACTGTGTGTGTGTTTGTGTGTGTATGTGTGTGTATGTATGTGCACTTGTTTGACATTACAGAGAACCTTTTTATACCAGCATGTGGTGTACTGTTATTATCATATTCTTTAGCTATATCTGATTTGTAGATATGCACTATTCCCACCAGGGCATGGTCAGAGACTGGCCTGGAGGCCAGGCAGAAGTCATCTCATCTTATGCACATTCATCATGACATGGTTTGTAGGCCCTGTATTTTCTTGATGAGAAAGCCCTGTGGTCTCTCCAGCTCCTGCATATGTCTGGTGATGTACATGGAAAACAGAGCATTATACTATATTAGTGTTCTGATGAGGTTCAAGTACAGTGCTGCCATAGTATCTTAAGATCTGAATAGGATGGCATGACTTATGATGTGCACAACATGGGCTTTCAATACCAGCATAGACACTTGGTGGTCAAAGTTCAGATTGCTATCTACATGTGTTCCCAGTGTTTGCATTACTGGGTTTCAAAATAGCAGGACTGATGTCAATGCTGTAATTAGCCTGGAATTCCACTTTAAGGATAACATAAAGACACATTTCTGCATTTATTTGTAGATCATGTGGCTTGGTCACCAATCATTTTTCTGTGTTAGGTCCTCCTGCAGTATGTTATCATTATTGTTGGACTCAATGATTGCACCCAATATGCAAGAATCAGCAAACCTGGTAAGCCAAAGGTCATATACTTTAGTCTGAATTGTAAAGAAATAGAGTCCAAACAGTAAAGGGCTAAGCACAGATCCCTGGGGTTTGCCAGTGGTGACAGGTCTACTGCTACAGGTTGATTCATCAACTTTCACTGTATGTGTTGTATCAGTGAGCCAAATAGGTATCCATCTAGTGATGTAAAGGTTATTTCCTAGCCAGGAGAGTTTCTCAATGACACCTGCATGGGGTATTGAGTCAAAACCCTAGACCTGATCACGATAGGCAGTATGCACTATCTTACCTTCATCCAGGCCTATCACACAGAATCAATGGACTGTGGCAACATCACAGATCACCAATGGTGTGACTCGGCACATACACTTTCCTGATATGGTTGAATACACACTTCAACACCCCTCACATGGGCTATTTTCCCATAGAAGGGTGTACATCAACATGCATCCATCTGAGTTGGGGGACAACACCTTATGCGTGCATGTATAGGCACTTCCTGATTCTTCTTATCTGTGAGGTAGACCAACATGCCATCATGGACTTTTTCTAAATTGACACTAGTAATTTCCTGGCTGTGTGCAACAAACCTGTGTGAGTTGTTAATGCTACATCATGTCTATTACATCTAATAGATGTCCTCAAAGAGGTTATTAAGGGCATGCATGATGAGAACACTATAATCTTGTGGAACTTGACCAGGTCAAAACATTTGACACAGATCCACACCGAGGTATTCAATCAGCACTGCCAGATGTGACCACAAAGAGCTATATCACCAAGTGGGTAGACCAGTGTATCACATGCATGACATCTCACTATTTTGAAATGTGCGACGTGACCTATATCTCAGGCCCAGTGATCAGATCTGTACATCTGGGCTGTCTGCTAGGCCCTTTCCTGTCCTTTATTTAAGTGATGGACATCACATATGACATACACATCCTGTGTCCAAACAGAGGCCTGAAGGACTGCAGACTGTGGCCAGTGATATTAGTATAATACAGACAATATCACACATACCAAAGATTGCTGCCACAGCCATGACAACACTTGCAATGCCAAGAAAACATGGGTGGATTTGTTAAGTCAGGAAAATAAACACACAACCCAAGTATAATGCAGACATCACACCATATAATCAGACCAATAGGTATGTGCCCTGTATCCAGGGGTAGATGGTAAGTGGAACGTCCACCAGCATGTGGTCACAGTGCTGATTACTCCCTTGTATGTAACACAAGTAATGAGTACGTGAAGGACATCCACAGCAGAGGCCATAATACTTCCATAGTTCCCAGCCTTCATTACACCAATAACTGAGTACAATGCACTCTTCTTCATGTACCTCCCTACACATCTTCCACTGATGTATAACTCAAGTGTACCACCTTTATCAGAGTGAGCTGTCACACAGTTTAATGACCATCTCTAGTTATTCTTTTTGTGGCATAAACATGACTGTCTGATGATGCAGAACTCCAATCAAGTTGTTACACCAGATGCATGTGCGCTACCTGTTCTGGTGATGAGAACACTGCATATATAGGTTTTTGACAACATTAATGACATGGATATCATTTATGATAATGTGGATTGTGTCATTTATATATGCCATGCACACCAGTCTACTAGTCTGTATTGATCATAATGTCACATACAGGTATAGAAGTGCCCCTCCTAACACTTCCAGCAGATGTTACAGTGCCAGGGCAGTGTGCATTATTACCATCATAGAGTGTATACTTATAATAGTTGTAAAAGTGTGTTTGTGCAGAATCCTCTCTAATCACTCTAAATCTCATATGTTATGTCAGAGGCATGGGATTACTGCTGGTATTATTCTGATATTGTCCATGATTGTGGTTGATTCTTTTAATGTTGTTCATAAGCCTTTACCTGTTTTCCACTTGCTGGAGACCACCATTGAGATTACAATCACATTCAGGCAAATCAGTTTACACAGCTTCACAATATGCACCCTACCCCAATTGTATGTCAGATCCCTGACACATGTCCTCTGCATTATTCATGTAAGGATGCTTATCTCACACAGACATCCTCCCCTTTATGTCACCTTATGTGACAGTCACATAATACATATTTTCACTGTGCAGTCCCTACTGTACCATACAGATATGTGATTGGTGTTGCTGCCAAAACCATCTTCCACTGACATGCCCTCATCTGCTGTACATTAGGTTGTTTCACCTGTCCTCTTTCCCTGTGTTCATTCCTACAATTCATCTGTGTGTCCCTATTCAATGCAAACACTTCCCCTGAGTGTTTATTTTACATGGCAGTCCATGTACCATTGCAGATCATTTACACAGCTTAAGTACAGAATGCCAGGAATGGGATATTACAATACTGTGCACTGTCCTGTACTGTGTTGTGACCATGTACTTAGCATTCATACCTCTCCACTGTTCAGATTTTCACATAATGTTTTGTTGTGTTCCTTATCAAGTTTGTGGCTTTCTGCCATATCACTGGGATGATCTCAGGAGTGATGTGACTCAATATTACATATGTTTGAGTTTCGTGCTTCAAATCATTCAGAACATGTATCTTAATACATCCCCCTGGTTATTCTAGCACATTTCTATAGGGCAAAAATGTCAAATATGTCCATCTTTCTGGGTCATTGTCTCCTCATTATGTTGGCTTTTTTCTAGATGTCTTCCATTAAGAGACTGAGTGCTACCTGTGAAGCCTTGGTGATCATTGTGGCATTCCACACAAAACTGCAGACTATCAGTGCTCTGATTTGAACAGGAGTGCTATCCACTTACATAGTTTCCTAGCCAGCAACACTGTTGCCAGCCACAAAACCTTGGTTAAATGCAGTGCGTGGCATAAACATGCAGTGCACGCTGCTGGTCCCCGTACACCACTGTGCACATATGTAAACTCTGTGTAGGCTTTGCTTGAAGCCTACACGGAGTTTATTAAATACCAGGGATAGTCTTTATTGTTCAGAGAATGCACATCCATGCAAATCTTGTTGCTCTGTTAACATTTTAAGTGTTACAGAGTTGTCTGGTACTTATGTTATCAAACTGGTTCCTGTAGTCAAAGGTACAGGGTTTAAATCCTTTCATCTCCATTTGCTTACTTTATGACTTTGAGCAAGTCACTTAACCAGTCAGTGCTCCCAGGTTACCCCTGATAACGGACTTTTAGTCTATTGGGTTCACCAGGTTAACAAATACATAAACTAATTTTAAAATCTGTCACTTTTGTCCTCCATTATTTTTGACTTTGCCCAGAATTCTTAAGCAAAGAAACTAAGAGGCATTTTTGTCTGATCCTTGTTTTTTTTCCAAAATCTCTTTATTCAGTTTTTCAATGATAACAGTAACGCAACATATCAAAAACATAAGTCGACAATACATATAAAAGAAAAAACAACCATAAAAGCTAAATACTAAATGTATACACTATATACACTAGAAGTCACTACATCAGTATAACAGAGGAGAGAAGTACTTCTTAACATCATTTGAAGGATGCAAGATAGTATAAGGGGCATAGTTTATAAAGAGATAGAGGTAGAAATTCAGTCACTTGTTATAGATATGTATACTAGGGAATGTATTTAGGTACATAGACAGGAAAGGATATAAGCTGTTTATAATGCAAGCTTTGCTTAATATAAGTTTGTCTTAGCAGGTCAGTGTGAGGTCTATCTATTACATCTAGTAAATAACCCCAATATTTCTGATAGTAATGTTTTTGTTTTGTTGTTGTATAAACTAATTTGTGAGATGAGATATATTTAATAGCTAGCTTGCTAAAGTCTTCCCATGTGATTGGAGTTGTGACAATCCAATTTTTTGTGATGTAAAATTTAATAAGTGCACACATTGTGATAAGGATATGTTTTAACATTTTTGGAAGTTCATTTGTGTTAGCGTAAAATATACCCACCTCCCATGACAGGGTTGTTTTTTCATCTCCCATCTTCTCTAATCTAGCTCTTAAAGAACACCATAGGTTGTGTACCTTACTACAGTTCCACATAACGTGGAGAATATCAGCTGTTTGGTTTGGGCAGTGTGGACATATGGGCGCAAAATTAGGATTGAACTTATTTAGCTTTGATGGAGTATAATATACATTGTTATTTATCATAATTTGTGTGTATAGCAGCCTCTTGAAGGGAATAAACTTGATTGTATTTTCAATGGCCAGTCTTTTGCTTTCTTCAGTAATTGTTTTTTTCCTTGCCAATATGTTGAAAATAATAGAAAATTCTGGTATTTTATGTTCATTACAAGTTTATATGTCTTAGATATTGTTTTTCCTTTAGTTGCAAGATTTTTTAGTATTAGTTTTACTAAGTTAATGTCCTGAAGGTCGACATTAGTTTGTGAAAATTTAGCATTTATAAGATAATGGATTTGGCTAAGAATGACAGTATATTTCTTAGAAGACTGAGTTTCAATCTTAGTTGCAGTATATTGGATTCTTTTCATTTGTAAATTTCCCATATTGTAAGATCTTTTATCAGGGGGTAATTTGTTAGATTTAGGGGTTTATTATTTGTTAGTAGGTTAGGATTTAGGTGGAATGGTTGTATAAAGGCAAGAGCATTGAATAGTTGTATTGACTTGAATAACTTTTGAGTAGTTAGGATCATATGCTTAATTAGTGGGTGTAAGTTCTTTGTGTATAAGGCTTTTTGAGTTAGGTTTAAAAAGGAAGAGATTTGGTGTTATATCCAAGGGATTTAAGTTGTTCAAACCAGATTTTGGTCCACTGAGGTGTCCAGGTATTAACATATGGGTCATGGTTTGTTATCTATATTAGTCTGTAAGCAGTAAATATACTAAAATAAAGTTTGAAGTCTGGCAAACCCAATCCCTTCTTATCCTTGGTAAGTACAAGTTTATCATATTTAATTCTAGTAGATTTGGGATACCATAAGAATCTTGATATAGCTTTTTCTATATCAAGAAAGAATCTCTGGGAAATATTTGAGAAGGTGGCATTTAATTGAAAGAGTATTCTTGGTAATAGATTAATCTTGACGACAATAGCTTTTGAAAGTAGAGACATATTAATATTCTTCCATCTATTAATATCACTTTCAGTGTTACTCCATGTACGTAGTAGGTTATTCTTTATGATTTCCTTAAAGTCGGGGGTAAATAGTATTCCTAGGTAT
The DNA here is from genome assembly GCF_019279795.1 of Protopterus annectens. NCBI lineage: Eukaryota > Metazoa > Chordata > Ceratodontiformes > Protopteridae > Protopterus > Protopterus annectens. Next base: position 1,653,375,381 of record NC_056731.1, on the reverse strand, counting down.
TTTATCTGATATTTAATCTTGATCTCACTTTGGGGAAAGTAATATTCCTTATGGCCTATAAGATTCAAGGGAAATAGATGGGATTTATTTGAATTTAATTTATAGTTAGAGATTTCAGAGAACTCAGCTATTGCTTTAAGTAGTTTTGGGAGATCAGTGGTGGGAAGTTGAAAATATATATTTAAGTCATCAGCAAAGGCAGAGTACGTAAGGTTTATATTAAAGATTCTAGGTATGTGATGGAAGATTTTTTTGTGAAATAAACAGGAGCAGGGGTTCTAGATAGAGATTAAAGAGGTATGGAGAAAGAGGGCAACCTTGCCTTGTGCCATTGGATAAGGGTATATGGTTAGTTTTGAACTTATTTATCTGAATAGTGGTAGAAGCTTTCTGATATAGAACCTTAATTATCCTTATAAATTCCTGAGGAAATCCAAATAAGGGCAATATATTGACTAGGAAATGTAAGTTAACTCTATCAAAAGCCTTGCTTGCGTCAGCAGTAAGAACATATCTGGGGCATTTATCACTGTTAAGAAGTCTGATAGTGGTATCCAAGAGGAGGGTGCTGACACTTGTTTGCCTATTTGTCATAAAACCCATTTGTTCTTGGGAAATGATGGAGGGGAGTATGTTTTTAAGTCTATTTGCTATAACATGAGCTAGGATCTTAAGGTCAGTATTTATCAGGGCAATTGGTGTATAGTTGGCTGGATCTGTTGGGTCAGAGTTTGGCTTGGGAATTACAGTTTTGGAGCTATTAAAATAATTATCTGTTATACCGTATTGTATTATATAATTGAAAACTTTTAATAAGACTTCGGAAATAGGTTCCATGAATTGTTTATAAAATTCAGAGGTGTAGCCATCAGGTCCAGGAGATTTACCCGGTTTGATTTTGTTTATCGCAACTTTTATCTCTTTTAGTTGCAAGGGTATTTTTAGAAGTTTTTCCTGATCGTCTGAAATTTGTGGAAATGTTATATTATGTATAAAATCACAAAATTTTGTCTGAACAGGGAGGGAGGGGTAAGTTATATAGTTTATTGTAAATGTCTTCAAATGCATCTGCAATGTCTTGGCCTTTGTGCTTCAAGAGTCCTTCATACTGTATTTCTTTAATCCTCGGTGGACCATTTTTAATGTTTATTAATCTAGCTAGGATTTTTGAAGGTGTTTGTGCCCATTCTGAGTATTGATATATTGATCTTAACTCTAACAGAGAAATATTTTCTAGATAATGTTTGTGTAATTGCTTTTGCCAGTCAGTTGTTTTATCCTTCACATCTATTGAGTACTTATTTTGAAGTTCTAATTCAGCAGTCATGATTTTCGTCTCCAGTTTATTTTTGAGGTTATTGTATTTTTTCTTGAGTCATGCAGATTTTTGGATAATGATACCGCTAATGACCGTTTTGGCAGCCGCATTTTGCATGTCATAAGGAATTTGAGTGGATATTAAGTCTTTTTCAAGTTGGGCTATAATACTAGTGACTTCCTGTGCTACTTCTTGGTGTTGAATGATTTTACGATTTAATGTCCAATTATTGAAATAGGGGACATTTTGTTTATAGGTTTGAACATTTACGGAGAGACTCATTTTTGAATGATCCAATATAGTTCTGGGTGATACAGTATATTTTAGTCTATAAGAAAGCAAGGTTTGGGAGATTAGAAAAGCATCTCTACTGGACCAGGTTTTATGGGTGGCCGAGAAAAAAGTAAATCTTGATATTGCTTTATCATGTTGAAAATTGTTATAGGGGTCAGTTAGCTCAAAGGTATTTTGTAGTTCTTCAAGTGCTATAGTAGTTCATTGAGACTGTCTGTTTTCGTTATGCGACCTATCTTTGTTTGGGTTTGTTAAAGCATTCCAGTCCCCACCTATGATGTACAGATGATTTGGGTGGTTAGCTAATATATTAAAGATTTCATAAACGAAGAGATGTTGATTTGAGCAGGGGCTTTGTAGATTGAGAAAGAGTAGAAGTTTATTTAGGGTATGATATTCACTAGTAACTAAAGCCCATCTTCCATTAGGGTCAGTTTTAATAGAAGTGATCTCTCCTTGGAAAGATTGATTTATTATAATGGCTACTCCCCCAGATAACGAGTTATGATCTGCAGCAATTATTTGCTTAACCCATTTCCTTTTCCTTCCCTTTTCCCAGAGTTGACTATCCAAGTGAGTTTCTTGCAGGAAGGTTACTTTGGACTTACTTTGATATGTGAGATGCATGATTAAATTTATTTTTTTTATCCAATATCCCCCTAACATTCCATGAATCTATTGATATCATTTTGTAATTTGCTGATAAGGTTGTTTATTGATTGATACATGAAAAAATAGAAATATAGCTTGTCTGTTTTCGTGTTAAGCTTTAACATAGATGAAGTGACTTCTAAACTCCTATACCCTATATAGGTGCCTAAACACCCATCCCTCTGTTTTAGTGAATATGTATGTATTGGGAAGCAAAAAGCAGCTAGAATTTGAGCTGAAGTGATATATACATTGAGCAGAGGGATGTCAAAGATACCCAGAATGTTCCAAACATGAACAATCATCAGCTACAAACTTTGCAAAACCTGCCCCTTTTGTTATTGGTATTTACAGTATGTTTACTATCTGACCTCTTGTGTTAATATTTTAGTTGTTTAATTAGGGTCTATATTACAATGTCAAACTCAAAGGAGTCCGAACGTTGTAATATCGAACCCATATGTTCGAAATGTGAAAATAGCGAAGCCATGGAACACCGATTTTTACCCAGGGAAAAAAATCGGTGGGACGTTTTTGCTGCTTTGCTATTTCCTCCACTGTGGTGTGATCTCAGAGTTGGTATATTTAGGTAGGGGGTGTGGGGGCACAGCCCCCCATATTGGGGGGTGTGGGGGTGAAGCCCCCCACATTAGTTTAAGTTTAAAGTGTAAGTATTTTTTTTTTTTTACCAGAACAGCGATTTTTTTTTACCTAGGAAACAAATTGTTGTTCTGTGTTTTTGTACTTTTTGGGTTTCGAACTTCCTGGTTCAATATTACATTGTTCGAACTCCTGTGAGTTTGACGATGTAATATAGACCCATTTAATTACATGGTATGTATAGGCTAAGAGAGAGTAAATGCTTAGAGAGAGTTGATATCAGCAGGCACTTATATGTTATACTTCTTAACATTGCTAAAGATATTATAAATTAACCAAACAACATTTTGTATAGTGCAGGTCTAAGAGATGCACTTTGGGAGAAGCGAAGTTTCAAACAATCTGTATATTCACATTGTAAAAAACTTGTAATCTTTAAGGCTACTGCATATTTTCACATTTATAACTATGCTGGTAATATACATACAACATCATCTGTCCTTTGTTATCAAAAAACACAACAGTAGTCAAAACTTAGAGAGAGTTCACATGCAGGTCCACTCAGTTGTTTTTCCACTAACCAGTGTCACCTTCTCAAATATGCATGAAAGAAAAAATTCTATTGTAATTCACTGTCAATTGCATCTCTAACATAAAGACTTACCAAATAATAGTCTTTATGTCTCAACATATTCAATTATATATATATATATATATATCTATATCTATATATATATATATATATATATATATATATATATATATATATATATATATATATATATATATATATCCCAGAGAGTACAGAGATATGCAAAACCAGTGAGATAAATTTCAATATTTCCAGTGTTAATCATGCTGTACCATATTATTGGTTAATCTATCTATTTGCCACTTTGTGTGTTTGAAGTGAGTTATTGCAATCGTTAGTGATTGAGAAACATCCAGAACAGTGGTATAGTTGATATTGTGGGTTCATTAAATCATAGGCACTACTAAGTACAAGCTAGTCAGCATGATATTGGAACACTGTTAAGTAAAATATATGAACTTACTAATCTCTAAGTAACACATTAATTAGGCTGTTGTATGCAAATGGCTCAACCAAGATTACATCACCCTGTTTTAAAACATTATTCAGTGCAGAAATATATGCTTCTTTAGCCCTCCCCCCAGGTTAAGGTAGATCATTTTGCATGTATAGCTGAATAATAAAAAAAACACAATTATAATCATTGAGAAGTTTTTAAAACATGGCAGGATATTAGAAACCCTTTGTTCCAGATGCCATTAAACTCCTTATTTCTTCACAGCTGCAGTGACATAAAGAAAGCACCTTTGAGGCATTTAAGAATGCACCCAGAAATGGGGAGCTTTTCAGCATTCATAAGTGTAAGCAGTTGCTACTAAATAGTACCTTAAGTTATCCTGCATAGTAGAAAGTCTTGCAATAGTGCTGGAAGGAAGGCAAAGTTACTAAAACCAGTTACAACATTTTCTTTTCTTGGGTTTTGTAGACAACAGGTAACCTCTACAGCTTTCTTCTTCGCAGTTAGAGCAGTGTATTGGCTTGAAATAGTCGATAGGAGGTTCCTTTGATGAGAAAAGGAATGCTGTGTTAGAAAATAGTTAAGTATTCTTTTTTCAGCTTTCCCGACCCATTTTAGTGTATATTCTGTTCCCAGAAATATACTGGGGCAGGAAACAAGTGCGTGATGACATAATTACAGTTGAAAGGTGAAGGATCAAGAAACTTCCTGGTTTTGAAGAAGATTATGGGAAATAGAATGCTGAAATGCTAAACGGACCTCGAGGCCTGCAAAATAAAATGGACGTTTTGTTTCTAGATGGATTTAAGACAGAAACATGCAGGCTACATTGCTGAAACTCTCCTAGCGTTGTCTTTGGCTTCAATAGTGCTTTGCTGTCTTAGGCTATAGTATAAACTGAAACATTTACTCTGTGTAATTATCTCTTGGCTAGTGGGGGCTGGTTCTTTTGTGTTCTTGTAAAAAAAAAGTTGTTGATCTGGTCTTGCCCTAACCTTGGTGTCTTTGCACACAGTGTAGGCTGGAGAAGTTGTTTGACCGCAACTGAGCTACAAAATATAAGTATCTTTTGATTATTTTTACAGATTACTGTTTTTATAATTTAATATATATAAAGCACTTTGTCTATTCAGAATTTTCACAAATCCTTATCTGTTTAAAAACTTTCATTTGACTCTGTAGTGCTTTCTTAGGCTATTTTGTCCCACTCTCCCTCCCTGTTGGTGTCTTGCTCTTATACTTGGTGGCTTTGCAGTTGCCCGCCCCTACTGTGACACACCTCCCAGTCTAGTGTCATTAGCTCATTCTTCTTAATACAGAGAGAACATTTGATAAGGCCTTCTGTTCCTCCTTTTTCCCTTTTCAAAAAGTAAAACAAAACTTTTTTTTCTTTTTCGCCTGAACCTTCTTGTGTTCTGACTGTCCTTCTCAAACATATTGGAAATATACAGTATATTTCAGAGCATTTGTTATAACTGTATTTGCTATAACTGATTTAAGTATTTTTTCTGGCTTTTGAATATTTACTGCTTAGCGACTGCATCTTAGCCTGTTTATACAGCTCTGCATTCTATTTAAACTGTTTTTGTGTTGATTAACTGTTTTGCACTCTTAAAAGTTATTTGTTGCTTAATTTTACCTGTAGGCTAACGCACTCAAGTGTGCTAGCCGCTTAAAAGCATTTATAGCATTTACTGTCTGTTTTTTTCCTTGTCTCTGTAAAAAAAAAAAAAAAAAAAAAAAATCTCTTGTTTTCCCACCTTACTGAACTAGAGTAGTCCAGTTTCAGAGTTGCTGATCCCTGGGCTTTGTTTTTAGTTCCTGTTACTGATCCATTGCCTTATTAGGAAGGAGGGAAGTTTCTTTGCTTACCAGTGGGAGTAGGAAGCACTGAGCAGCCTTTTTGTCTGAATTGGTGAAGTTTCAGCCAGAAACTAGTAGTCCATTGGTCGTTTTGGGCCAATTCCTAGCTCCTTTCAGCCCCCTGCTATAAAACATGCTAAACACGCGTTTTCCAGCTTGTACCAACTCAGCACAGATCCTCGTGGTGGCCTGCAGAGTGATCCAAGCAGCAGAGAGCTAAAAGAGTGACTTTCTACCAGATATAAGTATTTTTGTGGCTTTCCCACTGTTATTAAGCTAGCGACTGCATTTCGCCTGTTTTACTGCTACTTTAAGTGATTTCTGCATTTTACACTGTTTATTGCACTTTAAGTTACTAATTGTTGCAAATTGTTTCTGTAGGCTACACACTAAAGTGCGCTAGCCGATTTACAGCATTTATAGCATTTACTGTCTGTTTTTTCCTTATCTGTAATAAAGCAAAAAAATCTCTTGTTTCCTGCCTTACTGAACTAGAGTAGTCCAGTTTCAGAGTTGCTGATACCTGGGCTTTGTTTTTAGTTCCTGTTACTGATCCATTGCCTTATTAGGAAGGAGGGAAGTTTCTTTGCTTACCAGTGGGAGTGGGAAGCACTGAGCGGCCTTTTTGTCCGATTTGGTGAAGTTTCAGCCAGAAACTAGTAGTCCATTGGTCATTTTGGGCCAATTCCTAGCTCCCTTCAGCCCCCTGCTATAAAACACGCTAAACGCGCGTTAGCGCAGAGTTGCCACTGTTGCACACAAGAGCAGCGGCGGTTAAACAAGGTTAAACTATTCAGGACATCTAAATTCCACTCTTCAAATTTGCCTTAGAACTACCTTCCTCAAGCTGTACTGCTGATCTAACCAGCATATCCTATAACTGAAAAGTTCATCTCTACTTGATTCCCAAGTAGACTATTCTCTATCTGTAAAGCCTAGCACTTACTCCTACAGTACTTGCACCTTGATAAAGCACTCTTATTATAGATAGTACCCCACCAGCCTAAAACCCACTTCCCCCGGAGTCCTTTGAAAGTCTCTTTATCTACTACTTCTAGTATGTCGAGGGATCAGTTGCTAGTGTCCTCTCCAGCTCAACTGGTGAACCTGGGAATATTGAGGCAATGTTACAATTGCCTCATGTACACAGACAATCCTCTCCTTCTCCCACAAAACACAAATACATGCGAGAGATGCAACTATATGGCCAAACTGGAGGCTGAGCTCTCTCAACATAGGACTGGCAAGACCAGACAGGAGGAGAAGGTAACCACACACAATACATACCCAGTCACACATGGTACCATCACAACTTCAAATCATACACATACTCAAACAAAGACATACTCGGAGGCTCTGATCAAAAATTTACCAAAACAGCAGAGGCCACCAAAGCAGACACCCAAACAACTACCACCTCACGACCCAACACATGCAACACATAGACCACACAGTCAGAGTGTCAAACAGTCACAGCCCTTAAGGCCAAACAAAATGCCAGACACACTTGTCATTGGTGATTCCATAGTCAGACACACTGACGTCCCGCTCACCAGACTGAGTAAGGAGAAGGTCACAGTAAGCTGCCTGTCGGGCGCTAGAATCCGCTACATAACGCAAGCACTCAGGTCTCTCAACAGCAGGTACAAGTACGACTCAGTCATTGTCCATGCTGGTGTCAACGACCTGAGATGTACCTCCTTGGACTACATGAAAAGGGACATTGAGGAGCTCTCTGATTATGTAGCCCAGGCAGGTATGACCCTGACCTTGAGCAGTATCCTACCTTCACCTAGAATGATGCCACAATACAGTGATAAGATGATCAGCTTTAATAATTGGCTTAAATTCTGGTGTCATTCAAAGGGGATCTAATGTCTGTCTGCCTGGGATGACATGCTGGACAAGCCACGCTGCTTTGCAAGGGACGGCTTGCACCTGTCACCCCTGGGCTTCCGGATATTGGCAAAGGCTCTTGCCACCCCCATAGTGCCTTTTTTAGGCAAGGCTCAAATTCTAAACCTACCACCCTAGAACACCAAAAAGGAAAAAAACTAAGGGTAATGCTGCTCAATGTCAGAAGTCTCAATCTCAAGATGCACGCACTCGAGGCCCTTCTCAATATGGAGAACATCGATGTCTGTGCTGTGACAGAAACCTGGTTCAAGGCTCCTGAGAGCACCCCAGCACTAACAGGTTTCACCTCATATCATGCTCCGCCCCAAAATCCGGACAACACCAAGAAAGGAGGGGGGGGTGTCCATATTCATAAAGGACACCCACACCTCAAGGTTGGTGGCAATGCACGATGCATCGGAGACCATCCAGGTGCAATTAACCATAGGCAAGACTGCTCTGCAATTTGTAGCATGTTACAGGCCACCCTCTCAAACTCAGGAACCTCACATGGCCTTCCTGAAAACATTGGAGGATAAATGTATCTCCAAACACCATCATACTAGGTGACTTCAACTACCCTAATATAGACTGGGAACACTACTCAAGCCCGAACACTCTAACCCAAAGATTCCTGGAGTTCATAAACTCAAATGCCATGGAACAACTAGTCACCATCCCCACAAGAGGAGAAAACATACTTGATCTCATCATCACGAACATGGGATCAAAATGTTCAACACCGAAGTATACCCCTCACTGGTGAGATCAGATCATAAACTAATCTCGCTGGAGGTCCTCATCCCGCCCCACCTGAAACAAAAAGACCACAGTGAAAAACTTCTCAAAAGCCGATTTCACACTTCTAAAAACTAGTGTGGTCTCCTTTAAGGCCCCTGAGCCAGTGGTAAACATTACTCAAACCGCTGAATCACTTACAAATGCCTTCTACCAGCACCTACAGGACTGCATGGATCAGGCAATCCCAAACAAAACTAAGACTCTCTGTACCAAAGGCAAGCATCCAGTCTGGTGGACCCCAGCCATAAACAAGCTCTACAACAAAAGGAGGAAGCTACTACAAGATAGAGCAAAATCCTTGAAAGGTAAGACACCTTTGATCATTATAAGTAAAAACTAAGAGCTCTCATAAAATCATCCAAGGCAAATTTTGAGAGAAAAATCGCCAAGGAATCTAAAGACAATCATAAGGCCTTCTTTAGCTATGTTAGAAACCTAGGAGGAAACTCCCAGATATGCTCAGAATTAGTTCAAAATGATGTGAAAATTACTGAACCTACACACATTGCTAACATACTGGCTGACAGGTTCAGTGCAAACTTCTCCCCCCCTCCCCCAAAAGGAGAGATATCTATTCCAGAGGATTGTAGCCCCCAAACATCTCCAATGCCCAGGTAAGAACTGCCCTCACTAAGGCAAAAACACAGCATCCATGGGACCGGATGGTGTCCCCAGCTGTGTGCTTCATGAACTCAATGAGGAATTAAACCCACAGTTAGGACAGCTGTTTAATCTTAGCCTCACCTCAGGATACGTGCCAAGGAGTGGCGCGGCGACTGTGGTCCCACTTCATAAGGGCGGTGCCTCCACAGACCCTGGAAATTACCGCCCCATTAGCTTGACAAGCCTTATCTGCAAAGCCATGGAGAGGATCATAATGGAACTCATAAATAAAGACATAGGGAACTTGCAGACTTTGGATCCAACCCAGTTTGGCTTTGTCAAAGGCAGATCCTGCCTCTTAAACTTGGTTGACTTTTTCGAGACAGTCACCAAGGCCATTGATGAGGGAAAGACAGTCCATACAGCCTACCTCGACCTGACAAAGGCCTTCGACACAATACCCCACTCAGGTATCATCGAAAAACTCATCAGCTTGAATGTAAACCCATACATCACAAGATGGGTTGCAAACTGGCTAAGTGACAGAACCCACAGGGTCAGAGTTGCTGGAGCCATGTCAGACTCAAAGCCTGTCACAAGTGGTGTCCCACAGGGCTCAGTCCTGGGTCCACTCTTGTTCGGCATCTACTTTTCTGAAGTACAAGCAAACACAGGAGGGTTATGGCTGACAAAGTTTGCAGATGACTGCAAACTGGGCGCCATAGTCGAAAACACATCTGACACAGATATCCTCCAGAAGGGCCTCACAGAAACGGATAACTGCTGCCAGAGCCATGGCCTGAAGTTAAACGCCAAAAAATGCATAGTCATACCCTTTGGGAAAAACAAGGTTACCCCTAGCTACCATATAGGTGGCAATCCACTGAGCACAGAAAGTCATCAGGGATCTGGGGACCCAAGTTGACAGTAGCCTTCGCTTTGACACTCATGTTGTTAAAGTAGTTAGGAAAACCTTCTATATCGCCCACCTGATCATGAAGGGATTCACATCTAGATCAAGGGAGGTCATCGTCCCCCTGTACTCATCACTCATTAGACCTATGATTGAGTACAATGCCCCGTTCGGAATGTATCTGACCAGACACCTGCTGCAGCTTGAAAGGCTCCAAAAGTTCCTCACCAAAAGGATAAAGGGTCTCAAAAATATGTCTTATGCTGCCCGACTGAAAGAACTCCAGCTCTATTCAGTCTCATACCACTTGCTCAGAGGTGACCTGTGCCTGACATATAAGGCCATGTCAAACCCAGATTTGATGAATATGCTTCACCTCAAAAAATCTAGATCCCTCAGAACCACAAGGGCGGGAGACTTAAACCTTGACACGGTTATAAATAGAATGTGCTGGAGGGACAGATTCATCACCCAGAGACTCCCTATGCTGTGGAACAAAATCCCGGTACATGTGAGGCAGAGCACCTCGCTGGCCTTGTTCAAGAGGAATCTTGACCAATGGATGGGAGATCGCAGATATACCCCAGGGATTACTTCAGTGTCACTGCTTGACAGAGGCACAGAAAAATGATAGGCATAGTTTTTATTCAAACTAAAGGGGTGGCGAAAGCCACATAACTATGGGCTAGGCTTATAAATGCCCTTGGGCAGATAGCCTAGTATGAACCTATGAACCTATAAAGAAGGGGAATTGGGTTGTTTCAAACTGGATTAACTTTGAAGAGATGCAGAAAAGTAGATTTTGCCTCCTCAGGGGTTTCAAGGGATATTTTTTCATCTTTGTGATAGAAAATTAAGGTAGCAGGGTATTTCATTTGAAAATGAATCTTGTTTTCTATAAGGTAAGCACAATATTTACTAAGTTTTTGGTAGTTTTGCTTAATTTCAAAAGGAATATCTTGAGTCATAGTGATTGTATGTGCTCTCCATGTAAAGTTCTTCTTAGCTTTGTATGCTGCTAATATTTGTTGAACATGTGCTGAGTTTAACAGTCTTATATATATTTGCCTCGAAGATTCCTTTGTTTATGCCTGTGCCTTATAGCTCTGTGGGCTCTTTCTATTACTATGTCATTCAGGAGGTCTTTATTGTTCAAGAGAGAGCTTAGTATTTCTTTGATTATTGGGTTGAGTTGTGGATTTTCAATGGTCTCTGGAATTCCTCTTATAATGAAGTTACTGCGCCTGCTTCTGGCTTCTAAGTCTACAATTTTTTGTTGTAATTCTTTAATAGTGCTGTCGCTGGTCAGAAGCTTTTGCTTGAGTTCATTTATTTTTAGTTCATTGTCCACAGCTTTGGCTTCATTCTGTTCGAGTCTAAGGAAAAGTTGGTCCAGACTAGAGCCAAATGGGGTTAGTTTATGTGAAAAACCTTGCACTTCTGTTTGTAAAGGTTGCAGTGCATTTTTAAGGTCCTCCAATCTTAAAGATTGTTCCTGTTTTGATCTGAGGGCCATCTTAGCAGCCTCTTGTTGTAGTTTGCTAGTTTTTTGCCTTTTGGAAGTGGTGTCTTTCTCAAGAGTAGAAATCATAGATAGTTTGGTTTTCGTGGTTAAAGTTTCCATTTGACCTGGTTGGTTCTCCATTTAGTGTTCAAGGTTAGATGCTTGGTAGTAAAGAAGAAGTTTTTATTTAGTAGATCCTATTCTGAGAGATGCTTTTTCCTTATTTTTCTTGTTTTAGGCCTGTGTGTCTGGAAGAATCCACACCATGCAATTCAGGGCTCAGCTTCCAGTAAGTAGTATTTTTATTCAAAAGGAAAGGATCCTGGCAAAAATATAGATGAAAAAAGTAAATATTCATACTCCTGCTTTAATCCTTTGATGTTTACAGTAGTTTCTTTGAGCGATGTGCTAGCTTGAGGTCAGATGAAAGTTAAAGGTTTCAGTAGCTGCACAGTCAGTATGCTTACAGGCTGTCCACCATTTTGTAATCCTTTTTGTCTGTTTCTTGTAATTTTTTTAGCTTCTAGCAAATTGCTACAGATTGTGGTCACTAAGTAATGAAAGACACTTGAGTTTTAGATGTTGTATCCTTCAGAATGTTGTTGTTTGTCTTTTGGCTTTTCCCAGTTAGGGGTCGCCACAGTGGAACTCCGGTCCGCTAATTTTTATTTATTTTTTATTTTACATTTGTTGACCGGGATAGTCCGACTGGATACATGTCCATTTTCAGTGGAGACCCGGGGAGAAAAGCTCCAAGGGTAAGCAGATACAGCATTACATAATACCAGCATTACATATTACAAACAGACTATTTACAGAGATTACATAAGTAAGCAAGTTAAACAAGTTCCACAGGTTACAGTTAATCCTGAGCAGAAGTCAGGATTAAATTAAATTACACAGTAAACTGGTTAACAGATTTTTACACATTTTAGAGAGAGTTAGCCAGGCAGTAGATTGGCAGTAGATTTTAACGAACGCCGAGGTGCCAGCTCGATGTTCAACCTTCAATGAAGGCACGCCAATTTACACATGTCTTTCAAACGCCCAGCCAACCACGGGGAGGACATGCAGACTCCACACAGAAGGCACTCCCCGCACTCCAGCTGAGAATCGAATGGGAGAACCTCTTGCTGTGAGGCAACAACGCTACCGCTGCACCACCGTGGACTGTTATTATATCAACTTTCTTACTATATAAGAGAAATATTTAAAAAGCTTTTCTTGATTTTTGTCCCTTACGTCTGATTCTTGAGCTAAGAAAAGTGGAGGGGCAGAGGGGAGTTGCACTGTATAGTTCTGACATCAATGAGATGAGATACATTTCATGGCCATTATTTATGAATTTATTAGTTTACTGATTTCAAGCAAATATCGGAGGTGTATAGTCATACAAGTGGCTATAACTGATGGTTGTTTATATGTGGGTCAAGGAAGAAAGTATTAGCAATGCAGTCGGTAGAACGAAATAATATAACTCTTTAACTTTGCATTCCTTCCTGTAGTGCCATCTTTAAAATCCTTCTAGCTTTCTCTGCATTTCACATGGAAGCTTCTACTCTCCTCTGCCTGTGTGCTCCCTGGCTTTAGAAGGTACTGTGTATGACATACTGTTTTATTTATTGCTATTTACAGTACTACTAAGCACTGTCTGTCAGTGCAGAGTTAACTGTGCTTGCTAAAGTTGCTTTATCTGTACAAGTTACTGCATTTTATTTCTAGCACTACATTACATCGCCGCGGTGGTACAGCGGTTGCGTTGTTGCCTCACAGCAAGAGGTTCTCCCATTCGATTCTCAGCTAGTGTACGGGGAGTGTCTTCTGTGTGGAGTCTGCATGTCCTCCCCGCAGTCGAATGGCCTCCGAAAGACATGTGTAAATGGGCATGCCTTCGCTGAAGGTTGGGCGTCAGGCTGGCAACTCGGCACCATAAAAATCGACTGCCAATCATTAGCGGACCGAAGTTCCGCTGTGGCGACCCCTAACCAGGAAAAACCGAAAAGACAAACAAACTACATTACAGTTTAAGCAGAATTGTCTTCAGCTCTGCTTATAGGGCTCACTTAACTGTGTTTGTTAAAAGTTTCTTTATCTGTGCAAGTTGTTGCATTTACTCCTAGTGTTCCATTGCAGTTTCTTTTTAGGATTGTTTTCTGTTCTGATTACAGGGCTTAACTGTGTTTGTTAATATTTGCTACTTCTGTACAACCTACTGCGTTTACTTTTAGTGCTCTGCTTTCATGACTTAGTCAGCTGGGAATAATGTTATTGCTACACTGGTTATTTCTTGTCTGTATTATAACTCACTTAAATCTCTGTTTTTCTAGGATCTGGTCTCTCATGTGTCTTTTCTTACTTTCCTGGTATAACCTTTTGTATGTGTTCCCCCTTATGTCTTGCAGCTTCTCCCAATGGTTTAAACACTCTGTGGTCATCCTAATGCCCAACAGACTCGCCCAGCAAACTACCTTGTGAAAGAGTGTAAATCTCCTTCAGTTACCTGCCTGAAGCAGCTCCAAAACCAAACTAAAGAGCACAGCTTTCTAAACTGTAGGTGTTCATTTTATTGCAATTTATCCACACTCCGAATCTGTTTTTAAAACTATCTGCTTTTAAAAAAATAAACTGCTCCTTATTTAAAGTATTACTATGGGGCAGATGAGCATACACCCAGGTTAGTTTCATTCTGACTGTAGTAACTTACTTTGGCCACCAGGTGGCAACAGACTGCCAGCAGTGTACCACTGCACTACAGTTTTTATTAATTTATTTATTGACATTTATTAACCAGGTTTGTCCAACTGGGCTTGTGGCCCATTTTCAGTGGAGACCAGAGGAGAAAAGCTCCAGTAGTACATTTTAAAACAAGTACAATTTTAAACAATATTGATATAATAGCAGTTATAGCAAAACGATTCACATATGTTGGGTTACATGCATAAAGATAAAGTTGCATTAAAAAGAAGCTAAGTAACAATTTTACATTGATATAGTTCAATAGGTCAACAACATTTTTTGTTTGTATAAAATTATGCAAATGCATAGTAGACACATTGGAGAGAGAGGTGTAATGAGGTACTAAGTATGGTCCTTTTGAGGGTACATAAAGGGAAGGAAGACTAGGTAGGGGTTTGCAATCCTTTTAGTGCTCTGCTTTCATGACTTAGTCAGCTGGGAATACTGTTATTGCTACACTGGTTATTTTATTTCTTGTCTGCATTATACCTCACTTAAATCTCTGTTCTTCTAGGGTTTTGCTAGGTCTGGTCTCTCATGTGTCTTTTCTTGCTTTCCTGGAATAACCTTTTATATGTGTTCCCCCTTATGTCTTGTGGGAAGCAGATATACTGAACTTACCCCAATTTGGCTGCTTTTTGCTGCTATCCCTGATTAGAGCTCACTGATTGTCTCTGTAATCTCGTGGTGGCTGAGCCCCGCTCCATTTGCCTCGCTATTCTCGGCTCACTCCTCTCCCCTACCCTGCCCCCAATTTCCACCTGCCCCCACTACTTCTACATTTATTCTAACCCCCAATCCCTTGACCACTCCCTACAGTCACTCACCTGCAACCACCCTAACCACACCCCTGATTTACCACTTGCATACAAATACCACAAACCCAAACTATGCAGGCCTTACTTTCATCTCTCCTACTAACCCTCACAAATCTAACCTATGTTACATCCTTACACACAAATGTACCACTACCACACACCACCTACCATACAACACATACTTTCACACCTGTTATTACACACATAAGCTTTCCTATAGCCCCTTCTTTATTTAGTGACAACACAATACTATTTTTACGTAACAAGTATGTTTCACTATTCTACACTAGAAAAACATGAAGTAAACTCCACACAGATATTCTACAAACTACCAAGCTTCAACTTTCATTAAAGAAATAACCTCCTTACCTCAGGGGATATTCACCCAAATCCAGGGCCAAGCAACATTATAGCCCCAAACAAACACACCGCAGATCTACTCATCATCAGTCTTAACTCTCGCAGTATATCAAACTTCCTCACTTACATGCATTCATAACTCACTACTCCCCTGACATCCTTACCATAACAGAGACCTGGCTAAAACCCAGCACACAGATCGAAGAAATTCTCCCTCTAGGATATAATATCCTGTGGCTAGATAGAACAGAAAAGAAGGGTGGGGGTTGCAATTGTCTATAAAATACAGTTTCTCTCCAACCTCTACTAACTCCTCTACTTAAATTTAATACTGCTGAGATCGCAGGCTCTATCCTATTGTTAAATAAGAAAAACAGCATCAGTATTCTCTGTACATATATCCCTCCAGGTATTAATGCTTCAATAACTGAGGAGGTTCTACAATGGTCAAAAGATAATCTCCCACAGGGAACTATTTTATTAAATGACCTAAACACTGACTGGCTAGTCTGTAACTCGAAAAACCCACTAACCACATCAACCTATATGGATTTTCTCAATTCATTCAACAACCATATAGAGTAGACAAAAAAATCCCATAAGGAAGGATGGGTTGGGAGGGTAGCCTAATGGTTAAGGTGTTTGCCTTACAAACACAAGGTACAGGGTTTGAATCTCACAGGGGATAACTGGCTAGGCTTAAAATGGCTCACAAGGGCAGTTAGCCTAGTACTAACCTATGAACCTATGAACTAGATTGGACATTAGTAAATTACCCTGAACATAATTACCAAGCAGGTAGTCTACCTGATGGACTTAGTGACCATCTTCCTACTTTCCTCCTACGAAAACGTACTAACTTACCCAAACTTACAGTCTACAGACAAGTCAGAAACAATTGCAATGTTAACCCTCTAGAACTCAACACTATATTAAAAAAATGTAACTGGGAACCACTACACAGCCTTGACCTAGACCAAGCAGTGGACTATTTTAATAGTATTCTTATTGACATCCTTGATTCAGTTGCCCCTGTAAGAAAAATTAGAGCTAAGCAACACTATGCTCCTTGGCTTACTAAATCCACTAGAGCCCTATTAAAAACTAGAGACAAAGCATGGAAAACCTGGAAGAAAGATAACACTAGTCTATCAATCAACACCTTAGGAATCAGGTCAAAAAACACACAAAGCTTGATAAACAGAACTACTTTCTAGATATACAAAATAAACACTCCAATAACCCCCAAAAGTTCTGGATGCAATAAACTACCTACTAAAACCTGATAAAACCTCCACACCTGCACCCACCTCCACCTCTACAAAAACAGATAGCGATATAGCCTCCCAATTTAATCACCACTTTATTGAATCCATTAAATCACTATCAACTCAACTTTCCAAAAATAGCTACTCATCCATACCAACAACTCCTAACAACTCACCTCCCTTTACAGTCTCTCCTGTCCCAACCTCAACAATAAAAAAATACCTCTTAAAACTTAAACCTAATACTCTTGCAGCAGATGGTATACCTGCTCATTTTCTAAAAATGGCTGCCGACTCTCTATCCTACCCAGTCTCAATATTAACCGCTCCATACAGGAATCCCACATCCCTCAACTATGGAAAATCTCTTACATTATTCCCCTTCATAAGGGTAGGAATTCTTATGATTTCTCTATCGCCCCATGGCCATTCTGTCTCCTTTATCAAAGATACTTGAGAAATGCATACACTCTCAGGTCATGCATTTCCTAGACTCTAACAATCTCTTCTCCTCTACACAACATGGTTTCTGCCCACACCACAGCACAACTTCAGCCCTTCTCTCTTTCACAAACCTGGTTAACCGACATAGAAATAACAACAGATTTGTATCTGCAATATTCCTGGACCTCTGCAAAGCATTTGACATGGTTTCCCACTCCATTCTAATCAATACTCTTACCTCTCTATCCTTTGCCCCTAACACTTTTGCATGCTTTAAAAACTATCAGACAAACAACAAGCTGTCCAGTGGCAAGGAGTTATATCATCTTTACTCCCAACTACCACTGGTGTACCTCAAGGTTCCATACTCGGCCCACTCCTCTTTTCTATCTTTACCAATAATACACATACTTCTACCCTACAGGCTTCACTCATACAGTATGCGGACAATTCCACCCTGATCTGCTCCGCTCCAAATCTCACCACCCTACAGCATCTCGCCCAGGAATCTTTTACCTCAGTAGAAAGGTGGATCACAGATATTCAACTTATCTTAAATCCCCAACAAAACAAAACTACTTCTGTTTACCCCAAACAAATCAAAAACACTCCACTCCCCTTCTCTATCTCCTCCAGTAAAGGAACTGTCATGTCATACTCTCTCCACACCAAGCTGCTTGGCATTGAAATATATAACAACCTGCACTTTTACATCCCATATCTCTCAAACTATTAAAAAGGTACACAAAAAATGGGGTCCCTATACAGACAAAAAGACTTTCTATCAGATCAAGCTTGGGTCACCCTAGCTCAAACCCACCTTCTTTCCACACTCATGTATGCAGTACCTATTCTTACCTATGTAAGAAAATCTGACCTGGAAAAACTTGAGTTGTGTTATAAGAAAATCGCCAAGTTTGCCAAAAATTCCCTCTTTAGAGCACATCATTGTATACCTCTTAGGCAACGTCAGTGGCTTGAGCTCCCACAGTTATTAACCTACCACCAACTAGTCATAGCTTATAACAACCTAAAATATCCTGAAAAACTTCAGCCCTTAGGGAACTACTGACTAACTACATTCCAAATCAACCACTCTGCTCTGCCAGCAAATCACTCCTCTCTATCTTCACAGCCAACAACACAGCAGGTAAAGCTCTATTTTCTCACAGTATAGCAAAAAGTTGGAATAATCTCCCTCCCTCGGTGACTTCTGCACCTAATACCAAACAATTCAAAAACTCCTCTTATTAGCTCTTGGCTATGTCCATGTGTTACTTAATCCTAGTGTATGCTACCACCATCTTTCTCTCTTCTCTCCAATTATCAGACCCTCAGTAAAAATGAAAGTAACAAATGGTATCACTTGACATTTGGAAATGCTGTTGTGATCTCTGTCTGTATATTTTGATGACTAACTTAATGTTCACTTGTATATATTGCTGATATGATCTTTATTTGTGTACTGTTCTAATATGCGCAAAATACTGCTCAATAACAAAGTCTTTACTTTACATTATGTATTATTATCATGGTCTGTTGTAATAATTAAGTGGAGCTTTTCTCCTCGGGTCTCCACTGTAAATGGACCTCGTCCAGTCGGACCATTCTGGTTAACAAATGTAAAATAAAATAACATAAATAAATAAAATAACTGAGAAGGGGAGAAAGGAATATTGTCATTGAGAATCTGTAACAAAAGATGCTAGGAGAGAATATCAGAATAATTTATTTAGTTTTGTGTGTGTGTGTGTGTGTGTGTGTGTGTGTGTGTAGCTGCCACTATATCTCAGCCATTTAATTATATCTTTTTACTCTGAGTATTTTAATGCATCAGAACTAATTAAGTGGTATTTTGGTATTTTTTTATATCCTAGTGGACCTGCCACCGTAAAGTTTTCTTAACTTTTTTCCCTCAGAATCCATTCAAGTTCATTTATATGACTCGTACTATACATAAGGAAATCATGTTTTTTAAATTTCCATGCAGATAGAATAGCAATAGTGTGAGCCACAGGAACCTAGCACAGCTTCTAGAACCTATTTTCATTTTCACTTTTTTGCTTGAATTAATCTGATTTGTGTTCTCAGTGCAGCTCTTACCTTTTTAACCGTACTTGTAAGTGCTCAACAAAATAAGCTAGCTAAACTGAGTGTTTTAAGGTTTCCATGTTTTAGTCCAAGTGCAGGCAGACCCTCTGTCATATTCTTCCAGAGGTGTCAAAACTTCATTGTAATACAGGGGTTGTTAACTGCCCAGTCTTGCTTCTACTCTAAAGAACTTTTAACAGACATTATACTTCTTTGCAATTCATTGATGCCTGCAGTCAGAAGATGTGTGTTTTATTTGGAATGCTGATAAAACGTGCTGTATTTTTTTTACAAATATTTTCCTTATAATGCAGCAAAGAACAAAGTAAGTCAGATTTCCCCTTTTTGAATTTGGTAGCTACACCCTTGATTTGTTACAGTGCAGCATACCAACATTTCATCCAAACCATTATCCTTGAACATGACAATTTAGTAACTTTTCTGTGTTGTGAACATTTACAGGATTTGTTAAGATTATAACAAATTGCCACATTTTTCATAGGGAAATTTTTTTTTCATTTTAACACTGCATTATGGGTAAGTTGTTATCATGTTTCATGTATTCTGTACTTATTGGTATGGTGTTTTGTTTCCCCTCCCCCACTATTGTGTCTGTTTAGATGTATATGTCTAATGGAAACTGGAACACAGGAGGTTAATTTGAAAAAAATGCAAAGAAAATAGTTTAAATTAAATTTTCATAACCACATAATAAAAGAGGTGTTATCTCTTAGTTTCAGTGCAGTAGCAGACACAATGTCTAGAGCTAGAAGTTTTTTGTATTATCTTAAAAGAGAAATAATTACTAGGTTTAATATGTAGAAATGGTTTATTGTTTTATGACTTCCATGATCTACAAACATCTGAGAGATATGTATTTTTTACAGGGAGATGCTAACATTCTTTTAGTTTCTGATAAAGGGGGTGTAGCTTGCGAATTGAAGTCGGGTGACAAAAAGTGATGTCAACCAAACTAACCCAGCAGTAATATTTGATGTTAATTTAAGAACTCTCTCAGAGAGAGAGACTGTGCATTTTGTATTTTGTCTTTGACCTAACAACATTCACTCACCTCTGCACTTGCCTTACTGTAAATAAGTTTTTAGGGCATAGTAACTCTTTTAGATTCAGATAGGAATATAGTAAAGTGTAGCTTAGATATTTTCTTTATTTATTTGGGACTGTCCTGCAATATTGTTTTAAATATTCCCTGTGATTTTGAACTCTGATGTAACTGATTACTTACTGAGTATTGTCTTGTTCTTTTATTATTTATTATTAAATATATTTAAATATTTTAATTGTGGCTGGTCTGTTTATATTGAATCTCTTAGTGTACTTGCATATTTATTTGGTGACACTGTACAGGCCACTCCTAAATAGCCTTGCTCTTGGTCAGACTACCATTTGGATTAATAGTTACATTACACAGTAGCATTGGACACCCTTTGCTAAGGGCTTTAAAGTAGCTGATAAGAGTTGGATGCTGGCAGTAAAAACTACCTTATAGTCTGGGCAGAAGGGGGCATAGCTAGTAAACCTGTGCCAACCTTTCCCAGGAGTGTTTGTTTGTATATAAATCAAATCTCAAGGAGTGTGTGTGTGTGTGTGTGTGTGTGTGTGTGTGTGTGTGTGTGTGTGTGTGTGTGTGTGTGTGTGTGTGTGTGTGTGTCAGCTACTTGGGCAGGGACACGAAGTACTGGTTGGACACAGAGGGTACAGGCGATCTTGGTTTGGCCACTCAGCTGAGATCTCAACCCTATTCCTGTGCCAGTGGGGAGTCTTATTGGTGATCTGGAGAAAGAGGGAGAAACCAGCCCCAGACTGTGATCTCTGTGTGCCCTTAAGGGAAATTGACTTTATGGTGTGTGCTTGTCATCCTCCCGGTGTGTACATTCCACACTGTTGCCAGTGGTGAGGATTGGGGCTCCTTGATTACTGGGCAGGTTCAGGGATGTCACATCCTATACCACCTACATACAGGAAAATAATCATCCCAGACTGCACCTTTATTCAGTGATAGCTTCTGACCTTGATGAAGGTAAAACCACCAAGTTGTTTTATTCAATCCAGGACCAGAAAATTCAAAATAAGCCCATTGCTTCTTATTTTTATATCAGTCCAGAAAATGGTTCTCTGTACAGTGCTTGGTCTTTTGACTATGAGGATGTACAAATTTTTAAATACAGATACAGGCTGAGGACAAGAGAATTCCATTGCTGAGAAGGAATGTGGCAGTCAGTGTCTTCATTCTTGACCAAAACGATAACACTCCTAAAATTATTTATCCTAAGCCTGTGTGTTGATGTATGTTCCATCAAATGATGTCATGCTCTGCACAGGTCAGTTACTTGGTGACCAAAATTGTTAGAGCTGATGAAGATAGTGGCCATAATGCTTGGTTGTCCAGACCTGTTTACTGTTGGCTTGCTACAATTTTCAGTGATATACCTGAAAATTAAAAAAAAATGTTTTGAGGAAAAGTGTAAAACTATGAGACAAAATCAGGGACCTGTCTCATTTTAAAACTTCTTGTATATAATTATTTATCTGTCTACCTATGTAAAAAATTGGTAATTGAAGGGGGCACTCAGAAAGTCATGGCACCCCATTATTTTGCCTTCAAAACTGGAAAATACCAAGGAATTTGGTACAGTTGAGATGTATGGTTAGGTTGCTAGCTAACTGTATAAGAGACAAGAATCACAAGTAGAAGCAGGAGGGTATATTCCCTAACAATATTTGTGCCCAATGGAGTTCTGTCATGATCTGTGCTGGGATCTTTTCTGTGTGAGTTCTGCTCCTCAGCTCTGTATTTATCAAATGAGGATCTTTAGTTAACAATGTTTGTAGATAATTGTATGCTGAGAGTCATCATCATGTTCCCCTTTGATATACAAGCACTCCAGCAAGAACTTACACTTGTCAATAGCTGGTGTAGTAAAAATTACCTCCAGTTTAATGTCAAAATGTGCAACATTGTAGCATTTGGTAAACACCTGTTAGCTCCATCTTAGAACACAGATAACATACCACTTTAAAATGAAAAGATCATGAGATATCTGAGCACATGGATGGACAGCTCCCTTGCATTTGACCATCTTGTAGCAATGATGATTAGAAAATAATTTTCCTTGTGCATCTTATTGTAAAAGGTATTTCTTCCAGATCAAAAGAAGTTCTCACCTACTTGTGCTCCATTTTGATTAGACACATCATTGAGTACAACGCTCCTTTTGGGATGTACCTTACTATGCTAACAATAAATTGGAAGATCCCAGAGGTTTGTTACTAAAAAGTTCAAGGGCTGAAAAAAGATAAATTACAAAGAAGGACTTGAAGCTTTATCCCAATAATCAGTTTCATATAGACTCATTAGGAGTGACCAGTGCCTTGCTTACAGGACTATGAGATTCCATTACTCCAAAAACTCTTATACCTCAATAAATCAAACAGTCAAGCTTACACTAGGGCCAGAGATCTAAACATACTCCAACAAATAAAAAAGACAAAAAGGAGAGATAAATGTGGCATGTTTTTCTCTTAAACAAACGTCCTCTCCAGTTTAAGCATCATGGGTCAGTTGCCATGAAACTCCTATAATCTTGTGATCTTATGAGCCATCCAGCCTTGGTGTTTTACTGTCTTTTGATTTATTTTTTCCTTTAATTTTTTTTTGGGGGACCTCCCTTAGGACATCATTATTTCCTGGGCTGAGGTCCAGTGCCCCACATCCACACTGTGTCTACCAGATTGTCTCCTACCCCCCCCCCCAGATTTACTTCAGATGCCAGTGGGGTTATTTATGGATCCTAAGGGCATATTGGGGGCTCAACCATCTCCACTGCCATCCTGAGGGGGGTTCTTTAAATGCCCTACCCACTCCCTTTTCACCTTCCATGCTCATTGATTCATTTGAAGGCAACTGTGCTCATTGGAACATGCCTTGGCTAAGGGAGCATCATCAGTGATCACCCTCCCCAGGGTTAGCATGCCAATCCCTCCCTGCCACTCTGTCAGTCACCTGAGCAGCTAATCGAACATGGACCAGCTGAGTTGTAATTAGGCTTTATCCCTCTACACCACCAGAGCAACTCCTCTTTTGATTTATTAATATTGTTTCTAATTCATCCTCTGTAACTTCTTACATGAAGCAGTTCTCCTGATAATGAGCCAAACTTTTTAATGGATGCTTGCTTAGAAAGTCCCTTATTTCATATATCTTTTGTCCCAGTCTTTCTCTGCTTCATATGATTGCTCATAAAAAATGAACATAACTTCTCACTGTAATTTTGGGTTTCTCACAAACCCTCCTGCCCTTTGATCATTTAATTCTCTCCACCTTCAGTTGTCTAAATATTAGAGATAATTGTTTTTGACCTTTAGGTATTATTTCAAAATGTAGCATTCTAAGAGTTCTCTTAGCTTGGCCTACTTTGTAACCCAGCATTTTGTCTATATTACCATGTAAATCCATTATTTCCGTCTACAAAGCTCCTTAGAAAATTCCTTACAGCTTCCTTATACGTATCCCTACTTTTATTATCGGATTCCCCTGTTTAGAAATGTTCATTACTACTGTCTAAAGCTAAATCCAATCAGCTTTTAAATTGTCCCTAATGGCAAAAATATGAGTTAACTCTTTAATTTCTCTTGAACCTTACCTTGTCGACAGATCATGTAATGAGCAATGGAGAGTGGTCTGATAAAGAAACAGAGTAAGTGTATAAATTCTCAATAAGATAGAAATGTTCCTTGCTAGGTATGATTTTATTGATTCCCAAATATGATTTATACTTGTATGAGAAACATGAATAAATATCTCTAGGAAGTCTTAAATCCCCATGCATGTGTGTCATCCCCATTAGTATAGCATACTTACAAATAAATCACTCTAATCCAGGTAGCCTGGGAAAACTAGGACCAGTGTTCACCACATCAATGGAAGAAACAGTGCTCT
This sequence comes from Protopterus annectens, assembly GCF_019279795.1. Taxonomy (NCBI): domain Eukaryota; kingdom Metazoa; phylum Chordata; order Ceratodontiformes; family Protopteridae; genus Protopterus; species Protopterus annectens. Next base: position 1,653,351,212 of record NC_056731.1, on the reverse strand, counting down.
AGTCTCCTGCCCAGAAATATATCCCATCCTGTACTATAACCCATCCTTTTGTCATTATAGCTAACATTTGTTGAACAATCCTTGGTGGGTCATACAGATTTACAGTCATGCATGACACTCTCTCTAGCTTCCTTCTTACTAATATAAGACAGTCATGCATGACACTCTCTCTAGCTTCCTTCTTACTAACATAAGACAGTCATGCATGAAACTCTCTCTAGCTTCCTTCTTACTAACATAAGACAGTCATGCATGACACTCTCTCTAGCCTCCTTCTTACTAACATAAGACAGGCATGCATGACACTCTCTCTAGCTTCCTTCTTACTAACATAAGGCAGTCATGCATGACACTCTCTCTAGCTTCCTTCTTACTAACATAAGACAGTCATGCATGACACACTCTCTAGCTTCCTTCTTACTAACACAAGACAGTCATGCATGACACTCTCTAGCTTCCTTCTTACTAACACAAGACAGTCATGCATGACACTCTCTAGCTTCCTTCTTACTAACAAGTCATGCATGACACTCTCTCTAGCTTCCTTCTAACTTAAGACAGTCATGCTTGACACTCCCTTTAGCTTACTTCCTACTAAAAAGTCATGTATGACGCTCTCTCTAGCTTCCTTCTAACTAACATAAGACAGTCATGCATGACACTCTCTCTAGCTTCCTTCTTACTAACATAAGACAGTCATGCATGACACTCTCTCTAGCTTCCTTCTTACTAACATAGGACAGTCATGCATGACACTCTAGATTCCTTCTTACTAACATAAGACAGTCATGCATGACACTCTCTCTAGCTTCCTTCTTACTAACATAAGGCAGTCATGCATGACACTCTCTCTAGCTTCCTTCTTACTAACATAAGGCAGTCATGCATGACACTCTGTCTAGCTTCCTTCTTACTAACATAAGACAGTCATGCATGACAGTCTCTCTAGTGTTAAGTTATACACTACCTTGAGAATGAAGACAAATACAGTTCTTTCTCTCTTTCAGTGGTATTTGTTAACTACAATACACACGTGTGGGAGCCCCATGGAAAAGCACCAGGGAGACTCCCAGAACAAAGGAATGCACAAGCTTATATACTGTTAATATTGCTGACAGTACAAAAATATAAAATGAACCAATTAGATCATTATACAAGACAATTAACCAATCAATGATTTAACTGTAAGCATAAAGCAGTTCACATCATTATATCTCTGAGCAGAGAAAGAAAATTGGATACACTTCCATATAAGGCACATTTCCTGCTTTCAAGCAGACTCTTGTTTTTCAGTAATTTTCCACTATTCACAGTTCATTCAAAGTTCATAGTACACAGTACATCTTAATACATGCAGACTGTCATGTACTCAAGTCCTTCAAACACATGCTTTGGCTGTTCATATTCTACAATCCCCCATTTGATGCTGTGTAAGCATCAACATTTAACCTATCATACATTTGCCCCAAATCTAACATTGCCATGTTACTGGTCTTTCTTTTCATCATTGGTAAACTTTGTTATTTCATCGTCTACGTTCATAGTTGCAGGCATATAAAACATAGGCACCATTTTTGCAGTTTTTGAAGACATTAATTTTAAGATCAGTGCTTTGATTAAAAATAAGACAAGGAAAGCAACAATTCGTAATACTGCAATTAATAAAATCAACTTTAATAGTCCACCTCCCCAACCTGAGGACAGGTTGGTTAACCATGCCCATGTTGAGCTATCGGCTTCTTTGGCCTCAGAGAGTTTGGAAACTCTTTGAATCAGTTCAAGATGGCTTTCAATTTCATGCTGATTATTGGGAATAAATGTACAGCCCTCCTCCTGGATTAAAGCACAAGTTCCCCCTTTCGCCACTGGGGTGAAATTGAGAGCCATACGATTTTGGAGGACTACAGCTCTCATAGCAGTCAGTTCATCAGTCACTAGTTCTAAGGCAGAAAATGTAGCGTTGCTTAATATTTCAAGCAATTTAGACAGTTTTTTTCAGTTCCCAAATTGATTTCACTGCCCCGTATGCCGGGATTATGCCAGCCCACGATATGACATCATCACCCAAGTCCATATGGGATAGTCCTTTGGTGCCAACATGAGCTAAATCATGATGATAGTTCCATGAAGCATCAACTTGACCTACCGGATTGGTAGGCTTTTTGACATCTTGAAAGTTCTGAATTTTTCCTTGAGGTAAAGCAGATACATGTCGAATAGCTGGGACTAGGTAGCCCAGGAAGCAGCTGCCCGACCAGTTTCCTGGCAGCCATTTATAGGCTTTTCTACCACACAAAAAATAACAGTTTTCTACCTTAGTGGTGATATTACTATGTACATAACCTTGTTCAGAATGAAATACCTTTTTATCAATCACTATCAACTGTTGGTATAATACAAAATTGTTCCTTACCTCTTCATATGTTTTATACATCAGTTTACAAAATGAATTGTAGGTTGTATTACAGTAGGAGGAGTCATGATTACACTTATAGGGAACTGTTACATTACAAAAACTCCATCCTACCTTAACTTTACTAAATTTCTGAAAACACACAATTCTATTTCGACGGTCGAACAAATGTAATGCTATCTTGTCCTTTGAAGTAACTTTTGATGTATTATAAATCAGATTCATCCAGGTTTCATTAGCCCCTAAAGGGACTGTATTTAGCATCAATCCCCCATGAACAGTAGGAATAGCATTGCAGATCCAGCAATCCGAGACATTGAGGGATGATGCATAAGCATATTTAATAGCTTGGTAGGTGTTGAAAGGTGGATGCCATGTAGCTCATTTGGCATGTAGTGTAGTTGGAGCAGGAAATAAAAATGGCCAGAGTGAAAATAACAGAACAACAAGAATAACCACCAAAATAGCTGTCCAGTACTTTTGTGGAAATGCTGGTTGAGTTTGCATAGTATCAGGAGTTTGGGGTTTTCTGAAAGGGTAGATATTAGGCATCGTCAGACACTGGAACAATGTGGCTTCGAGTGTGAGTAGCATTAGGTGGAGAGTCTGGAGCTGAAAAAAGTAAAGGCTGTTGACCTTCATATGGCACGACCTTTCTGATGTGTGATGTGTGAATCCAAGTGGGTGAACTTTGCAGTCGCACCGCTGATGATGTCGTCAGTAGAACCAGGAAGGGCCCCTTTCAAGTGGTTGATGCGCTGTTTTTTGAGAGAAAGACTTGATGTACACCCAATCCCCTGGTTGTAATGCGGAAGACAGGAAAGGATCAGGGATGTGTTGAGCCACTGCTACCCGGCGGTGATGAAACTGTAAAAAAGAGACAAGAGAAGTGCAATATACAAGAATATCATTATCAAATGCATTATGAGGTGGTGTTATGGGCATGCGCATAGGTGACCCATGAGGATTTCATGAGGAGAAAGTCCCTTAGTAGTATGTACTTGTGCTCTCATAGAGAGTAGGGCTAGAGGTAAGGCCTGTACCCAAGTGAGGCCCGTTTCCATAGTAATTTTAGCCAGTCTAGTTTTTAGTGTCTGATTCATACGTTCAATAATACCTGATGCCTGTGGTCTATATGGACAATGAAATTTTAAGGTGATGCCTAAAATTTTACACAATGAATCAATCAACTGAGCAGTAAAATGTGATGTTCATCGTGTTTCACTGTTGCAGTCATTACACTTGGGTTATTCTGCTGGCAGGCTACCTGAATTCCAAAGTCTAGGTCTGGTGTCGGTTGCTGTTGCCTCTTCCCTGACGTCAGTGCGCCAGGGGTATAAAAGATGCAGCTGACACCATTTTCTTCAGTCTTTCTTGCCGCGCGGTGCCCGAAGCAAAAGCAGTTCGCAAGTGCCGGTCGGCCGATTCCTGAGATTTTCAAATCCGAATTTCAGAACCAAAGTCTTCATAAAAGCTAAGTAGCCCATTGGGGAAACTTTTTTTCTTGCTCCAGACCGATGTCAGAAAAAGTTAACAATTGTATTTCTTGTGGGAAGCAAATACCTCATAAGGATTTTCACTCTTATTGTATTCCTTGCCTAGGCCCTGGCCACGACATTGCTAGCTGTCGGTTTTGCACTAGATTTAACCAACGCACTATTAAGCGTCGGTTCGATTTTGCATTTCATTACTTTGGCCGAAGGTTTAATTATATAATGCCGTCAGACCAGCCGATGACCGGAGTTTACAAAAAGCGCAAGGACAAGGAAAAGGATAGGCATCCGAGGTCCAAAACCGACGACAAGGCCTCCGCTAGGCCAGTTGCCAGTTCGCCGGTTCTCAGTGAGGTGCTTTCGCAGCCCCTGGTGCCCGCTACCTCAGAGCCACAGGCCGCTTCCGACTCCCACGTGGAGCCGACTGGGCCTCTGGATACCCAAGGTATTGGACACTCGGAAATCATTCCCTCAGATGGGTCCGGAGCCACTGAGCATGCATCGGCTTCTGAGGGTGTCTTCAGACCTACACAGTTATATGTTAAACCATCTTCAGCTTCAAAGACAAAGACTAAAGCAGCTCTAAAGATGAAGAAACAAGTATAGCATTCTCCTACTCAGACTTCCATGCCTAAAAAACAGATGCTTAAAATGGCCGAAGACCTAATTACTATGATCAGGGGTTCCCATCTCCCTCCTGATAAGAGGCCTAGGCAAGAGACAGAATATGATTCTTCAGATCAGGTTTCTATTTCCCCTGATTCATCTTCTGAACAGGGCTATTCTATTCCTCCCTATGAGGACTCTGATGCTGAAGAATCCGTTCCTTCAGCCTCTCCTACTGAGGATTATTCTTTTGGGGAAACCCTGCATACCATGAGGGAGCATTTCCACTGGGAGAGCCAAGATTATTTAGAACCTAAGAAAAGGCTCAGAGACTTTCTGCTTCTACCTCAGCACAGACCACTTGCTATTCCTCCTGTTCTAGACATTCTAGATGATGTATTTTCAGAGTCCGGCCTGTCACCTGACGCTTTACCCCCCACTCCTGCTAAGCCAGACAGATACTACAGGGTCACTGATTCTCATAAATTCCTATATAAAAACCCTGCTGCTGACCCAGAAACTATATCTCAGGGTCCCAAGGGGGTCAAAGCTTCCACTGCAAAAAACCCTGTCCCCTCTGACAGGGATTCTAGGGTATTGGACAGATGGGGGGGGGGGAGTTTACACTTCTGCTACCCTGGCTATAAGGGCTTTAAATTGTCAGTTTCATATGCTTAAATATCAGCAATACTTAATATCACTGCTTAAACAGAAATTTTTGACAAATTCTGAATGTGCAGAGAACAAGGAAATGCAAGATTTATTGCATGCAGCTGAACAAGTGGGAAAGCATACTTTGCAATGTGGTTATTATTCACTGGAGGCCTCTTGCAGGGCTGCTGTTACAGGTTCTGTTATTAGAAGGAATGCTTGGTTAAAGGAACAGAATCTGCCTGATCATGTTAAAGCAAAATTATTAGATGCTCCATTACAGCATGACACTTTGTTTGGGGCTAAAGCAGAAGAGGTGTTAAAGAAAATGGAGGATAAAGCGAAAACCATGGAAACAGTTAAAGATTTTTTACAGGTACAGCCACCCAGATTTAGCAGAAACTGGCCTTCAAAAAATTGGTCCTTTCCAGTATCAGACATGCCACAAAGAGGCAGATACAGACGTCCCAGAGGAAGATCTCTGCCCCAAGGCTCATACAGGCCTAAACAATGGGGAGCTCCTACCTCCAAAAGCAGAGAAGACAAATCACAGCCTTACAGGAAACAGTCTCAATGACTTTCCTCTGCCAAATCCAAGCACTTCTCTTTTGACAGCCCCCCTGGGGGGAAAACTAGCACTTTTTTCAGCAAATTGGCAAATGATTACCCAAGACAAATGGGTCTTGAACATAGTGTCCCACGGTTACATGTTCCATTTTCACACCCTGCCAAGGGCAAACAGTATGCCAGACCTGCCACAGAATCAATGGGCAGAGGCGCAAAAACAAATTACAGCCCTCTTGGACATGAGGGTCATTCAACAAGTACCACAACAAGAGCAGGGGCAAGGATTTTACTCGAGACTTTTCTTGGTGCCCAGAAAGGACAAAGCCTGGAGACCAATACTGGTCCTGTCTATACTAAACACATTTCTGGAAGTTCCAAAATTCAAGATGTTGACTCTACAGCAGCTACTGCCCATGCTGGGCAAGAAGGCTTGGCTCATAACTTTGGACTTAAAAGAGGCATACCTGCATGTCCCAATCAGACAATCATGCAGAAGATACCTCAGATTCATAGCAGGCTCAGTGCACTACCAATTCTCTGCACTGCCCTTTGGCTTATCTACTGCACCCAGGGTCTTCATAAAATGCCTGGCACCAGTAATTGCATTCTGCAGACAAAGGGGAATTCAAATATATCCCTATTTGGATGACTGCCTTATTCAAGCAGAAAACAAAGATATTCTTCTACAGCATCTTGCTTTTTGTAAAAAGATTACTAATTTGCCTAGGGTACACAGTAAACGAAAAGAAATCCAAACTAGTACCCTCTCAAGAGATAATATTCCTGGGTGCAAGCTTAAATACAACTGCCCAGATGGCTTATCTCACGCCAGACAAACAAAGGCATCTGACTTCTTACTTCAAAGATATGGCAACAAAGACTCGGTTATCTGCAAGAAAAATTCTGCAGGCTCTGGGCTACATGGCATCCTGCATTCTACTAATTCCATGTGCAAGACTGCATATGAGGAAACTACAATGGTATCTAAAAAGTGTTTGGACTCAACATTGCCACAGCCTGGAAACAGTAATTACTCTTATTCCCTGCCTGCAACAGGAGTTTCTATGGTGGGCACAGGCCTGTCACCACAACAAGGGACAGCCATTCACCTTACCCACTGCCAGGCAGACACTAACAACAGATGCATCAGATTATGCCTGGGAGGCGCACATGGCAGGAAAATGTATTCAGGGCACATGGCTCACAAACCAAATGCATCTTCATATCAATCAAAAAGAGATGCTAGCTGTACAAAATGCCCTGACAGCTTTCAAGGACCTACTTCATCCAGGACAACTACTGATAAAGACGGACAATACTAGAGTCATGTGGTACATAAACAAGCAAGGGGGCACTCATTCCTACCCCCTCTGCAGGCAAGCCATGACCTTGTGGAACACACCATTGACTTACCAAGTACATCTGCAAGCATAATTCCTGCCAGGAAAGACAAAAACTTTGGCAGACGAACTAAGCAGAAACCTCATGGATCCTCACAAGTGGAAACTGGATCCACAAATCTTCAACATGATAACAGGGAAATGGGGATGCCCAGACATAGATCTATTTGCCTCCCCTCACAACTGCCAGATACAGAGATTCTGCACTCAGACTTATCACAAGCAAGCATGGAAAGTGGACACCCTTTCATTCAGCTGGAAAGCCCTTACAGTATATGCCTTCCCTCCTCTGCCTCTCCTCTCCAAGGTACTCCTAAAGGTCAGACAAGAGAAGCCAAAAATGATACTGATAGCCCCAGACTGGCCACACCAGCACTGGTACCCAATCCTAAAGACCTTGTCTCAAGGCCCAGCCTGGACATTGCCTCTAATACCTCATTTGCTGACCCAACAGAAAATCAGATCTTGCACAGCCAACTCAGAACCCTAAATCTGGCTGCATGGCGGATAATGTAATCATGCAGAACACACCTCTCTCTAAAGCAGTTATGGATGTTATTTTGGAGGCCAGGAGGCCCAGTACCAGAAAATCTTATGCAGAAAAATGGAAGAGATTCTGTGCTTGGAACCAAGCACAGGGAATTGACTCACTTGAGCCTAATATTCCTCAAATTTTGCAATACCTAACTGAGATGTTGGACAAAGGCTTATCCTTCTCATCAATTAAGATCCATGCCTCTGCCATTTCAGCTCATTACAATACGGACCCACTCTTTTTTTCTCATCCACTGCTAAGACAGTTTCTCAGAGGGGCCAGGAACATAAGACCTCCAAGGAGAGATCCAATACCTACATGGGACCTCAATTTTGTCTTGGAAAAACTCACACTGCCTCCTTTTGAACCAGCCAATACAGCAGAGATAAAATACTTGTCATGGAAAACCGCTCTTCTACTAGCAATAACTTCAGCAAGAAGAGTCTCAGAGTTACAGGCACTAATGGCTGTGGAACCTTTTATTATTTTCCATCAGGACAGGGGTTCTCTAAGGACAAACCCGACATGTATGCCTAAAGTAGCATCCAGCGTGGCTCTTAACCAAACCATACATTTGCCCACCTTTTATCCAAACCCACAGAATAAGGGGGAGAGACTTCTGCATACTTTGGACATACACAAACAGCTACACTTTTACTTGGACAAGACTAAAGCCTTCAGAAAAACTGAGCAACTTTTAGTGGCATATGCTGCAGGTTCCCAAGGAAAAGCCATTTCAAAGCAGACTATTTCAAAATGGATAGGCCACTGCATTCGTTTCTGCTATTCTCAACATGGCAAATCAGTGCCCAAGGGCATTAGGCCACATTCTACCAGAGCAGCAGCCACGTCAGCAGCCTTCCTCAGAGGAGTACCAACCAAGGATATTTTGGAGGCTGCAACTTGGACTTCAGTGCACACTTTTACAAAGCACTACCATTTACCTCTCTACTCTAAATCCAGAGCAGGCTTTGCCATTGCAGTTCTGCAGGGCCTCATAGCCACTCCAAACTCTATTTAGAACCAGCCACTCAACCTCAGCTTTGGGATTCAACCCAAGTGTAATGACAGCAACAGTGAAACACAATGAACATAGTACAGTTGTGTACCTACCATAAATGTAGATGTCCGAGTGTATTCACTGTTGCAGTCCAGGTTACCCACCCCCTTTTCTTTGCTGGGACTTATCTGTACTTCTCTATCCTATACAACCTATGTGGTGTATTTGCTTGTAGATGAAGGAAATGTTTATTTTTGTGCATGCATACTTATTGGCATAATTTTCAGCCTACCAATTTGGGGGCACCTGACATCTGGGGCAAGAAAAACTGAAGAAAATGGCGTCGGCTGCATCTTTTATACCACTGGCACACTGATGTCAGGGAAGAGGCGACAGCAACTGACACCGGACCTAGACTTTGGAATTCGGTCCGACTGCGGGTAGCCTGCCAGCAGGATAACCCAAGTGTAATGACTGCAACAGTGAATACACTCAAACATCTACATTTATGGTAGGTACACAACTGTACTTACAACGGTCCAAATATATTTGACAGGAAACACCAAAACGAGGTATCAATTCATAACAAAGTTTCTTAGCAACTGAAATAGCATTATTCTTAACACATGGGTAGGCTTCTAACCACCCAGAGAAAACATCAACAACAGTTAAAACATATTTGAAACGAGTACAAGGTGGGAGTTCAATAAAATCCCATTGCAAAGCACAAAATGGTCACAATGGTTTTGGCAGTGTTTGTACGGGAGCCATAGTGCCTTTTGAAATGTTATACTGTAAACAAATGGAGCACGTGCTCAAAAAATGCTGCACAGAAGCAGAAAGTCCTGGGGCAAACCAATCCTTTTGGATTTGTTTTATTAACGCTTGTACCCCTACATGGGCTGGCAAATGATAGGCTTTGATAAAAGAATTTAACATGGACATTGGGCAGACCAATCTGCCATCGGGATGTTGCCAAATGACATCAGAGCGTTTAAAACAGCCATGAGCCAGCCATGTTTTTCTTTCTGATTCTGGTACTTCATCCTGTAAAGCTTTTAACACTGTGGTATCAAAAGTAACCATTTGTTGCAGAGGCTGCAGAAAATGTCCCTGAACAGTTTGTGAGAGAGCAGCCTGTTTAGCAGCCCAGCCAGCTAAATTATTGCCCTTAGTTTCAAAGGAGTAATTGGATTGATGGGCTGCACATTTAACAACAGCAAGTTCCGAAGGTAACAATAAGTCTTGTAGCAAGTTATTGATATATAAATGGTTTTTAACAAGTACCCCGGAAGATGCTAAAAACCCTCTTTCCTTCCACAATATACCAAAATCATGAATAACACCATGGGCATAACGGGAGTCAGTATATATAGTAACAGACCTGTCCTTAGCTATTTTGCATGCATTTGATAATGCCACTAGTTCCGCAGCCTGCGTGGAGGTGCCTGGGGGTAATCGTGCTGATCTTAAACTTCAGTCGGAGTACAAACCGACCAAGCAGCTTGGAATTTACCAGAGTTTGTTCGTAAGCAGGATCCATCAACAAAAAGAACTAAATCAGGATTTTGCAAAGGAGTGTCATACAAATGTAACCTAGGAGAAAGAACAGAGTTAACTACAAGCACACAGTCATGTGGTTCACCCTCATCTGAAGTTGGTATTAAAGAGGCAGGGTTCAGTGGTGGGCAGCGTATGACTTGCAGGGCAGGATTATTTATTAAGCTTAATTCATACTTGGTGAGGCATGCGTTTGAAAGATACTGTGTTTTTGTTTTTAAAAGTAACGCTTGAACTGCATGTGGAACTGCTAGTATAGTATCATGTCCCAGGGTTAGTGGGGCTGCCATATCAACCAAGACAGCAGCAGCTGCTACAGCCCGAAAACAGGCTGGGTAACCAGAGGCAACTGGATCCAGCGGAGTGCTGTAGTAAGCAATAGGCCGGTAGCCTCCAGTGCTTTGCTGGGCTAAGAGACCCAAGGCAGTCTTGTTTCACTCACTGCAAAAGAAAAAAGGTTTGGAATAATCTGGCAACCCTAAGGCAGGAGGATTTACCAAGGCTGTTTTGATAGCCTGAAAAGCCTCTTTATGCTTTGACGTCCATGGTAAAGGGTCCGTAACATCCTTTATTAGGAGTTGTAACAGGGGGGCCGAAATCTCCGAAAAATTAGGCACCCACTATCTGCAGTATCCTGCTAGGCCAAGGAATCCTCAAAGCTGCCTCTGGGTTACAGGGCAATGGGCACTTTGAATAGAAGTTATGCAATTTGGGAGTATTTGACGGGAACCCATTGCAATTATATGTCCCAAATACTGCACCTTTTCCTGACAGAATTGTAATTTTGATCTGTTTACTTTAAACCCTCATGTAGCTAAAAAGTTTAACACTAAAAGGGAATCCTCCATACATGATTTACTATGTGGTGAAGCTATAAGAATATCGTCCACATATTGGACAAGAACTGAACATGATGGTAGTTACAGATCTTGTAGCTGTCTATGCATCTCTCTAGAAAATAAGGTTGGGGACTCTACGTATCCCTGGGGCAATGGAGTCCAAGTATACTGCTGACCTTTATAAGTAAATGTAAACAAATACTGACTATCACGATGTACTAGAATAGAGGAAAAAAGCTGATAAAATATCTATGACCGTAAAACATTGTGCGGTAGGTGGGATACAGCTCAAAATAGTAGCTGGGTTCGGTACAATTGGGAAAACAGGCAAAACAGCTTTGTTGACTTCACGCAAGTCCTGCACAAATCTGTAAGCATGTTTGCCAGGTTTTTTTACTGGTAATATTGGGGTATTACATGGGCTTGTGGTGGGTACTATGATCCCTTGCTGTTCCAATGCAGAAATGACGGGCACTACTAGATACAGCCTCAGCTGTCGAAGAGTACTGTTGCACTCACGGCAACTTTGCTCCTGGTTTTAGAGTTATTTTTACAGGAGTAGCTGAAGTAAAAAATTCCACATCATTGTCATGAGTAGTTCACAGGTAAGAGGGTAGGGAATGTAAACACCTGTTTCTATCAAGATCTGACTGGATGCACATTGTCTGTAAAGTGATGATTTCATCTAAGGCTGCCAGGGTACTATCCTGTTGATCTGAAGGTACTTGGAGATAAACTCTATCAGCTGTGCAAAAAATGGTGGCCCCCATTTTACAAAGCAAGTCTCTCCATAATAGATTTAAAGGTGCTGAGGATCCTACTAAAAATGCATGGTTATCTTGTAGAGGTCCCAAAGTTACTGGGACTGGAACAGTTTCGGAATACTCAATAGGTATACCAGAGACACCCACTCCTTTAGTTATTTTGTCGGAGAGGGGAACATTCATTGCTGCTTTGCCAGCTAGCATAGATTTAGTTGCTCCGGTATCAATCAAAAATGGATATGGTTTATTTTTAACTAGTAACATAACATGTGGTCCATCCTGATCCACAGGAATAAAAGGGCACAACTGCTGCTGTTTCTGTTCAGGGAACCTTCATTGTGGTTGCTGTCGATTGGACGGAGTCCAATAAGAATGTCACTGATGTGACATATCAGTGGGTGGGGCAGGTTGTTCAGCTAAATACGGACATTCATTCCTCCAATGGCTTGTTTGACCACAGTTGAAACACTCTGTCTGATTACTAAAATTCTGGGGTGGGGCTGATTGTGTTTCCTGCCAGTTTTGTCTATTTTGATTTCCTGCCCCTTGGCGTCCACCCCTTCCTCTTCCTCGTCCTCGTCCTCTACCTTGCTGACCAGGCGGCTGGCCAAAAGCATTACACATTTGAATTTGTGCTTTTACTAGCTTTTCCTGTAAGTCCTTCTTTTTTTAGCTAAGTGGTCAGATAGGTATTGTACCTGCTGGACTAACTCATGTAATCCTTAACTAGGCCAGTTTAAGCACACTTCCTTTAACTTATCCCTCATCTGGAGGCATAACCCATCTACAAAATCAGCTGACAATCCGCTCTGTGCCGGTCCTTTGGTGGGCTCTGGGTACCCAGAATAAGCCTCAAAGGCTTCAGTGAGCCGATTTAAATATTTGTCTACAGGCTCATCTTCTTTTTGTATGACTGATTTAATTTTTGACCTATTAGGAGTAGGCGGGACTATTACAGTGATAACATTGATGATACATTGCCTGACCGCCTCAAACCCATTTTCCCCTTGTGTATTGCGCTTTGGTATTGGGGTAGGAACATTAGCATGATCCCAGATTCATTTCATTAAATCAGCTGGGACAGCGTATAGAAGGACTGCTCTAACCTCTTCTATGGTAGGATCTTGCAGACAAATATGTCCTGCCAGTACACGCTGGAACTTTGCTGGGTTCGTATGGATGGGTGGGAGTGACTTAGTAATAGCTTGAAAGTCAACTGCTGACTATGCCCTTGGTACTACTACAGTTACAAGTTCTTGCGCATTCTTGGCATGAGCTGGGTTAGGAACTTCTCTCAAGGGAAACATTCTACCATCCTCTGATGACTCAGAATCTGAATCAGGGTTAAACTTATCAGGGCCAAAATAGCCATCATCCTCAACTATTATGGCAGGAAACTGGCCAAAATGTTTCCTCTAATGTAAATGTGGCCTCCCTTTTTTCATGTACTGGGGCCTGGATCTGAAATAGATTTGAGCCTTTGACTCCTTCTTTTCATGACTACGAGTTGCTATTTCTTTTTGCTTACCCTTTTCCTCGGTGCCCGGCTCACCATACTGTCCACCCTCTGCCTTGTCTCCCTCAATACTAGCTTGCGCACTTCTTTGCTGACTTGCACTCCTAGTCGTGGAGTCTACAATTTCTGCCTGAACAGGCAGAGTCCCCGGTGGGGGCTGATACTGTGGTGGAGCAGTAGGGGGTGGGGGAAACCAAGGATTATCATCTTCAGATGATTCAAGTATCTGTAGTTCACTTAATCCCTTTATCGGATATAACCCTTTAATGGGTGGTTCCTTTAGTTGCGTACCATTTGCTACATCTAAATTACTCGCAGTATGTTGTAGTTCTTTTAATTGCTCTTTTAATTTTTTTTGATTATCTTTGAGACTACTAATTACTGAATTATTTTCCCTTTCCTTTGCCTCTGACATCCAGTCATTGAAGGCTGCCCAGCATAACCTTGGTATTTTTCTTCCCTTTTTTTTCAATTTTCCCTGCAAATTTGTCAGAATATTTTTATTAAAACTACCATTTTCTGGGAAGGCAAGATCACCATCATTTTTAGTAAGGGCGAGCCACTGATTTAAAAACATGCAACTGTCCCTGGACACACGAAAAAACATATAACCAGCTGGTGTACCTCTTAATGGCTCTTTTATTGTTCCCACACTCGCTCCCATAGTCACACAGAAAGCTATACTGTATTTTACAGGTTTAGCTAAGACATTGTGTAAATGTAATTTTCCCCACTCTCGTATCTCCTTTCACTCTTATGTCCCAGTGTTTCGTTTTAACCCACACTCATACTGCAGAATCAATAGCAGAAAAGAAATGCATGCCACTTACCTTAAAACGGCTGAATGAGAGAAATCATGTCATTTCTGAATAGTTAAAAATATCAAATCTTTAAGGCAGACATATGCAGAAAAATGAAAGAAACACCACAGAAACATCTGTTGTGGGCCATTTTATTAGCAGTATTTTGTTCAATTTCTGACTGCTGCAGCTTGTTCTCAATTCAGATCCGAGTCACGGTACCAATTGTTAAGTTATACACTACCTTGAGAATGAAGACAAATACAGTTCTTTCTCTCTTTCAGTGGTATTTGTTAACTACAATACACACGTGTGGGAGCCTCATGGAAAAGCACCAGGGAGACTCCCAGAACAAAGGAATGCACAAGCTTATATACTGTTAATACTGCTGATGGTACAAAAATATAAAATGAACCAATTAGATCATTATACAAGACAATTAACCAATCAATGATTTACCCGTAAGCATAAAGCAGTCCACATCATTATATCTCTGGGCAGAGAAAGAAAATCGGATACACTTCCATATAAGGCACATTTCCTGTTTTCAAGCAGACTCTTGTTTTCCAGTAATTTTCCACTACTCACAGTTCATTCAAAGTTCAGAGTACACAGTACATCTTAATACATGCAGACTGTCACATACTCAATTCCTTCAAACACATGCTTTGGCTGTTCATATTCTACACTAGCTTCCTTCTTACTAACATAAGACAGTCATGCATGACAGTCTCTCTAGCTTCCTTCTTACTAACATAAGACAGTCATGCATGACACTCTCTCTAGCTTCCTTCTTACTAACATAAGACAGTCATGCATGACACTCTCTCTAGCTTCCTTCTTACTAACATAAGGCAGTCATGCATGACACTTTCTCTAGCTTTCTTCTTACTAACATAAGACTACTTTCATTATCCTTTTGTACTTCCAACAGCTGTAATACCGTGTGTTTTACAGTAGAATAACAACACCCATTTTGCATCAAAAGATATAATGAAAACTATAATAATTTATAATAATGTTCCCTAGTTGCAAATGTATTTCTTGCAGTATAACAAACACAGGCCTAATTTTCCTAATGTACAAATATACCTTTAATCTTTTTATAGGATTTCACAAAATATTAACATTCCACAATAAGACTGAAAACCTTGCTTATTATATACCAGGTCACTATTACAGTACCTTCCTCCCGGATATCAATACTTAACTTTTGATTATACAAGCTATAAATAGTTGCTGTATTCAAAAATAAGTATAACATTATATTAACCTCTGTTTCCTCATTTTGTACCTTTGTGAACTGCATTTATTATACCCTAAACTATATAAAACTCAATAATGACACAAATAATACAGAATAGAAAAATAACATAGGTTCATAGGTAGGGACTAGGCTATCTGCCCAATGGCATTTATAAGCCTAGCCAGAGTGTGTCGTCTTTCACTGCCCCATTGATTAATTAACTGATCCTCTGTCAAGCAGAGCCAATGAAGTGATCCCAGGGGTGTATTTTCTGTTACCCATCCACTCATCAAGGTTTCTCTGGTGTCATTCAAAGGGGATCCAGTGTCTGTCAGCCTGGGATGACATGCTCGACAAGCCACATTGCTTCGCAAGAGACGGCTTGCATCTGTCACCCCTTGGCTTTTGAATACTGGCCAAGGCTCTTGCTGCCCCCATAGTGCCTTTTTTAGGCAAAGCTCAAAATTCAAACCCACCTCCCTAAACAGCACAAGTAAAAAAATGAGGGTTATGCTACTCAACGCCAGGAGTTTAAATCTCAAAATGCATGCACTCAAAGCACTCCTAAGTATGGAGAACGTCGACATCTGTGCAGTAACTGAAACATGGTTCAAGGCTCCAGAGAGCACTCCAGCACTACTGGGCTATAACTCATACCACACATTTCGACTACAGAACACGGTCCAAAACACAAAAGGAGGGGGTGTATCCATATTCATCAAGGATACCCACACCTCCAGGTTAGTGGCGCAGCATGATACCTCTGAGATCATCTATGTGCAGCTAACATCGGGCAAATCTGCAATGCAAATTGTGGCCTGCTACAGATCACTTTCCATGACCCAGGACCACCACTCCACCTTTCTGGAGACACTGGAAAACATGAAGGTCCTACCAAACACCCTGATATTGGGTGATTTCAATTACCCTACCATTAACTGGGAAAACTACTTGAGTACAAACCCCCAGGCTCAGCGCTTCCTGGAATTTATCAACTCAAATGCCCTGGATCAGCTGGTAAACTCCCCTACCAGAGGTCACAACATATTGGACTTGGTCATCACCAACATGGGCGGCAGGTGTTCCGTACTGGAGGTCAACCCGTCACTGGTTAGATCAGACCATAAAGTAATCACCACCACCCCCAACCAAGGAAACCACAGTGAAAAACATTTCTAAAGCAAACTTCACCTTACTTAAGGCAGAGGTGGTAAGTTTCACAGCCCCCATGCTAAAGGATAACACTACCCAAGATGCAGAATCCTTTACAATTGCACTCTATTAGCACCTACAAGGATGTATGGATCATGCCATCCCTAGCAAAACCAAGACTCACTCCCCTAAGAGAAGGAAACCAGTCTGGTGTACCCCTGCCATAAACAGGTTATACAACAAAAGGAGGAAACTAGTTCAGAAAAAAAGCAAATCCCAAGAAGGAAAGACATCCCTGATTAGTATCAGTAAGAAACTAAGGTCCCTCTCAAAATCATCCAAGGCTAACTTCAAAAGAAAAATAGCCAAGGATTTGAAAGATAACCATAAAGCCTTTTTTAGCTATGTCAAGAATCTAAGTGGCAACTCGCAGATATGCTCTGGGCTAGTGCAAAATAGCACAAAATATACTGAACCTACTGATATTGCCAACATCCAGGCAGATAGATTCAGTGCAAACTTCACCTCCCTCTCACCTTCAAAAGGGCCCACAACATTACCGGAAAAGTGTAGTGTCCCAGAAATCACAGAAGCACAGGTGAAAACAGCCCTTTCAAAAGCCAAAAACACAGCATCAATGGGGCCAGGTGGTGTCCCAGGCTGCGTCTTGCACGAACTACAGAACTAACTAACCCCCTCACCTAAACATGCTGTTCAGCCTCAGCCTCTCCACAGGCTACATGCCCACAGAATGGTGCACAGCAACGGTTATTCTGCTCCACAAAGGAGGGGCCACAAATAACCCTGGTAACTATCGCCCCATAAGCCTGACTAGCCTGGTCTGCAAGGCTATGGAGCGCATCATCATGGAACTCATTAACAAAGACATTGGGAACCTCCAAACACTTGACCTGACCCAGTTCGACTTTGTTAAGGGCAGATCATGCCTACTAAACCAGGTTGTCTTCTTTGAGACAGTCACCAAGGCCATAGACGAGGGAAAGGTGGTTCACACAGACTACCTTGATCTCACAAAGGCGCTCAACACCATTCCTCACTCGGGTATTATAGAAAAACTCACCAGCCTGAACATAAACCCCCACATCACAAGATGGGTTGCCAACTGGCTTACAGACAGAACTCACATGGTAAGAATAGCGGGCTCCAGGTCCAACTCTAAACCAGTCACAAGTGGTGTCCCGCAAGGCTCAGTTCTGGGACCCCTACTGTTCACATATATTTCTCAGAATTACAGGCAAACACAGGAGGACTATGGCTAACCAAGTTCGCTGATGACTGCAAACTGGGAGCCATAATTGACTCTCCAGCTGACACAGACTTCCTACAAAAAGGTCTTACTGAGACAGACACCTGGCGTCAAAGTCATGGCCTCAAGCTAAATGCCAAAAAATGCATAGTCATCCCATTTGGGAAAAACAAAACACCCACGAATTACCACATAGGTGGCACCCCCTTAATACAGAAGAGGTAATAAGAGATCTGGGGACCCAGGAAGATAGTAATCTCTCCTTTGACAATCACATTGCCAAAGTAGTTAGGAAATCCTTCTATGTGTCACATCTAATTACTAAGGGGTACACATCTAGAAATAGAGGTTATAGTGCCCCTCTACTCATCACTCATCAGACCCATCATAAAGTACAATGCCCCATTTTGGATGTACTTCACAAGACACTTCCAACAGCTGGAAAGACCACAAAAGCACCTCACCAAGAGGATTACTGGCCTCAAACATATGTCCTGTGTAGCCCAACTGAAAAAACTCCGGCTGTACTCAGTGACATATCGCTTACTCAGAGGTGATCTCTGCCTGACTTACAAAGCCATGTCCAACTCAGAATTGATGAACATGCTCCACCTAAAGAAATCCAAGTCACTGCAAGCCACACGCTCTAGTGAGATAAACGTCACCACAACAATAAATAGAACATGCTGGAGGGATAGATTCCTGTCACAGAGACTCCCCATGCTTTGGAACAAAATTCCTAACTACATTAGGCAGAGCCCCTCACTAACACTCTTCAAGAGAAGCTTTGACGAGTGGATGGGTAACAGAAAATACACCCCTGGGATAACTTCCTTGGCTCTGCTTGACAGAGGCTCAGTTAATTAATCAATGGGGCGGCAAAAGCCGACACACTCTGGCTAGGCTTATAAATGCCCTCAGGCAGATAGCCTAGTACCTACCTATGAACCTACAAACCTAATATGCTTATATTATTTGTAAAGAAAGAGAAAGCTTATCTCATCAGATTTTAGACTGAGTAGAGATAAACATGAATATTATAACAGGAAACCTTTATTGTGATTTAATAGGTAAAAAGAAAGGAAATAATATAAGAAAAATGTTAGAAATTATAAGATGTGGTAAGTCAAAACTTTGGGACAAAATTCATGGATTTACAAAAGGGGTATTTATAAAACTGAAATAGATTATTTTATAGTATCAGAAGGTTTAGTTATAGGAGATGGGGTGGTAGTTAAAACATGATTTTCTGATCATCTTGCAATATGGCTAGATATAAAGGAAAACAAGGAATGTATTAAAATAGGCAAAGGAATAAATGGGAAAGCGTGGAATGAAGAAGGAAACAGTAATACAGTATGGAAAGATAATATTACTATGAGAATATTTTATAACAATTAGTCTGAATGGTGAATGATATTTAAGGAAAAAATATGAAAAATGTCTTTTTTATAGTGGCAATATGATGTGAGAAAAGTAGAGAAAGAAAAATATTAATGAACATATAACAATGCATTGGAAGATTTAGAACATAATGACAGAAAGTACTTTGACAAAGAAAAAGAATTACATGAAAGAAATCAAGAAAAAATACAAGAGTTGTTATATAAACAAAGATATTTTACAAGGAAAAAGAGAGAGAAGTATCAAGTTACTTAAACAGATTAGTAAAGGGAGATGATAGTGTAATGAGAGAAATAAAAAATGTAAAAGGAGAAATAGAAAAAAGCAGGAAAAGATTATGAATAATGAAGTACAATGTGTACAAGAAATGTTGAAAGAAAAAAGAAGGTAGTAAAAATGCATGGAAAGTTAAAGGTGGGAATTTAATAAAGCCTATATGGAGTGATTTTCCATGTAGGCAAAGTGGCACGGCCCCAACACAGAAAGCAGCCGCTGAGTGATACAATAAACAAAGCAAAGAGGTGTGCACGAGGGTGCAGACACGGAAGTGTCCGTGGAATGCAAATCATCTCATAAGCTGGTGAAATCCATGCAAATGAGGGTGATTGGCAATCTAGTAAGCAGAAAGGCACCCGTTTAGGTGCCATGTTGGTGTCAGAAATGTACATGGAAAAAAAACGTGTGCCAAAATGTAAATTTTAAACAGGAACTGTAAAAGCCCAAAAAGAAGGTTGAATTTTGCACTGTAGGCATGCACGTGGCCAAAACTATTGCCAGTGAGTGCAAAAAGCAATGCAAATCATTAAAAATTTATTATTTCTGTAATAATTTTTAATACATATATTACATTTGCGTGGCATGCAGCAAAGCACAAACATGCTGTTATGCAAAAAAAAAAAATTAGAATGATAAAAAGATGAAAATGAGACATTTGCAAAAATAATGCATTATAGTGCCTTGCATGCAGAGTATACAATGGCAGGTTGCTAAGGAGGCAGGCCCTGGAGTAGTGAAGTATCCAAGGTATATTCAAGTAGCTGTATGCAAATGAGCTGGGGTTACTGTATAGCAAAAAGGGCTACTGTGTCCCCAGATACAACCCTTGTAGGGCCAGAATTGTGTTGGTGTTAGTAGATCAGATAGCTGAAATCAAAAGGGGATGTGTCATGGTGTGTTTAAGTGGATTGGAACTCAGCTGCACCTGTTTGCACTCAGATAAGCACAGCAAAGCAAGGGGGGGGTGTCCAGTGCTGCTAAGCTGTGTTTAGCCCTGTGGCGCATGTTTTAGCTGGTTTAAGATAAGCTGAGCATGCCCATGCATAGGGGGTGTGTCTAAACTGCTGAGCACTGTTTATACTAGTGTTGCGGGTTTGCGCGATGTGCCCCAGTGCTTGCAGTGAAACAAATTTTTAAAAAATCAAGGAAATGGCCTGGGAAAGCCAATTAACTATAAAGGATCGGTAAGCCCTGCTCCACTGACACTGGGCTATTCAAACCCTTCAATGATAGACCTGGCAGGTGGAATGCATCATAGTCAGCCAATCACACAGGCTTGCATCTGCAGTACACCACTATAAAGTATGCATACACCATTCAATTGATTTTTGTGAAAGCCAATTAACTATAAAGGATCGATAAGCCCTGCTCCACTGACACTGGGCTATTCAAAACCTTCAATGATAGACCTGGCAGGTGGAATGCATCATAGTCAGCCAATCACACAATCTTGCATCTGCAGTACACCACTATAAAGTATGCATACACCATTCAATCTGATTTTTTCCACATACTCTGCATCATTAGAGCACACACTTGGGAATTTTAACTGACAAAATGATAGGGGCTGCTGCTGCTCTGCTACATCTGTATGTGCTAGAGGCTGAGGTCAGTGCTGTTGTTAATGTTGACAATAGGCCTAAGCTGAGAAGGACTAGAGTGTTCAGGTCTGGAGTAGCCTTCCAGGGACTACATGAGCTGGAGATAGTAGAGCAGTACAGGGTGGACAGGGACATACCACAAGAACTCACCAAGCATTGCCGCCCTCAACTCAGACTCAGAACCAACAGAGGGGAACCCATCCCAGTGGAGGGTTGTGAGGGTGGCCTAATGGTTAAGGTGTTTGCCTTACAAACACAAGGTGCTGGGTTTGAGTCTCACAATGGATAATTGGCTAGGCTTAAAATGGCTCGCAAGGGCAGTTAGCTTAGTACTAATCTATGAACCTAAGAACCTATGAACAAAAGTATGTGCAGCCCTTAGAATACTAGCTATAGGTACTTTTCAAAGACCTAATGAGGACATGATGGGGGTCTCGCAAGCATCTGCATCCAGGGTACTCCACCAGTTCCTAGCTGCCATGCAAACATATGCCAGTGAGCACATATATTTACCCCACACCCCTGAGGAGAGGGCCAGTGATATGCGCCTCTTCTACCATGTAGCACACTACCCTGAGGTACTGGGTGCCATAGACTGCACTCATGTCCACATCAAAGCACCACCTGGTGATGAGGGTAGAGTCTACATCAACCACAAGGGGTATCACTCCATCAGCTGCCAGGTCATGTGCAATGCCCAGGGGATTATCATGAATGTGTGTGCTGGCAGCCCTGGCAGTTATCACGACTCCCACATCTGATATGCATCACAGCTGTACCAGACTTTTGCCTGGGGGGACATCCCATATGGCCATCTACTGCGGGATGCTGGCTATGCACTGGAACCGTGGATGATGACACCCATCAGAAATGCACACACACCTACCAAAGAACACCTTAATGAGGCACACGCACAAACTAGGAACATCATAGAGCATGTGTTTGGGCTGCTCAAGTCATAGTTCCCCCTGCCTCGATATATCTGGTGGAGCCCTGCAGTGCTCTACAGCCAGATGTGCACACATGTTCACAGTATGTGCCATGCTATACAATATGATCCTATGGAAACAACTTTGGTAGGAAGATCACAGGGAAGGGACACACAAACCCCCAACAGTGCCAAGGTCCCCACAGAAGGAACCCCCTGAGCCTGTCCCTGTAGGCAGATGTAGGTGTGCCCAGTATGCCCTGGCCTTGGCAAAGAGGCAATGCATAGCATATGCACTGACATCCTAGGGACCTAGGAACTGACACCTCACTTCAGCTCACATGCATAGTAAAAAGGATGCCAGCCACACCACACAACCTGTACCTAACCATGTATTGGCTGTGTACTGCGTGCCTCTGACAGAGTCAGCCCTGAAGCACTGTGATCTCAACTGTTGCAGGCACAAGGTAAGTCACTCTTCTTTACCACAAATGTATGGGTGACTAGACTATGGTAGCATATGTATGGACCTGCTGCATATATGCTCGGGAATAGAGTGAGCTACTGGGACATCTGCAGACAACTGACAGCTATGTGGGGCAACAGGAGTTCTCAGCCCAAAACTGGCTACACCATAATATGTAGTAGGCCCTAAGGCAGCAAAACCCACAGCACTAAGCAAAAGAAATAACAAACAGTGGGGTCATAGGACAGATGCATGACTGTCAGTGCTAGAATCCCTTAACCCTAACACAGCCGTGTACCTGTACAATTGCAGTAACATTATGTTTGCAAGGTAATAGCAGCAGACCACACAATCCCAGGACTGTCCCAAATTGATGAAATGTTCCATTTCCACAATATACAGGGGTCAATGTGCTATGTATGTCTGTTTGATAGTGTCAGGAATTAAACTGCACTGTCAGGTGACTGCTGTAGTTTAATGGGCCAAGTACATTACCACAGTTGATGGTGTTCGTGGTTCGAGACTGGCTGTGCGACTATTTTGCATGTGAGCTACACCTATGGTAGCAGTTCTACAGACTATGATCTATGTCATTATTTGTTAGTACAAGAAAGCTGGACAAAGCCAGATATAATGGATGGATAGGGGTCCACATATAGCTCTGAGTTACCTACACAGTGGCTAGTAAAACAGCAGGTTATAAAAAGTCAGAGTGGCAGCAGGATGTCAAGGCCGTCATGTAACTGTGTCAGTACTTACAAGTCAGTGGGCACCAGCATACCTCTCAAATGTACAGAGTTTCACAGTCTGTCCACAGTTTTGTCTCATATGTCTGCTCCATTTTTCATAACATTGCAGTTTTCTGGCAAATTATTGGCAAATTAGTAAAGGTTGACGTTAGAAAATAATGACAGACATTTGAGATGCAGATTTCATACCCTTCAGAAAATTCATGTTAATACAAAACCTGTTATTCTACCAAATGTCTAAGTTTGTAAGAGCAACATTAAAACAATATCCCTATTATCAGGCCTGTGTCCCACTTTTATATATGGCTTTTTCCAGATATCTTATCTTGCTCTAACAGGTTGAGAGGTATGGGCACCATGTAGCATTATAATACCAATACAACACAAACTGTCTGAGAACCAGAGCAGACATATGGGGCGCAATGCTGGACATCCTGAAAAACAGGTGCAGTCAGAGGTGTGACGTCTGTAACCCTGTGTGTGGTGTTATATCTTGTACCCCAGTCACAGCATACCTACAACTACATAGAGCTTCAACTGTGGACAAAGCCAGGAACAGGAGCGGGACAAAGGTCCACAGATAAGAAGGATGAACTACTGGTCAGACAAATGTAGAAGGTACAGAGTAGAACAGGTTGTGCAGTAGCATGTGTTCCCTGCTGTGTATGGCATCAGTAACTCAAATGTCTGTCAGCAGTTCTCACATCAATGTATAATGATCTGCCACTGATGCACCAGGAAATCACATTGCTATGTAAAACGTACCAGTCATAAGATGAAAAACCCTGTTCAGTCTAATGCAATCTGTACACACCCTAAGTATGAGTCAGATGTTATGGCCAGCACACAGCCGGGGAATCCACTGGGAATGCTGTCAGGGAGGTGCTGGACTGTGTAATCTGGTGCAGAAGCCAACTGGCTGTAGCACACTAAATCCTGGACTGGAGTAAAGGTAGGTCTGGACTGGAGTCCCCTTGTAAGTACTGACGGTCACACTGGGCATGCTCCTACACTTAACTAATTTCATCCCATGTACGAAGCCTCATCTGCCTAGAGAACTGAGATCTCAATATATCATTTTGCATACAGACAGCTCTGTATACCTAACTGTCTTTCCCTATCCCCATCAGACATGATTACCCTTATGTATCAGTATGTGGCACATAAATGATATATATGTATCTGTAGTGTTTTATATAGATGCACACACACACACACACACACACACACACACACACACACACACACATATATATATATATATATATATATATAGATTATATATATATATATATATATATATATTTATTATATAGAGAGATACAGACGGGGAGAGAGAGAGAGAGAGAGAGACACACACAGAAAGGTATAGAGCAGGGGTGTCCAACCTTTTGGCTTGCTGGGGCCGCATTGAGTGAACAGAAATGGTCTTGTGGCCGCATATAAAATATATCATATAGTTAACTCTTTTGTTGTTCCGGAAGACCACAGTCGACCTCCTGGTTGTACTGTAGGTGCATTTGAACAATGAATAAATGTAATAAATGCCTACTATTTGCCTTAAAATTCTAATTCTCATTCTAATTCTCTAATCTAACAGTTAACTCTAACATCTTAGTTTTTTATACATACACATATATATATATATATATATATATATATATATATATATATATATATATATATATATTTTTTTTTTTTACAAATAAACAGATATTCACTACACTGGGAAAACCATTCCAGCAGTCCAACTACGTAAAATGTCAACATCAGCAGTCCTACAATACTATAATCCACAAAAATAAACCAACAAATTTGCAATAAAGTAAAGAATTCACATTACTGACTTAATAAAACAATTCTGAATAAGCTACAAGAGGGTCTCACCCAAACAAATAACTGGTGCCAGAAATATGGCCTCAAGCTAAATGCCAAAAAATGCATCAGCATCCCCTTTGAGGAGAGTGATGTCCCCACAAATTATCACATTAATAACAATGTTGTAAGCATGCAATAAGTCGTATGGTACTTGGGCACCCAGGTTGATAGAAACCTGACTTTTGACGACCACGTTGTCTCCGTTGTAAGGAAAGCTTTTTACATGGCCCAATTCATTAGTAAGGGTATCTCATCCAGGGACAAGGCGGTCATAACATCCCTGTATTCTTCCTTTACAAGAGCCAATATTGAGTATAATGCCCCTTTTGACATATGCCTCAGCAAAACACCCTGCCAAAAGAAAGACTACAACCATTTATGACAAAAAAGGTTAAAGGACTAAGTTCACTTAGTTATCTAAACAGACTAAAAACCTTCTTGCTTTCCTCTGTCTCACTGGCCCCTATAAATTTCACCATTGGCTTGCTTTCCAGGCTAAGAAAGATCCTGCCTTAAGAGACTTCCTCAACCTCAGAAATACTGGTTATACTTAAAATGCTCACTACAAAGACCACAGCCTTCACTGCAACATAAACAACCCACTTTTTATGGACAGGTTCTTGACACAAAAACCTTCAACTTCTGTAAAAAGCTCCTCTCATTATCAAACAATGTAGTTCAGCAACCCGATGGCTGGATGGATAGCCATAAATGTAGTCCTTGGGTAAGTAGCATAGCCTTCATCAAACCAGATGGAAAATCCACATACTAACCTTTCCCAGCTGGATGGCTAAGATCTAATATTCAGTACTCAAGTCTAGTTGCCCAAGAAGAGGGGCATGTTTAACTAAGAATTCCATTTGCAAAATTATATTCAGTATACATATTAAATCTCTCTCTCTTACACACACACACACACACACACACACACACACACACACACACACACACACACACACACACACACACACACACACACACACAAAAAAGCCCCTACTTGTAAAATAGGCAACCTCAGTAATCACATGACACCCACTCACTGAATGAAATTGTCTGGAAGTCAAAATATCTGGAAAAAAAAATCATAATAGAGATGGATTCATCCATGTAATTTCCCACCACCAAAAGGACCATGAATAAATCAACAAACAACTGCTCGGCAAAAAGTAAATCAATAAGAAAACCATAAACTATAATGCTACATACTGGTGTAAACATATAACTTGTGTCAATCTCCAGGTTAATCCATACCAAAAGATTGTTTCAGAGATTCAGCTATGTACAAACAGCTTTCTCCTAAAAACTTAACTCATTGATATTTGCCTTGCTGTAATTATAACTGAAAAAAATGTTTTTAAGTTTATTCTGTACCGCAATGATTCTCACTGTTATGAGATGTAATCTCTGCCATATTGTATGAGTACTACAATCCATAATTTGCTGTCCCTCTCTCTCTCTTTCATGCATTATATTTTTTTGTGTTATTTTTGGAGCTTTTTTCCCCGGGCCTCCGCTGAAAATGGACCTGTACCCAGTCGGACATTCCCGGTAAACAAATGTAAAATAAAATAAAATAAATAAAAATAAACTTCCCTCCAATCTAAAGCCATTTGACATTCAGACATTTTAATTTGTGCAGAAGTTACTCACAGACTGACAGTTTACTGAGCTGTAATGCTGACCTTCGCTTTTGAAAAAAAACAAATTCCCAGACTTTGTCAATAGCTCAAAGTGTAGAAAGGATTATTTATTTATTTTTAGAAAACATCTTTAAAACTATTAAATTGATTACTTACTCAGAAACACAGAAAAGTTATTGTGATTATGTAAACCACAGACTGCTGCAAGAAATCAAAGTCACATTAGCACTCTATGCTTATGTCTGAACAGATGAATCATACTTGTCAATTCCAAAAGAAGTAAAGTAGCTTAATAAGAAGGTTATTTGCAAGGTTGCATGGCAGTTTATATTGGAAATAAGCAGAGATATTAAAAAGGCTCTGTTTTTCATAATTATGCCGAAAAGTCTTCCAAGGTAAATACAACTTCTGATTTAGTATGGAATCATACCTCTCAACCTTAGAGCAAGAAATCTGGACAAAGCGAAAAATAAAAGTGGGACACAGGCCCAAAAATAGTTATGCATCACAGACACCATTGAAACAACTGTAGCTGCAAACATTATACATCACTTCTAATCTTTCTATCTCATTATTGTCAGTTAAACATTATATGGCTCATTCAGTCCTGCCTTCTTTTGCATCAAAGAAAACCATGCTTTGAAATGACAACTGCATTAAAAATAATACATAAAACACATTGCATCAACATCCTGCAACTTCCTACCTGCAAGCAAACACAGAGCTTTCACTGAAACTAGGGCTGCTTGTTTCCCCAGAATGACAGTTCTCCCTAATTAAGTTTAATGGTATACAATCTACCGGTATATGGACTTCTTCTTCTTTTGGCTTTTCCCGGTTAGGGGTCGCCACAGCGGATCACCTTGACCGCTCATGATTGGCAATGGAGTTTTATGGTGTTGAGTTGCCAGCCCGGCACCCAACCTTCCACTGAAGGCACACACATGCACACATTCACACCTAGGGCCAATTTAGAGTGTCCAATCCACCTGCAGCATGTCTTTGGGATGTGGGAGGAAACCGGAGCACCCAGAGGAAACCCACGCGACCACAGGGAGGACATGCAGACGCCGCACAGAAGGCACCCCAGCTGAGGATCGAACCAGAGAACCTCTTGCTGTGAGGCGGCAATGCTAACCACTGCACCACCATGGCTGCCCTTACCAGTATATAGACTACCAGAAATAAATTAAATTATGGCCTGTAAATTGAAAGTACACTTTGTTTAATTAAACTATATTTCTAAGCCCACTTACTATATTTTTTTCAGTAACATCCCAATATCCATTTCGCGGTCACTTTACAAGACATTGGCAGTGGTAGACTTGGCATCCTTCAGAACCCCACAGGCCCACGCTAATACATTGTCCATTAAATGTAAATATCCATCCACTGTAAATGTCAAGAAGCTATGTCTTAAAAAATCTACTTCTGGCATGCGTACCCAAGTATTAGGTTTTGAAACAAAGAAACATATTCTCCACAGTCCGTAAGTCTCTGTCTTTAATAATCATCCACTGTTGCAGCACTCCCAACACATAAGCACAAACATACACACTAAAATCCCCAACATTTAAAAAATGACATTGTGCCCACTTGATTTGCCAGTATTGATGATCCACCAAAGCTAAGCTTACTGTTGTCCAATCTACCACTGCTTAGAAACCACCAATGAAAAAATAGTACTAGGTGCTTTTTTGTTTGTCTGAAAAAACAATACAACTTTATATGCTACAGTCCCACATAGTCAGTCCACTACTGACCCATTAACCCTAGGCTGCTGTCTCATTCTTACTCCTTGGAACTGCATTACCTTGGATAATTACTTTTATTTCCTAAGCAAAATACACAAATTGGAAGATGAGGCAAAAATCTAGACATTCTTTGAAAATCCATACAGTTAAGAGGTATGTGTTCATGTTCAATACAACACTCTCCCTGTCAGGAAAGTCGCAATTTAATGAAAGTGTACTCTTAATGTATGATATATTTGTGAGCTAACTTGTTTGTGTTCAGTAGGTAGACTGATCGTTATTAGCCTCTTTGTGCATGCGTCTCTCTCTCTCTCTCTCTCTCTCTCATGCACACATATACACACATACACACACACACACACACACACACACACACACACACACACACACACACATACTCTTCTTCTACTTTCACGCACACAATTCTGCTTTCATGCATGCACTCACTCACTCACTCACTCACTCACTCACTCACTCACTCACTCACTCACTCACTCCGTACTTACCTATTAACACAGGTAATTGCTGTCCCTTTCAAAGGCAACAGCGGCAAATCCATACACGAGTCCATCTTCAGTGAGAACACACACACACACACACACACACACACACACACACACACACACACACTGATTGTTCGGCGCAAAATAATGGCATAAACACACTGACCCTTTTTTGGCTCAAAAACAAAACTAGAAGGGTGCTTTGGCACATGCGCACACCGACATTAGCATTACAAGTCACGGGAACAAAAAACACAAAACAAAAAACTGTTTTGGGGCATGCGTACATCGATGTTGCAGTTAGAGGTTGAGGGCCGCATGGAAGAGCTCTGAGGGCTGCATGCGGCCCGCGGGCCGCAAGTTGGACACGTCTAGTATAGAGTGATGTAGTGCTGCAGCCACTTGCACATCAGTTCTTATCAGTGGCGCATGCAACTAGTACGGTGAGCTGTTGTGTACATTACAAGGTACGTTAGGGTTCTGATCTCACATCTGCCTCCTTGTGTGTGTAGTATATGCTATACAAGTAGATAGGTAGGGCTATAATCCCAACAATGACAACTCTGTGAGTGTGTATATATGTAAGTATATCCCCTTGCAGCAGTTATAAAGTCTTGCCTATGTGTGTGCAATGCTAATACATTTTAAGGGCCGTACCTACCTGTTAACCCCCAAATTGGCATACTTTACAGGGCCTGCTGATGTAATCTACCTTAGAAGCACATTGAGACACTCTCCAAACACATAAGCTCAGTGGCACATGCGATAAGTACATAACACTATAGTATATACAACTAGGTAGGGAGAAGTTCTAATACCAACAATGGCAACTCTGTGAGTGTGTGTGCATGCGTGTGTCTATCCCTTTGCAGCAATGTGTGTGTCTTGCCTATGTGTGTGCAATGCTAATACATTTTAAGGGCCATGCATACCTGTTAACCCCCAAATTGGCTTACTTTACAGGGCCTGCTGATATCATCCACCTTAGAAGCACAGTGAGACACTCTCCAAATGCAATAGCTCCATGGTGCATGCAATAAGTACATAGTGCTATAGTGTATATAACTAGATAGGTAGGGGTTCTACTCTCAAAACTGAGCAACTCTGTGAGTGTGTGTGTGTGTGTGTGTGTGTGTGTGTGTGTGTGTGTGTGTGTGTGTGTGTGTGTGTGTGTGTGTGTATGTGTGTAAGCATATCCCCTTGCAGCAGTGCACCTGTCTTGCCTGTGTGTGTGTGTGTGTGTGTGTGTGTGTGTGTGTGTGTGTGTGTGTGTGTGTGTGTGTGTGTGTAAGCATATCCCTTTGCAGCAGTGTGGCTGTCTTGCCTGTGTGTGATGGTTATACAATTTTAAGGGCCTGTTAACCCCCATTGGCAACCTTTCAGGGCCTACTGATTTCATCCACCTTAGAAGCACAGTTAGATATTCTCCAAATGCACTACCTCCATGGCTCATGTGATCAGTACATAGTACTATAGTGTATATAACTAGATAAGTAGGGGTTCTGCTCTCAAAACTGCCACCTCTGTGAGCATATATGTGTGTGTGTAACCATATCCCTTCATAGCAGTGTGAATGTCTTGCCTATGTGTGTGTGAGATGATTATACAATTTTAAGGGCCTGTTAACCCCCTGTTGGCAACTTTTCAGGGCCTACTGATGTCATCCACATTAGAAGGGCAGTTAGACACTCACCAATCACACTAGTTCCATGGCACATGTGATAAGTGCATAATACTATAGTGTATGTAACTAGATAGGTAAGGGTTCTACTCTTAAAACCCCCAACTCTGTGAGTGTGTCTGTGTAAGCATATCCTCTGATAGCAGTGTGGATGTCTTGCCTGTGTGTGTGTGTGTGTGTGTGTGTGTGTGTGTGTGTGTGTGTGTGTGTGTGTGTGTGTGTGTGTGTGTGTGTGTGTGTGTGTGTGTCTGTGTGTGTGTGTCTGTGTGTGTGTGTGTGTGTGTGTGTGTGTGTGTGTGTGTGTGTGTGTGTGTGTGTGTGTGTGTGTGTCTGTGTGTGTGTGTGTGTGTGTGTGTGTGTGTGTGTGTGTGTGTGTGTGTGTGTGTGTGTGTGTTTGCAAATTTTAAGGGCCTATGCAAACCTGTTAACCCCACTCCCACTGGCAACCTTTATAGTGCCTGCAGATGTCATCCACCTGGACAGTAGTGGAAGACACTTCAAAAACACATAAGCTCTGTGGCACATGCAATACGTATATAGAGATGTAGTATATACAACTAGACAAGTAGTGGTTTTACTCTCAATGAGGGCAGTTCATGAGCATGTGTGTGTGTGTGTGTGTGTGTGTGTGTGTGTGTGTGTGTGTGTGTGTGTGTGTGTGTGTGTGTGTGTGTAGTCAATTACCACCTGTCCCACTGTACAAGTTGCAGTCCATGTTTGGAGAGGTGTGTCCTGTAAAAGCTAAAACAATATAAATGTCCCAAGAGTGTAGGAAGTGTAGAACAACAAACATTTCCTACATTATTCTAATAGTTGCATAAAACATTCATTTTACAGCACAAGCACCTAAATGTTATGAGAAATAGCATAATATATGCAAATGCTACAAAACTAAGCTGTTATATTGTCATAAAAGTGAGGTTGTGTCTGTTGCACTCACCATGGGTATGGTTTCTCCTGCCAACTCTCACGTTACTACAAAACGTGTCCCACACTGGGCATTTGATAAGGTGGCAAATCTAGTCTGTCTTGCCTATGTGAGTGCAATATGTATACATTTTGAGGCCCTGTGAGTAGCAGTTGCCCCCAAACAACCCACATGTATGTAGGCATGAAAGCTACCTGCCACCACCTACATTTGTTGGTACTGTTAGAAAAATATGTATTAATGTGTGTATTAGCAATATGCTTAGTGCATTTAGAAGGTTGAAAAGAGTTAATGCATTTATTCTATTTCATACTACACAAATCTGTACAAACTGCAGTTGCTTTCTGACCTTGTACTGTTAGCTAAAATCTTGCTTGTGCCTTGGAAATTTACTGAGAAGCAGGTGATTTCTGCTTGCGTTACGAAAATAATGAATAGAACAATACTACTTGTATGAAACTTAGACAAGAAGTTCCGCTGTGCCATGAGAAAATACACAGCTGTAGATGTTACAGATAATTAGTACAAAGCCTGCTTGAAAATATGAACTGCAATCAGCATTTGCTTGTATCTGTATTAGAAAAGTACCTTGAAAAGTAACACTGTACAATAGATGCTTGTAAATGAATTAATGATCACCAAGGCCAGGTTGTTTTTCTGAAAAGTTTCTCACAAATCTAATCATGTCAGCAGAAAATCTGAAGTAACATCTGCTGTAGAACAATGCTAAAAGTTGTGTTTGATTATGTCAGCTTAGAAGGCCATGTCTTGTAAAATAGTATAAGAATGAACATACTTCCTGTTAGTAGTTAGACAAATCCTTGTATTTGCATGTTTTTGTCTCCTTGCTGCAAGTAAATTAAAGTGCCTTAACTGAACCTTACGTGTATTGGTCTTTGAAGTTTTTTCCTTTGACAGTACTGACCAAGTTTGTGGACGACTGTAAGCTGGGTGCTGTCTGTCAGTGACTCCCCAAATGATATTAACATACTGCAAGAGGGTCTTACATCAACTACAGACTGGTGCCAAGGTCCTGGCTTCAACCTAAATGCAAAAATTTGTATCATTATACCATTCGTCAAAGACACAGCCCCACTGTCTACCACATCAACGGTAACCCCCTAAACACACAACCTGTGTTGAGAGACCTGGTTACTCAGGTTGATAACAATTTTTCATTCAACTATCATGTAGCAGCAGTGGTCAGTAAAGCCTTGTATGTGGTTCATCTGATAGGTAAAGGGATTGCATCCAGGAAAAATGTGGTCATTACCTCTCTATAGTCCTCACTCCATGCAACAATATTTTACTAGAATGCCCCATTTGGTATATACCTATCCAAACATTTGCACCAAGTGGAAAGGCCATGAAAATATCTCACAAAGGTAATCCATGGCCTCCAACACCTGTCCCATGAAGACAGGCTCAAATCACTATTGCTCCACTCGGTATTGAACAGGTTGCTCAGAGGTGGGCTGTGTCATGCCTACAAGATAATGTTGGACCTTGCCCTACTACAGCTGCCCCATATCCGTAAGTCTTACTCCTTGGACATTACCTGCACAACAGGCCTGAATCTGATATGCAACATCAACACAACCTGATGGTGAGACAGGTTTGTCTCCCAGAGGCTGCCCTATCTCAGGAATGCACTTCCCATACATGCCAAACAGAGTACCATGGTGACCATCTTCAAGCGTAACCATGACGAGTGGATGGGAAACCAAAATCCTGTCCCAGGGGTCCCACCTGTGTCCCTCATTGACAGGGGTAACAGATGCTGACTGATGTTTCTGGGGATAAAATAATGGCTAGCCTTGTAAGTGCCCCAGGAACATTACTCTAGTAACCTCCTATGATCCTACAACCCTATGATCCTACTGAACTCCCAGGTGACATGTTTCATGAGTAGCATTGTGTCATGGGGTATGCATGTAAGATTATGCTGTTGGCCCCCATTGTCCCTGACACATTGTTCTATACATACACACCTAGGTAAACATGCAAATATGCCAAAACAAATGGCAACCTCGGTGAGACCAATAAGCGTACCAGTCACTTAATCCGCGGAACACGTTTATTGACTAAAATACAAAGAACAAAATGTGAAAATAGAATGATGTTAAGCGCTTTCACTCATGAATTAGAGCTTCTTCAGAACATCTTTCACTAATACAAATCACAGTTTAAATACTAAAATTGGCGCCAAAAGATAATGCTTCATATTCCCTTCCTTAAAGGAATACCACCATATTACATACAAATTAGTATTTAATATTTAATATATAACCTAGTAGTATGCAGTAAAAAAACCTAGTAGTTTATAGTAAAAAAAACAAATAATGTGTAATAATAACATCTATTAATAACTTATCTAAAAATAATTATATAGATGTAAAGCAGTATATGTACATATACTAAAAACATGACTTACTATAATTTGATATAAATCCTAATAATCGATTCTAAAATACATTCAAACCTGCTGTAGGTATATGATATTGTTTGTATAAGAGTTGGGAACACTATATAAATATATGAATTTATAAATAATTATATATGATAAAAATAAATAAACATATAAATAGAAATTAATATATAAAAAAACAATAAATCAAATCAGATTCATTTATCTAATGTCCCATTCGAGAATGGGTTTGCAGGAGATAAAATCATTTAGACCTGGGGGGTTAGCTGCATTAAGGTAGAGCTGCCACCAAACTTCCTTAAAACTTAATAATTTCTTTGCATCCCCACCTTTGGGATTACTATAAATTATATCCAAAATCCCAAATTTAAACTTATGATCAGTACCCATCTTCTCAACATGCCTGTATAATGCATTGTTACCATCTTTCCGAGATATACTATAAATGTGGTCATAGATTCTCTTCTTAAAATTTATTTTGGTTTTTCCCACATAATAACTAGGGCATATCTCACATGTGGCAATATATATAACCATTCTAGTATTACAATTTCCTTCCTTCAACCTTATAATTGTACTAAAATTATTAAAAATACTTAATTTGTGTGCTTCAAAAATGTATTTGCATTGATTGCACTTGCCACACTTCCTTGTGCCCTTTGATATCTGGTTCATCCTTTGGTTCTTAGAACACCCCTGATCATAATTGTTGTATTCAAGGAGTTTCTTCATATTGTCCCCCATTTTATATACCACCCCTGGTCTACTTCCCACCACTTTACCTATATTAGGATCAGAGTCCACTACAAACCAAAATCTATTAATAATTTCCATAATTTTATCTGACATTGGATTGTATGTTAAAATAAAAGATTTTTGGTGTGTGTTACTATCATTTCCCCAAACAATGGGATTGGATTCCTTCTTGCTAAACAAGCCAGATCCTAACAGGGGTTTGTATTTCAAACCCCATTCACTTAACACATATTTTCCTGTGTTTTCCAACATGGATAACAGGTAATTCCTATCCCTGAACAAATTAGTAATGAATTTAATTTCTTCCTGCAATACCTGTAAATTAGAGGTCATGCGGGCAGCATGAATGCATTGTCCCTTGAAAATATTCTGTTTCATTTTTGTGGGATGGAAACTGTCGTATGCCAAGTAATCATTGGAGAATGTCTTTTTTCTGTGTATTCTGGATTGTAGGTTACCATTGAGCATGTATATATAAGTGTCCAAGTAAGCCAAACCCTCATTATTCATACTATATGTAAATTTCAAGAAGTTACTACTCTTGTTCAAAAATTCAATGAAGGTGTCCAATTCACCTTTGGAACCACCCCATAACATATAAATGTCATCCAAGAATCTCGAGTAGTGGAGGATTTTGCTAAAATGTGTGCTGGGGAATAAACATTTTTCCTCCCAATCAACCATAACCAAGTTGGCAAATATGGAGGCACACGCTGCTCCCATTGCTACACCTCTTGTCTGTTTGAAATGTTCTCCTTCGAAGTGTACAAAATTATTATCCAGAACCATAGTCATAAACTCCATTATAAGACAGATTTCATCCCATGTTAAATTTGCATATTTTCTTATACTATTACAAAATGCGTCCAATCCTTCATTTTTGGGAATGCTAGAAAACAGATCAATCACATCAGTAGTGACAAAAAGATGTTCTTTCTTCCATTTATTTACGGGATATTTACTTAAAAATTCCCAAGAATCTTTTACCATGTGGGAGATGTTGTTGTATATTAACTTAAGTTTAATGTCTATATATTTCCCTATATAATATGTTTTGGAATATCTTCCTGACACTATGGGTCGAAATGGGGGTCAGAAGTGCTTTTATGTATTTTGGGTATCCCTATAAAACTAGCCAAAGATGGAAACTTGACTTTCAGGTAATCATATACTGTGTTGGATATTCTTCCATCCAGCAGACATTCTTCCAAATAAGAATCAATTCTGCGATGAAAGATATTCACTTCATTAATTGAAATGGATTCATAATTCCCTGAATCATGAAGTATGTCATTCATCTTCATAATATATTGCAGTTTATCGTATATGACCACCCCACCCCCTTTGTCAGGCTTCATGACTCTGACCTTGGAATTGAGCATTAGAGCATCCAATGTGTTTCTCTCCTGGTCAGTTAAATTGCTATTAACTTCATAAGTTTTCCTGTTGTGGTATAAAGAGTAAATTTCTTTAGCTACAATCCTCTCGTAGACATCTACCCTTGGATGATACGGAGGTATAAAAGAACTTTTTCTTTGAAAATCACCATCCTTCATCTGACTGTCATCTCCTACTTGGTTTGTACTTCTATTAGACACTGGTTTGGTATTAAAAAATATACCCAAATTAATTTTTCTGGTGAATTTCTTCAGTTCACATAGGCAATCAACTAAATTAAATCTGGGAGTAGGAATGAACTTCATACCTTTTGCTAACAACTTAAAATAACTATGATTAATTTCTAAATTCGAAAAATTATATATTTTAAAGTTGTCCAAAGAATATATGTTATTGTCCACTAATATATCCTTGTTGTCAAATCTCTCCACACCTTTAGGGGAGTCACGGGATGAAACCAATTCAGTTAATACCTGTTCCAATTCCTTTTCCCTTCCCAATTTCTTTTGTAATTGTGATTTCTCCCATACCATCCCTGTTGCTTCCAGTCCTGATTCCAATATGGTTGACCCTGTGTATTTTGTTCCCTGTGAAAATGGTGTACTTCAGAATTGGATTCAGTACTACCGTAAGCATTTTTGTTCGCATAATAATTGTCCCTACCCTGTGACTTGTTTTTGTTCTTTTCGAACCAGATATATGCCTCACCTTTTTTGTATTGTTCAATGTCTCTACTTAATTTTTTCTTCTTCCTTTCCTTTATATTGGTTATCCACTTCTCAGCTAACTTAAACTGTTTAAAATATAACTGTTCCCATTCTTTAAACAATAAATCATTAGAAATGTTCAAATCCAGTGCCTCTGCTTCCTGAATCAAACAACTCAATTTAGCATCATTAATTTCTATAAGCATATTTAAAAATTTTAAACCACACTCATCAAAAAATTTGTTAAAAACAGATATAGATTTTTCATTTAAAACCATACCCATAGGTTTTTTAAAAAATCTTAAACCTTGTGGGATAACTTTCATTTCAATACATTTCTGCAGATACACATTATCAATTTTTAAACCATTAATTTGTTTTAGCATTTTGCCCAAGGCAAAAATCATTTCTTTTAAACTGCCCACAGGTTTGTTTGAAAAAACATTATCTGTTTGAATACAATTGTCCGTGTCCATGTGATAACAAACATTCAAAAATTTATTTAAACATTGTCCCTTGATAGTTCCACTGACTCTGTCATCTTTGTGAAAAACATTTCCCTTGTTTTGTACTGTATTCACCGTCACGGATGAATACGTTTTGACCGGAGGTAACCGTTTGGGTTTAGTCCCTATACGGGATGCCTCTTCGTCAATATTGTAAATTGAAAAATCAAACAATAAGTCAGGTAAGTTAATCCTACTATTATTGTAGGATTCTATTATATTTAAGTCAGTACACTTGTCCTTATTAATCCCACATAGCCCCAAACCCTGTCCATTGGGAATATTAAAACTTCCCTCAGAGGAATTGTGTCCCCTGGATCTATATGTTAGGTTGACATCCACGTTGTTTTCAAAAACATGACTAGGGCTATTGATAACAGTACCTTCTTTTTCCTTGGCTAGTTTGGTTTTGGCATCCGTTGACGCCAATTTGTCCACTGAATTACTATTTAACACTTGGCGCTCGTTGTCCCCGATAGTGTCCGATCCAAGACCCATAGCCTGGGGTCCTTTCATAACATCCTCCGTACCTCTTCCTCCCGACATAGAAGTACCTTTGAACGAGTCCCTGAAAAATACACACAACTCATGTATTTCTCCCTTCAGGACGGCAATCTCGCCTCTTAACTCCAGCAGTTCTGCCTTCACATCCAGGCTGTTGGGTGGTGAATTAATGCCGGCCTCTTCCATGGAAGCCAGACAACAACTGAATCCAAATATACACGTAAGTTGAACAACTAAGCCAAAACAAATGGCAACCTCGGTGAGACCAATAAGCGTACCAGTCACTTAATCCACGGAACACGTTTATTGACTAAAATACAAAGAACAAAATGTGAAAATAGAACGATGTTAAGCGCTTTCACTCATGAATTAGAGCTTCTTCAGAACATCTTTCACTAATACAAATCACAGTTTAAATACTAAAATTGGCGCCAAAAGATAATGCTTCATATTCCCTTCCTTAAAGGAATACCACCATATTACATACAAATTACTATTTAATATTTAATATATAACCTAGTAGTATGCAGTAAAAAAACCTAGTAGTTTATAGCAAAAAAAACAAATAATGTGTAATAATAACATCTACTAATAACTTGTCTAAAAATAATTATGTAGATGTAAAGCAGTATATGTACATATACTAAAAACATGACTTAATATAATTTGATATAAATCCTAATAATCGATTCTAAAATACATTCAAACCTGCTGTAGGTATATGATATTGTTTGTATAAGAGTTGGGAACACTATATTAATATATGAATTTATAAATAATTATATATGATAAAAATAAATAAATATATAAATAGAAGTTAATATATAAAAAAAACAATAAATCAAATCAAATTCATTTATCTAATGTCCCATTCGAGAATGGGTTTGCAGGAGATAAAATCGTTTAGACCTGGGGGGTTAGCTGCATTAAGGTAGAGCTGCCACCAAACTTCCTTAAAACTTAATAATTTCTTTGCATCCCCACCTTTGGGATTACTATAAATTATATCCAAAATCCCAAATTTAAACTTATGATCAGTACCCATCTTCTCAACATGCCTGTATAATGCATTGTTACCATCTTTCTGAGATATACTATAAATGTGGTCATAGATTCTCTTCTTAAAATTTATTTTGGTTTTTCCCACATAATAACTAGGGCATATCTCACATGTGGCAATATATATAACCATTCTAGTATTACAATTTCCTTCCTTCAACCTTATAATTGTACTAAAATTATTAAAAATATTTAATTTGTGTGCATCAAAAATGTATTTGCATTGATTGCACTTGCCACACTTCCTTGTGCCCTTTGATATCTGGTTCATCCTTTGGTTCTTAGAACACCCCTGATCATAATTGTTGTATTCAAGGAGTTTCTTCATATTGTCCCCCATTTTATATACCACCCCTGGTCTACTTCCCACCACTTTACCTATATTAGGATCAGAGTCCACTACAAACCAAAATCTATTAATAATTTCCAAAATTTTATCTGACATTGGATTGTATGTTAAAATAAAAGATTTTTGGTGTGTGTTACTATCATTTCCCCAAACAATGGGATTGGATTCCTTCTTGCTAAACAAACCTGTGGGCAGTTTAAAAGAAATGATTTTTGCCTTGAGCAAAATGCTAAAACAAATTAATGGTTTAAAAATTGATAATGTGTATCTGCAGAAATGTATTGAAATGAAAGTTATCCCACAAGGTTTAAGATTTTTAAAAAAACCTATGGGTATGGTTTTAAATGGAAAATCTATATCTGTTTTTAACAAATTTTTTGATAAGTGTGGTTTAAAATTTTTAAATATGCTTATAGAAATTAATGATGCTAAATTGAGTTGTTTGATTCAGGAAGCAGAGGCACTGGATTTTAACATTTCTAATGATTTATTGTTTAAAGGATGGGAACAGTTATATTTTAAACAGTTTAAGTTAGCTGAGAAGTGGATAACCAATATAAAGGAAAGGAAGAAGAAAAAATTAAGTAGAGACATTGAACAATACAAAAAAGGTGAGGCATATATCTGGTTCGAAAAGAACAAAAACAAGTCACAGGGTAGGGACAATTATTATGCGAACAAAAATGCTTACGGTAGTACTGAATACAATTCTGAAGTACACCATTTTCACAGGCAACAAAATACACAGGGTCAACCATATTGGAATCAGGATTGGAAGCAACAGGGATGGTATGGGAGAAATCACAATTACAAAAGAAATTGGGAAGGGAAAAGGAATTGGAACAGGTATTAACTGAATTGGTTTCATCCCGTGACTCCCCTAAAGGTGTGGAGGGATTTGACAACAAGGATATATTTGTGGACGATAACATATATTCTTTGGACAACTTTAAAATATATAATTTTTCGAATTTAGAAATGAATCATAGTTATTTTAAGTTGTTAGCAAAAGGTATGAAGTTCATTCCTACTCCCAGATTTAATTTAGTTGATTGCCTATGTGAACTGAAGAAATTCACCAGGAAAATTAATTTGGGTATATTTTTTAATACCAAACCAGTGTCTAATAGAAGTACAAACCAAGTAGGAGATGACAGTCAGATGAAGGATGGTGATTTTCAAAGAAAAAGTTATTTTATACCTCTGTATCATCCAAGGGTAGATGTCTACGAGACGATTGTGGCTAAAGAAATTTACTCTTTATACCACAACAGGAAAACTTATGAAGTTAATAGCAATTTAACTGACCAGGAGAGAAACACATTGGATGCTCTAATGCTCAATTCCAAGGTCAGAGTCATGAAGCCTGACAAAGGGGGTGGGGTGGTCATATACGATAAACTGCAATATATTATGAAGCTGTATGACATACTTCATGATTCAGGGAATTATGAATCCATTTCAATTAATGAAGTGAATATCTTTCATCGTAGAATTGATTCTTATTTGGAAGAATTTCTGATAGATGGAAGAATATCCAACACAGTATATGATTACCTGAAAGTCAAGTTTCCATCTTTGGCTAGTTTTATAGGGATACCCAAAATACATAAAAGCACTTCTGACCCCCCATTTCGACCCATAGTGTCAGGAAGATATTCCAAAATATATTATATAGGGAAATATATAGACATTAAACTTAAGTTAATATACAACAACATCTCCCACATGGTAAAAGATTCTTGGGAATTTTTAAGTAAATATCCCGTAAATAAATGGAAGAAAGAACATCTTTTTGTCACTATTGATGTGATTGATCTGTTTTCTAGCATTCCCAAAAATGAAGGATTGGACGTATTTTGTAATAGTATAAGAAAATATGCAAATTTAACATGGGATGAAATCTGTCTTATAATGGAGTTTATGACTATGGTTCTGGATAATAATTTTGTACACTTCGAAGGAGAACATTTCAAACAGACAAGAGGTGTAGCAATGGGAGCAGCGTGTGCCCCCATATTTGCCAACTTGGTTATGGTTGATTGGGAGGAAAAATGTTTATTCCCCAGCATGCATTTTAGCAAAATCCTCCACTACTCAAGATTCTTGGATGACATTTATATGTTATGGGGTGGTTCCAAAGGTGAATTGGACACCTTCATTGAATTTTTGAACAAGAGCAGTAACTTCTTGAAATTTACATATAGTATGAATAATGAGGGTTTGGCTTACTTGGACACTTATATATACATGCTCAACGGTAACCTACAATCCAAAATACACAGAAAAAAGACATTCTCCAATGATTATTTGGCATATGACAGTTTCCATCCCACAAAAATGAAACAGAATATTTTCAAGGGACAATGCATTCATGCTGCCCGCATGACCTCTAATTTACAGGTATTGCAGGAAGAAATTAAATTCATTACTAATTTGTTCAGGGATAGGAATTACCCATTATCCATGTTGGAAAACACAGGAAAATATGTGTTAAGTGAATGGGGTTTGAAATACAAACCCCTGTTAGGATCTGGCTTGTTTAGCAAGAAGGAATCCAATCCCATTGTTTGGGCAAATGATAGTAACACACACCAAAACTGTTTTATTTTAACATACAATCCAATGTCAGATAAAATTATGGAAATTATTAATAGATTTTTGGTTTGTAGTGGACTCTGATCCTAATATAGGTAAAGTGGCGGGAAGTAGACCAGGGGTGGTATATAAAATGGGGGACAATATGAAGAAACTCCTTGAATACAACAATTATGATCAGGGGTGTTCTAAGAACCAAAGGATGAACCAGATATCAAAGGGCACAAGGAAGTGTGGCAAGTGCAATCAATGCAAATACATTTTTGAAGCACACAAATTAAGTATTTTTAATAATTTTAGTACAATTATAAGGTTGAAGGAAGGAAATTGTAATACTAGAATGGTTATATATATTGCCACATGTGAGATATGCCCTAGTTATTATGTGGGAAAAACCGAAATAAATTTTAAGAAGAGAATCTATGACCACATTTATAGTATATCTCGGAAAGATGGTAACAATGGATTATACAGGCATGTTGAGAAGATGGGTACTGATCATAAGTTTAAATTTGGGATTTTGGATATAATTTATAGTAATCCCAAAGGTGGGGATGCAAAGAAATTATTAAGTTTTAAGGAAGTTTGGTGGCAGCTCTACCTTAATGCAGCTAACCCCCTAGGTCTAAACGATTTTATCTCCTGCAAACCCATTCTCGAATGGGACATTAGATAAATGAATTTGATTTGATTTATTGGTTTTTTTATATATTAACTTCTATTTATATATGTATTTATTTTTATCATATATAATTATTTATAAATTCATATATTTATATAGTGTTCCCAACTCTTATACAAACAATATCATATACCTACAGCAGG
This sequence comes from Protopterus annectens, assembly GCF_019279795.1. Taxonomy (NCBI): domain Eukaryota; kingdom Metazoa; phylum Chordata; order Ceratodontiformes; family Protopteridae; genus Protopterus; species Protopterus annectens. The sequence goes on along the minus strand of NC_056731.1, from coordinate 1,653,308,465 downwards.
TTTGAATGTATTTTAGAATCGATTATTAGGATTTATATCAAATTATATTAAGTCATGTTTTTAGTATATGTACATATACTGCTTTACATCTATATAATTATTTTTAGACAAGTTATTAATAGATGTTATTATTACACATTATTTGTTTTTTTTACTATAAACTACTAGTTTTTTTTACTGCATACTACTAGGTTATATATTAAATATTAAATAGTAATTTGTATGTAATATGGTGGTATTCCTTTAAGGAAGGGAATATGAAGCATTATCTTTTGGCGCCAATTTTAGTATTTAAACTGTGATTTGTATTAGTGAAAGATGTTCTGAAGAAGCTCTAATTCATGAGTGAAAGCACTTAACATCATTCTATTTTCACATTTTGTTCTTTGTATTTTAGTCAATAAACGTGTTCCGCGGATTAAGTGACTGGTACGCTTATTGGTCTCACCGAGGTTGCCATTTGTTTTGGCTTAGTTGTTCAACTTACGTGTATATTTGGAAACATGCAAATATACAGATGTCCTTTATCTAAGTCACATTTCTGTGTTGCCATCATGCCATCCTGAGCCACTGTATTGGCACCAGCTTTCCATGGTGTAGACACACAGACCCCTGGAACAGAAACAGAAAAAGGTGTGGGAGACAACAGTTAGTCAAAAATACTACCACTGATGTAGCATCATGGAACAAAGGTGCATGCACTTTCATTTGTACTCATAACACATGCCAGCAGACAGCACAGTACAGGGCATAACACTACTGCACTACAAACTGTCATTAAATATACTATAGTCACCCTATGCATCAGACACATATTTGCATGTCCCTGCATTCATGGCATGGGTGACAGGGATTTGGCACAGGTATCATCACATACACAGGGTGTGGTGTGGTGTTGCCAAAGTCCTAGGCTGTGCCACATAGTTGACATTGTATGTGTTTGTCTGGAGGAGTGCTAGTCAGCTGGGCCATGGAGAGGAGCTGTATGTGTCTGTTTGTGACCTGCATGTGATAGTGATGTGTGAATGTGTGCGCATACACAGTCAAGCCATGTGCTAGCCCTACACAAGAGTATGTTGGACAGCTGTGGACCATACATGGCAGTATGTACAGTTCACCATCTCCGGTCATGAACACGGGAACTGGTTCTGCCAGGAGTGTCACTGGCACCACCATGCCCAAGGTCAGATGCAGTACTACTTGCTGATGGTGACTGGTATCTGCTGGGACCATCTCCCTCATGGGACCACCCAGGATGACATGCCCATGGACTGGCATGTTGTGGTTTGGACAGCAACCTCCCTTCTGTAGTGCTGGTGGTACTGCCACTACAGGAGCGTGACTGTGCATGGCCACATGGACTCTCAGCTGATGGTGGTGCTTACCTACGTCCAAGTGTCTGACCCCCTACTCCCACCACATGTTCCAGCACAGACAATGTGCGGTTAAGGACTGACAATGTCTCATCCCACCGTCTGTCCACTACATTGGCGGAATGATGCATGTCCTCACCAATGTTGTGCATGGAGTCATGGATGCCAGACAGTGATGCAGCCATGATCCTGAGCATCTGTTTGGTGTTGCATTCAGAATGTGCCTGTGCCTCCATGACTGACCAAAACATGCAAGTGACTCATGATGTGACACCTGCAACAAGTGTTAGATGGGCAGCAGTCCTCCTTTGGGCACCCCTGTCAATCTGCCTGTGTGGGACCTCACCAGCTCTCTGGTTATGGCTAATGTCTACATTTACAGATGCCATAGTCACCACACTCTCCTGTTTGATGTCACCACCCTCTGACTGTCCAATATCTGTAGGCGCAGCGCACTGGGTATGTGTGGGCATACTGACTGTGTGCGTGGACACTGAGAGAGGAAGTGGGATGTCAACCCATGGGACAGATTCAGTCACCAACAACCCCAACTGTGCCTCACTATGGCCACCATCATCATCAGAGTCTGATGAGACATTGACATCAGGTTGTGAGGGGGGACAGACTCCAACCCCCATGGTCACCTGTGAGAAGGAAGACAACATGACTGCATTAGTACATGCACTATTATGTCTGCTGGTCTTCACTCACACACACACACACACACACACACACACACACACACACACACACACACACACACACACACACGTGAAGTGCCACAACTGCATTATACATACCACACCTTCTTATTGATCCCATGCACAACACACAAGCAGACCACAACAGGCACAGAAAAGACAGGCCCTTAACAACATGCAGTGCTGCATCCAGTTAATGTTGCCAGTACTATACCCCTGTGAGATAAACATGTCAGTGTATGTGATGGACCTTCACCTAAAAAACAGTGCACCCGTCTCCACCATAATATTGCCCCCTGTATAGTAGATTGCATACACCTTCATTAAAATGCATGCACATATGTTACAGTGCCTGCTAGTATGCTACTGTGATTACCAAGTCAATGCAGTGCAGTGAACACCTCCACAACTGAACATACAAGTACTATACTATGGCTAAGCTGAACAGCTGTGTCCATGGCAAACTGGCAGCCCTTTACATTCCTATGGTATAGTTGAGCCATAACAAAACAGTTTCACACTCACTGGCTACAGGATGTTGGACTCTGGCCACACCAGATGTACCTATGGAATTGTGGGGGAGAGGTATTGTCAGCAAACCCAAATGTGCCACTGGTACAGGATAATATGTGCATATACCAACATGTACAGTACAAACTGTGATACTGCACTCATTGCTGACAGTCTGAGTATGTGTGCATAAGTGTGCATTACAAACCCTCCCCAAATGCAGATTGGCCATTTACAGGTATGCAGAGTCTACCACTATGATTGCTACAGTATTAAAGTGATGACCACAGGAGACTTACCTGGACACTCCTCTGCTGTGGAAGCTGTACCATCCACCTCCATGATGTATGGGGTGATGGATATTTGCGAGCTGGTTGCTGAACCCAGGTTTGCAAGGAACTCCTCAGTGGCCGAGAGTGGTTGTTGTGTTGCAGGCCCATCACTGGTGCCAGCATGGTCCCTGGCCACAGCTGCAACCCTTTGCTGTGCATTTATCATATCATGGCACGGTGTTGGACCTGCTCATAGTTTCTGTCCTGTAGCCCAATGTGATTTACTGATGCAACAAGGTCTGCCCATAGTGCAGCCCATTGTTCTTGCATATGGCAACACCTTGACAGCAGGATGGCATGATGCAGTCTGAGGCCATCAACTATGACTTCATTCTCAGCTGCAGAAAAAAGGTGGGTTCCTACATCTCCTGAAAGACAAAAAGAGTGTAACATGTCACAGGACCGCATACATTGCTCTCCTTTATATGCACACCCTGCACATCCACATTTGCCAGCACTATCCCCCCACATCATACCCTGGCATCTCTCACCACAGTGTGTATGTGGCTGTCAGGAACATAGTGGCAATACATCATGCATTTCCCTCCTCATCCTGCTCTTTTCTGCTACTTGCTGCATGTTCTCTAAGGTGTTCAACTGCATCTTTTCTGTTGTACCTATTACTGCTTGTTTATAGCCTGTCTCCATTGTATGTGGTAGTGGAAGCCTCCTACATTTATTTTAAGCACCTAGGCTGTAAGGCCATCCCTTTGGTCTCCCCGGCCTTCCTCCCTCAGATTCTGACAAATATGGCTGGACAATGTCCTACAGTTTCCCCTGCCAGTCTGGTTGATATGGGCATCCTGACACAGTGTAGCAACTGCCTCATGCACATGAACAACCATCTACAACACCACCAAGGAACACAATTTGTGAGAGATGCAATGACATTAGGAACCTACAGTTCATGCTCACTCCCTGTCGACCTGCATATCTGGCACTAAAAAGGTTGTCCACACATTCAATACACTTCACATACCACCCACACCTACACAACACACACCCACATATGCGGAGGTCCTTAACATAAACATCCCCAAATAAAGGAGGCCTCTGAGGCAGAAACACCTGTGAAATCCACAGCCCTGCACACCATATACCATGTACAGCCACACATCTGCATCCCACAGCCACTAAGGCATCACCATAAATCAAACATATTAGTCATAGCAGACTCCATTGTGAGGCACACAGATGTGCATCTCACCAGGCTATATATGGAGGTCACGGTTACTTGTATGTTGGGTGGCAGAATCTGCCATATAACATACGCACTGCTGTCTCTCAACAACAGTTATGGTTATGAGTCTGTCACAGTCCATGTTGGCATGCCTGACCTGAGACATACCTCCCTGGAGTACATGACGTGACATATGATTGAGCCCGCTGAGTATGTGTCCCAGGCAGGTATATCCATGTCCTTAAGCAGCAGTCTGCTGTCACCCAGAATGATGCTGCAATACAATCAGCAAATGATTGACTTTAACAATTGGTTTGGTTTCAGGTGACATTCCAGGGGGATCCAGTACCTGACAGCCTGAGATGATATGATCAACAGACCATGATGCTTTGCCAGATATGTCCTCCATCTGTCTCACCTGGCCTTCAGGCTTCTGGTCATGGATCTTGTCACCACCATAGTGCCTTTATTAGGAAAAGTGGTGATGTTAACACTAACAACATAAAACTGTCACCAAATCACAAACTGAAGGCCATGCTGCTAAACACTAGGAGTCTGAACATGAATCTGCACCCATTCAAGCAGTGTCAACCCGGGAGACATCTGTGCAATAACAGACACATGGTTCAAAGCTGCAGAGAACACACCAGCCTTATATGGTCACCCATCTATTATGCATTCAGACCCCAAGGTGTGGGCAGTAAAGCCAAGGGACATGGGGTTTCACTATATATGAAAAGACATACATACTTCCAGGCTGGTCAAACAGTAAGACACACAGGAGACACTCCAGGTGCAGTTAACTATTGCCAAGACCCCTATTCAGATCATAGCTAGCTACCAGCACCCGCATGTTACCAGGAAGCCCATTCTGCCTATATGGACCTGTTCAGCTCTATCAGTATTCAACTCTGTACTCTGATCCTGTGTGACTGTAACTACCCAAACATACATTGGAAGAACAACTCATGCAAGCACACAAATACCCAGAGATTCATAGAATTTGGCAATGCAAACACCTTGGAACTGCTAGTTGCTACTCACACATGAGGTGAAGATCTCTGGGAGTTGATAATAGACAACATGGGTAACCACTGCAGCATCCCTACAGAATCATCCTCCATGGTAAAACCAACCATAAAGTGGTCATGTTTGCAGTCACCATCTCCCACAATACCCATCTAGCTAGGTTCAGATATACAGACATCTCCAAAGTTGATTACAGCCTCCTGATTGATGGTATAAACAGCCTCACAGCCCCCTCCCCCTCTGTAGGAACTGGTACCAATATCCACAAATACACCAAAGCACTATACGTGTATTTTTATAGATGCATGGAGTCAGGTATACTGATAGGACTACATCATGCTCTGCAAGGATAAGTAAACCTATGTGGTGGGCATCTGAAATAAATATACTCTATAAAAGGAGTGAAATATTGCTGTCCAAGACCAAGAAGGAGCAGATGCTCAATGTGAAGCAGTATAAGATCACTACTGAAATCCTGCAAATCAAACTCCAGAGAGTGTTAGGCAACATTTAGGACACTTATACATATTTGTGAAGTGTGTCCAACCTATAGGCCTTTGCCGTGCTATTATGGATGGCAGTGACTGCAGTAGCAGCAACCAGTCCTGCTTAATATTGCAGGACTTGTCATGTATTAATTGTTTTGGCAAGCATGTACCTGACATGCAACAGACTGGAATGCATGCCAGGACTGTGGGAGGCAAAATGCTCAGCATGCTAGGAATGACTGGAGTAGCAGCATGTGCCTCTGCTTAAAATTGCATGTCTCAGTCAGTTATTTGTTGTATTGACAAGCATGTACTGGACGTGCAACAGACTGGAATGGCAGCCAGGACTGTGGGTCGCAAAATGTTAAGCATGCTGGGAATGTAACAGATTGAGCAACTGAGTCAATACTATAGCAGGTGTATTTGCAAGACATATGTGAATCCAGGCATGAACATGTGTGTTCGGATGGGTATGATGTGTGACACTGAACTGTCATGAATTTCTAATCTCAGTTTGTACTGACTTGCCAATACTTCAGCACACAGAACAAGTTTTGTGACAACTATGCCAAAAGTAGATGGCACAACTGTGGGCATTCTGCAACAGTCTGTACAGTTGTCAACTCTACCTGATATCCTAGCCCTCATGTACATCTATCAGCATTTATTTGGTTGTGTATTGGTTTGGTGTCTGCATCACAGTCCCAAATATGCTGTCATTTTCCACATTATATGAACAAGCAGTGTGTCAGTGGCACTGAGGATATGTGTATGGAAAACACCTGTTATTCTTCAGAGCTTAATGGCCTAATAGGCTAATGCACTATATTATAGTTGACAGGGTCCTAGGTTTGAGATTTGGCAGGAGTGATTTTTTTGCTGATGTGCATCACTGATACTCATGATATGTTTATGGAAACACCTGATGCTTTTCAGAGCTGAGTGGCCTAGTGAGCTAATGCACTATACCCTAGTTGGCAGGGTTCTGAGTTTGAGACTTGGCAGGAATAATCAATTTGCTGATGTGCATAACAATGTCAGAAAGACAGAAGGTAATTAAAGCAGGTTTGCATGACATGCCATGACATGGAGCAGTGCTTAGCTCCACTTAAACTTGTGCTATTTCCAAAAAAAGAAAAGAAAAAAGGGGTGATAGGAAAGTGGTGAAATGGGACAAGTAGGGGGAAAAATAATGTGAAAGGCAAGTAGGGATGTGCAGGACAGGTGTGGGAAAGGACCGCAGCTCTCCATTTCTTGTACAACAACAGCTGTGCAGGTTATGGACAATTTGGAATTTGGAGCTTCACATCCCAGAGAGAGGGGTGTGGTTGACATAATGGTGTTGGATTAATTGCTGTAATGATTGATTGTGAGCAGTGTACATGGGGGTGAAATGGAGAGCTATATATAGGATGATATTTTTTTTTTTGTGGACAGATGCCCTTTTTCTTAAAGGAGAGAGTGAATGTTGGGGAAGGGATATACTTATGTGTGAGGAGATAAGTTGGGTAGGAGGTGAAGCATTTGCAAACAGACAAGACAGCAGACAGGGGTGGTGTATGACACATGAGGGGGGTAAACACCTTGGACAGGGTGGGTGTTGTGGAATTAGAGAGCCATGTGCCCCCAGATGGCAGCAGTGGGACTGAGCTCCCCACCCATGAGCAGTCACCACTTCTTCTTCATGGCCCTGAAGGTGGCTGTGCTGGGTCCTGGGTGGCAGGCCAGCCTGCCCCTCCAGGTTGGCCAGTCTTCCCTCAATCTGGTGCAGTCAATCATCAAACCCTTGCTGCATGATCCTGTGCACCATGCCTGGTAGCTGTTCCTGGGTGACCACTCCCTCTCCACCCCCACTACCAGGGGGTGATGAGCCCCACCCCTTGAAGTGGTTCCACCTGTAGGTGGTGCAGGACCAGTGGGGATAGCAGCTTCGGGTTGGGTCCCAGACATGCTTGGACCCTGTGCCATGGCCAGTTGAGGTAGGGTAGGTGGATCTGTGTGAACCAGCCTACCTAGCTGAGCTATAGTGTTGAGGTTTTTCAAAGTGTGAAGGTTAGTAATGAAGAGAACATGTGGTTAGTTGTAACAGCAGGCCAGAACAAATCACATAACCCAGTAACATTGCATAGCATATACAACACAACAATAATTTGGATAACACTCAGTATTGTAACAGCATGCCAGTAACAGTTACGGCATAAGGCCAACAACATAGGTAATTCAACAAGGTATATTAGTATGCAAACATTGTAATACATAATAATAAAACACAAGGCCCAACAGTATTTATGGACCAGGAGAAGTATTTAGTTGATGTTAAAGATGTATTGAAGGATGTTGCTGCCTTTATGGAAATTAATGTTAATGGTGTAGGAAAGTGTATACAAAATGTCAACTTAATGACATATAAGTTGCAAATTAATGATATATCATAGGATTTATTTCACTATTTTAGCGCTCCTTGTCCTGTTATACCCAGGCTGTATGGCCTTCCAAAGATACACAAATGTTTGCATGACCCCCCCCCCCCCCAATGAGACCTATAGTCTCAGGAAGGGGATGGATTACTGAATCCATATCTTTATATTTGCAAAATTCATTAAGGGATTATTTAAAATATGTTAAGAGCATGAGTGGTATGAAATTAATACTATTGACAATTGTCTTGTCGTAACATTAGACATTGTTCACTTTTTATGGTTATTCCTAAGGATTATGGAATATGTGCAACAAGAAATCTTTTGGTTGAAGTAGGTGATAAGAATGGTAGACAAATTGAAACAATATATGAACTATTGCAAATAGTTCTGGATAACAACATCTTTCTATTTGATAATAAGTATTACCATTAAATAATGGGTGTGGCAATGGGGACACCTGTGGGGAACACTTATGCTAATTTGGCTTTAAAGAAGTGGGAAGACATACATATTTTCAAGAACTCTAACTATTCAGCAAAGATATTGTTCTTTTGTAGATTCGTCGATGATGTCTTTCTTGTATGGGTTGGCAGTGAATCAGAATTATTGCGATTTGTTGATCACATTAATGCATCTACTGTTTTTTTGAAATTTAAATTGACTTATTCTAGTTTGAAAATTGATTTCTTGGATGTTGAATTGTTTGTTGATAATGCAGGTTTGAACACAAGTGTATATAGGAAACCATTGCATAAGAAAAAGTACCTCGATAGAGGAAGTATGCATGCACATTTTATTTTTATAGTATTATAAAAGTGCAATACAGCAGTTAGTTGGTTGAATATTAATGATCATATCTGCCTTACCCAGATGCATGAAATAATGGAACAATTTATTGATAGAGGGTATGATAGAGGCTTTTTAGAAAAAACTTTATCATGAAGTTCTTAGTGAATGAAGTAATATAACGAAACCATATTTTAGTTCCATAGATTTGCATCATTCTACTCCAAAAAATAACAGTAATAAATAGTTTTATGTCACTAGATTTAATCGATGTAGTAAGGACACAGAAAATGTTATATGGAAACATTGGTGTATCTTGTTATCCCTCCCTGAACTGACCAAATTTATTAATAACTTCCCAAGTTTTTCTTATAAGAATTGTCCCAGCCTTAAGAAGCTTCTCTGTTATAAAGATTTCCTGCAGCATCCAAAAGTGGTATCTACTAGACAAGGAACTGCTCCTTGTTTTAACTGTTCAGTTTGTGACATTATGAACAAGGACAGGTTTTTTATACATCCTGTTACTAATAGGAGATATATGTTAAACTGCTATGCCAACTGCAATACTAATAATATTGTTTATTTGGCTACTTGTAAGTCATGTTCTGCCTCCTATATAGGAAAATCAACTAGAAAGTTGAAGGAAAGAATGGTGGAACACAGATCAGAGATCTGTAGGATTATTGTAATTAATGTGTTGGCTCAACACTTAACAGGAAATGGGGAAGATCATACTTTTGCGTTTAGGGTTTTGGATGTGGTTTTGAAGGATGCCAGGGGTGGTGATTTAAATAATAAGTTAGAATTAAGGGAATATGAAATGATTTTGCATTTAAATGCTGATCATTCCCCTGGCATAAACAAAATTATTTCTATTAAGCCAGTTTTAAAGTTTAAACAAATGTGTTTGAGATCATTTTAATTTTAAATGTTTTTTAACTGTTATTGGCTGCATGTTGTCATGTGACTTTTTACCTTGTATTTAAATGTGTTCTTACATTTAATGTGTTATACTGATGAAGGATTATGTCCAAAAGCGTTATCATTAAAGTGCTGACATTGTGATTTCACATGGTTTTGCTTTATTTAGGAGTTTTTAGTGTTTTTTGCTTTATCACTGTCTGTAGCTGTTTTTTCAACTGCCCCTGCAGCAGCCGGATGTCATGGTCTTTTATTAGGAGACCGTACATGACCCTGGACCCCAGAATACCCCACTGCTGTGCCCAAAAGCATGCACCCTCTCCAACTCATGCCATAGACTCTGCCAAGATCAAACTCATCAAACAGATACTGGCTGTATTCCTGTTGCACTTAAATAAGGCTGTTTTCCCACCTTTTGCCACCATTGGGCCTTTTTTAAAAATGCAGCACTCTGCTTAGCACTGCTCAAACCCCCTGAGCTCAGTTGAGCAGTGCTTAAACTGGTAATGCTTAGCAAAGCTTAGCGGTGTGCAAACCAGCTTAGCTGCTCTGAGGACTGCTTAAACAGAGTTTGCTTAGCAGTGCCCAAACCAGCTAAGCACAGCTGCACATTGCTTAGCAGTACTAAAACAGGTCTTGCTTAAGCACTGTTTGATTTGGCTTAGCAGTGCTTAGCAGAGCTTAGCCAAGGGCAAACCAGATTAAAAAAATAAATAAAAATTAAATTATTTGTTCATTACTATGACTTTATTATTATGTGTATGTATTGCACTTCTATATTTCCTGACCTAATGTATTTTAATTTCTTTATCTTGGAGTGTATATTTTAGGTATTTCAAACTTGTGTGTAACTGGATCTTTTCTCTTCAGGTCTCCACTGATAATGGGCTTCTGGCCCAGGTGGATTAACCCGATTAACAAATGTCAATACATACAGCAATAAAAAAAATTATACCATATTGCTATCAAATATAAAAGCTGAATCATCTGTCTGTGTATTCAAACCATGCACCTGCTGCACACAGGGGCATAACCATTCAGCTATGTCAATAAGTTGAGAACTGCTATACATTTCTATATAGCTCTCAGCTACATTTCATCACTGCTGTGCACCATGCCGTGCAGCACAAACATGATCAACTATGCTTAAACTTGACCTTTGCATGAAAGTAAAAAGTATCCCATTTCTATTTTTAGAAGTGTAGCACGTGTCCATTGCTAAGTGCCGTGATTTACAAACACAAGAAAAAAAAATGAACTTTAACAGTTAAGTGCCATCTGGCACTGTAACAGTGCAGGAGGGTTGTGTTACTCATCTTCAGACACTGTAACACACCCCTACACTGATTCTATAACTGTTTTGCTTGGCTATCTTTCAGTAGTGCGCTGTCATTAATATGCAAGGCATGCTGCCAAGGGGGAGCTGCAGACACGACCATGGTGCCCTCTGTGTAGGCCTTCCACTATTCCTACATAGAGTTTATTAAATCTCCATCAAAATGTTAACAGACAAAGAGAATAAAGAGTTGGAAAAGGATATTTATTTAAATGAGCTAGATAAAGTATTAGGACAAGCAAATATAGATACCGCTGCAGGACCAGCTGCAATAGGCTATGAAATGTATACAAATTTAAGGGCTTAGCAAAAAAAACACTATATATATATATATATATATATATATATATATATATATATATATATATATATTTTTTTTTTTTTAAGATTTTGAATGAATGGTTAAATTCATGTTTTATGTATAAATAATTATGTAGTGGAATGCTTAAATTCATATGGAAGAAGGAAGATAGAAGATTAAAATAAACTGGAGACTGATAGTATTGAAAAATAATGATTATAAGATCTTTATGAAAATAATAAAAATGTGGATTAAAACTAAAATGGAAAATATTATGGCTATCAAGAATTAATAATGATAGCTAAAGAAGCTGTGGATGATATTATGAATATAAAAGAATAAGCAAAAAATCATGATAGGAAACCTTAATAAGTCATTTGATGCAATTGGACTTGGAATCTTATAGGTAATAATGAAAGAATATAATAGAAGTGAGAAAGGAAATTATGTATGTCAGTGTATAGCAATAATAAAGTAAAAATACTTGTAAATGGCTGGTTAAGCCAAGATGTACATATGAAGAGTGGTGTAAGACAGGTATATCCAATATGTTGTATACTCTATGTATTCGTTTTGAATGTGATATGTGAAATACATTACAAATGAAGGAGGGAGAGTATAGAACACCTGAAGGGTTAAGAATTCCAGTTCTGTTAACATATGTGGATGACATTATAATAATTGCAAAAAACAAAATTTGGATAAAAGAAGTAACAGCTTGCACAAATGATTGTCTAGAGATAATTGGATGGCTTTAAATAAAGAGTAAAGTAAAGGTTTAAGTGATGTAGTAAAGAGATGGGGTATATATTTTACAATGAATGAAATGTATGTATTAGGTATAAAATTTGGGAATAAATATGTAAGTAGAATTCAATGGGGAGAAAACAATAGAATAAATAAATCAAACTTTTTCTGGAGAACATTTAATTATCATTCAGAAAAAAGGCTTATTTGATAAATTCAGTATGGATGGGAAAAATAGTATACTTACCAATTGTATTTATGTTGTCAATATTATTTGAAAAGGAATTATTGATTATTTTTTTATTTATATCAGGTTCTAGAGTAAACCCAATAAAAAAGGAGTTTTGTATGTAAATAAAGAGGAAGGAGGTTTGGGTTAATGAACCCGGTGGTATATGCTGCTTCATTAAATTTGTGCAAAGTGTTAAGGTATATGTGCTGCTTCATTAAATTTGTACAAAGTGTTAAGGTAGATAAGTGAAAAAAAGATGAGAGATCAGTAGTAAAATTGTATTTTGGGGTATGGTAAAAAGGAGTAAAAGAGAAAAATAGTGTAGAAATGAAGAAATAAAATGTTACCAAAAATATTTTTGTGGAAACTAAAACCTGATGAGAAAGAAAAAGATGGGAAAGTATGCTATCAGAATGTAATGATAAAACATTACTATGTAAAACCATGGGAAAATCTAACAGATGAAAAACTTAAAATTATATAAAAATAAGAAGAAAGTGATGGTATAATCAAAAAGTAGAATGTCAAGATCTTTTGTGGAGACTGGTAATAGATATATTACCTGTAAAATAAAATACACCATATACAAAGAAAAGTAATGGAATATGTTTAGATTGTCAAGAAGAAGAAGAAGAACCCACACAACATTTATTTTTGTAATGTAAAAGAATAAAATTGTTATGAGGAAAACTACGTAAAGAAGATTTTTTCGAAAAGATAAAATAAACATGGATATGATTAAATATGGATATTAGAAGAATAGAAGTAAAGAATATGTTGAAAGAATAAATAAAAATGTATTTTATATCATATGAGTTATATGGAACAAATGAAGAAATGAAATTATTTTTAATGGTGAATGGATTTTTCGCAGCAATATTAAGTAAAATCAGATGGTTATGGAAAAAGGTGTGGGGGGTCTAATAGGGATGAAAATTTAGTATGATTGTAAAGGAAATTATGACTATGTGTGAATATATTTGTATATATATTTGTATATTTGTAAATATATTAATATGTTGTAAGAGTTCTTTTTGTATATAAATAAATGATCCCTGCTCCTTTGATAGGTGTCTGGGATCATTTATATTCAGCTGAACTTCCATCAATGCAGGCAGATGGGGCCTCGGTTTACCATCTCAACCAAAGGTTAACACACTGAGTAGTCCCTCCCCCCATGCTGTACTGCAGTGTCAGCAGTCCATCTCTTTGGTGTGGGAATAGAACCCATAGACTTCTGCACTAAAGGTGAGTGTGTTACCTGCTGAGCAACTGACACAGCAATTTTAAAACTGTAGATTAATGATAAATTTGTTGGTGGAAAGTAGAGTGGTTCCAAGCAATGTAGCCCCAGTTTTCTATATATTTTTTAACAGACACATCATGTTAGGAGCATGTAAACTAGAAGATAGACTAAAAAGTGGGGGAAGAAGGAAAACAGTAATACGACTACAGGATCTGAATCTGCCAGTAGTATATTGGAATATTCAAAGTTCAGGGGCAGAGACAAGGTAAGAGTTTCTTGAGGGCATTGAGGAATTCAGACAACCAGTGCATGACTGTAGCAACAGGATAAAATTCTGGATATTGTCTTAACCAAGGAACAACCAAGTATTGATGGCCTAGTAATTTCAATATTATCCAACAGGGATCATACAACTTTGTGGTTTAAAGATAGGGTAGAGTTAGAATATAAATGCAAAGATGATGCTGTGGAATTTTAGAAGAATGAATTATGATGAACTGAGAAGGAGGGCAAAGATGAGTTCAGACACTGTTAGCAAGCTCAGGGAGTAAACAAGCTGTGGTTAGGACTTCAGACATAACTGTTTGAAGAAGAGTCAAAAATTCAAAAAGAGGAAAGGCCAATGTGGTTACCTAGAAATGTGAAGTTAGTAATCGGGGCAAAAGCTAGAGACTACAAAAGGTGGAAGAAGGAGTGAACAGGTTCTAAAGACACAATACAAAGAGGTTAGCCAAAGGGCAATAAACAAACAGGTTCAAAGGCAGTTGGTAGAAAGAATCAAAAAGGCAGTTTTTTTAGGCATATAGCAGTGGATAGGAAACAGGATAGGGCCTATCTGAGTTAAGCAAAGATGAGAAGGAGGCTACAGAACAGGAAAATGCAATAAATACTTAGAATGGTGCAATAAATACTATGAATGGTACAAAATGTGACTGTTCAGACATGGTGTGTATTTACATAGTTAATCTAGAATGATATGACACATATATAGAGAACTGTCACTTTGACCAGCTTATTAGTAAAATACTGTTCTGCTATTTAACTATAACAGATATAAGATGTGCATACTTGCAAAATGAGGGGCATGGTCATGTGACATATACTAACATGCACATAAATCAAGGTAAAACTCAAGAGTACTCAGTCCCTTGACACCTATGTTGGGTGTGTAGGAATGTCAGTATGCATGAATATGTAGCCTAGACAAGACTTAGAACAAACAAACTGACATGTCAGCATTTTTGTATAATGTCATCTGCTACAGGGGAAGTGCACCAACTGTCATGTTATAACTAATTGAGTATGATGTACTTGTGGGAGTGCAATCAATCATATGATGTGTGTCCTTCCTTCTGCAATTGCCACAATATACATGTTGAAATACAAAAGTCTATCAAAGTACACATGAGTACAGTATAGCATCATGTTGTACATCACATTTAGCCCTAAAATAAACCTTGTTAAACAATTTGTAATACCTGTAGTACTGTACTATCATGTAGTACTGTTAAATCATAACCAGTTGAAACAATGTGTATAAGTAAGTGACCTGTTAAAGAGTTACATTTCACATACAACAGCTATACACTGGCTTGTAAAAAATATTGTTATCCTCCACCTACAAGTCAATAACCCCATTGCACAGATGTTGTCGAAGCCAACATTCCAGAGGCCAATTCTATTTCTTTTTGACAAAGAAGAACAGATGAGAAGAACTATCTCATAACATTGAGTAATTAATGTTCTCTGTGCTAAACGGGTGTGCACAATACGGAAGTGCACAGATGACTACAATAATATCAACTAAACACTACAAAATCACAAGAAAGTATCATAAAACAGGTCTACTTATACTTTGTGAAAACTTTGCAGCATGATACACATTAAGAAATGATGAATAAGTCATTTGTTTCCTTTAAAGCCTTACTACATTCACACACACACACTGAGTCTATGGATTAATGTCTGAATTTGAACCGACTACCTAAGATCACAAACTAGTGGACATCTCATGAATTGCATGTGCCATATGAGAAGTCTGATTACAACTGTGCGATAGTGAACATTTGAAAGATGACATCATCATTATTTTGCTAGACTGATGTGTGTGCTAAAATGGACTGTGAAAATGAAAGTGGTGGAAAAGGCCACTCCCACTGTAAAGCTACACAACAGATTTGTGTGGGAAGCCACTCCTACCTAGCACAACAGAGACACATACAATCAGAGCAGTTAGTCACCAGTGGGTTCAAACTGCCTACCTATCTTGTTACACAATATACAGAACATAGAATCAACCACAAGCACCACAAAAGTGTTAATGTAAGTGTGAGACACAACACATTTGAAAGTATGACCTTATCAGAACAATTGCTTGTGTTAAAAGTGGAAGTAATTGATGGGAAGCCCTCTTCCAGTGCACGTGTCTCCTGAATGTAAGTGTACAAATCAGATCTGTTGTTGAAGCCATATCTACCTGCCACTGCAGAGACACACATTCATACTAGTGCCAGATAGCTGGACTTGGACCACCTACCTGTCTAGTCGCACAATCTAGAGAACATAGTTTCAACCATAAATGCTACAGGAGAAATCTAATTACAAGAGTGCACATTTGAAAGGATGACCTCATTGACATGTTTCAGAGAAGATGTTTTGACTAAAACTGAAAAAAATTGATAGGAAGACCTTTCCATTTCTTAATGTTTCTCCTGTATAGAAGTGCCTACATCAAATTTGTAGGTAAAGCTCATCATGCCTAACACTACAGACAGACACACGCACACATGAGCATTCACACTCATACTAGTCTCACACTGGTGTATTCAAACCTCCTACCTAACTAGTTACACAATATCAACTGCAAGTGCCACAGGAGAAGTCCTATTTAACCATGAGCTAGAGCACTTTTGAAAGGATTAACTCACCAGTGTGTTGTAGAGAAGATGTTATGGATAAAATTGATGGTGGAGCACTCTCCCAGTGTAAATGTGCCACCTAAATGGAAATGTATACAACAGATCTGTTGCTGAAGCCATTTTGACCTGATACTACAGAGGCACATACTCTCATAATAGTTCCTCACTGCTGTTTTTCAACCACCTACCTATAGTACACAGTATCAACTGGAAGCACTACAGGATAAGTCTTATTTTAAGTGTGAGCTAGAGCACATTTGGAAAGATGACCTCATCATCATATAGCAGAACAGTTGTTCATGTTGAAAGTCTAAGAAATTGATGGAAGAACACTATTCCAGTGTAAATATTTCTCCTGAGTGGAAGTGTACATATGTGATGTGTGGGTAAAGCTATTGTGATATAACACCAGAGACAGACAGACAGACTCATCCTAGTTCCTCACTGCTGGATTCAAACCACTTACCTACTGAAGTACACAAACTACAGTAAACAATATTGACTGCAAGAGCTATAAGAAAAGTTTGATTGCAAGAGTGAGATAGTGCACATTTGAAAGGATGACTTCATCAGTACATTGGAAGGAAGATGTCTTGGCTAAAACAGGAAGAAATTGATGGAGGAGCCCACTGCCTGTATAAATGTTTCTCCATAGTGGATGTTTCTACATAAGATGTGTGGGTGAAACCAATCATACCTAACACTACAGACACGCACACACTTATGCGAGTTAGTCACAGCTGTAGTTGAATACCTAAGTACACAGTCTAGAGTACATTGTATCAACCGCAAGTGCCACAGAAGAAGTCTGACTCTAAATATGAGATACTGCACATTTGCAAGGATTGCCACATCAGTGTGTTGCAGAGTAAATAGTGCATATCACAGGTTTGGGTGAAAAGGAATGTGTCTTAACAAGCAGAAAAACAAGTAATTACATGCTGCTCAGTTAAGTTTTATATCCTGTCATTCATGTACATTGCGGTACTATAAGTGACATGAAGCTTTTTCACAATTTGGTGTATTAATGACAATCACATTTGTGAAACAGTGGATTGACAGACAATTATTCCCGATTCTTCAGCTCAGGATAATTGTATGCAAATTATAGTCATCTGGTGTGTCATTTTTCAATATTTTCTCATGCCTGGACAATGTGCTGTGCAAAATTAAAACATATAGGTCAAACATATGAAAGCACATTACTTAATACCACTCAGTAATTATGTGTGCAAAGGTCCCATAGCATTATAAATCATTTCAGGTCTAATGTGTTGGAGTGCAGACATACATTTACATTATGTGGTGTTTCGACAGCGTCACAGTTAACTCATCATATATTGAATACAGCAGTCTATTACAACGTACACAAATAATACAAACCACTGACATTTTTTTTTGTGAAAATTGGTTCCTGAAGCACACCACTAAAAAGCACATCAGTGTGGCTGGTGACAATGTTTTAACACATGCATAATTAATATCTGAGATTTTGAACTTAGAACAAGAATTAACAGTGGTCTGTGGTATTACAGGGTAACCTTCTCAAAAATAAGGAGTATAGACATAGAAACAGTTCTAATTCTGATCCATTTCAGAACAGATGTGTGTTATGTTAATGTTTTCTGTGTCAGGAACAACACATTTGTCATGACAATTGCAATTAAGTACTTACTATACTGATAATACAGGTGTATATTTAGCCTATCCTCATATACGGTGATGTTGATGGATTTAAGGAAGGTTATACTTCTCCTTATACAATTGTATGTGTTCATTTGATATCACTGCATACTACAGACACTACATGATAACATACATGTAGGTGTTATAATTTAAAAGACTCCAGAAAATGCATGGCGGTGCAAACTATTTCATCCTATCATCTTATGTGTGCATAGGCAAAATAGTTTTAAGATGAGCCTAGTGTAATATGCCTGTTACCCCATAATCTTTGATTATACTAAATGTGTTGCACTTATTTTTGGAAAGTTATGAGCTTTTTTGGGGGCTGATTATAAACCACACAAGGGTCCAAGCATGTTACACATGTATGCATGAATCCATTGGTCAAAATGTAATGATAAATTATAATGTTCAATATTTCTAGACCTGATGCTGGATTGAAATGGCATTGACAATCTATAATTCTGATCAATAGCTGATCACACCACAGAGGAAGGTGAACATCAGGTGCTAAAACACACATTTGAAGGGGCTATGGAAATACTATGAAGCAAGGAGGTTTGTGTGAAGTATACATTGTAACAGTAGTGACGACTGAAACATCCCATATGATGTACATTCAGATCTACAGCCTGTTCAATGTTTGATAATTACGGTTTCCACACAGTGCTATCATTCTGTCTTTCCAGAGCATGGTGAGGATAAACAAAGTAGTAGAGCGAGCAGCAGCAGACTAATGTAGCTGAAGGCAAAAACTCATCAGTTTTTGACATAAGACATGAACTGCCATTTACCATCAGTTACAGTTGCCGTTCAGTGTCAGGCACCATGCAAATACTGAGGACAAAGACAAGAGTGATAAGTCAGAAGTGTGGTGGGGGGGGGGGGATAGGAGAGATACATAAAAAATGGGTACTTTTCCATTATTGGGGCAACAGTCTAAATGCGGTAGCTGCTGCTTGGAATCTTCACTGTTAGCTTCTGTATAGTTATTGCCAACCTTGTTAGCTTCCATATGCCTGTTGGCCAACCACTTTATAATTTTGAAAGTTTCATAAATTATTTTCTGGTCTGAAATGGTTCTCATTCCTGACTCCTTTATTTTACATGTTTTCAAACACAATTGATTGCCCACAGAAAAGTGATATAGCTGCTCTCAAACCCTGTATAGTAGCTGTTAGCAGTGAGCCACAACTCCCATTTGTAAAAAAAAATTGTTTAGATACAATATAATATGTTTCTTAAAATCCCATACTATTAACTGAAGAATGGTTGTTACCATTATCAAGGTAACAGTATCCACGCATTAGCTGCCAATTCAAATAAACTGCTCCAGGGGTAACTTCTGTGGGAGATTTTCCAAAAGCAGCTACCATGTCTAAAGCTTCCTGTAGCTATTTTAAACTGCAGAGGGATGGGGGGGGGGGGGGGTAGTTCCTATAAAAAAAAAAAACACAGAAAAGTGATGCAACTCCATCGGGGCAACACCATAAATGTGCTAGCTGGTGCTCAGAATCCTCACTGTTAGCCAACCTTGTTAGCAATATGAAAAAGTTTTAATAAATCGAAAGACTAGAAAATTGGATCGTGATGTATCAGCATATGAGATGGACTGTGCATACACTATGTTTGTACAAAGTAAAAACAAGCTTCCATTTGGCAATAATAGAGTTTATCAGTCTTCTAATCAAGTCCACCTGAAGCAACATGCTTCTGCAAGACCCGCCTCTCTCGGTGAGGTCATGAATGAAGTTACACAGTCGACGATGTTTTCTAACAGAAGTAGGCACAGAGATTATAACACTGATGTCCATGCTTGTTCAGCTGAGTTTAATTCTGTGCAGCAAGAAATTACTGGTCTTCCTCTCAATAACAGTGACATTGACAAAGAACCCGTTGTTAAAAATAAATCTTTTTTAGTATCCGAAAAGGAGAAAAGACAGTTACGGGCCATGATTATACTCACGCGCAAGAAGGGACAGGGTGTCCTGATGACTTCGGATTCATCAACAGACAACGAATAAGGTACAACGCCTCTGTTAAAGACATTTTGAATTTATCTAGTTTTGAATTAAATGAAAATCATATCAAACTGTTGAGACTGGGTTTAAAATTTGTACCTTATATGTGAACCAACATTACTAATGCTATTTTGGAGTTAAAGCAGTTTACTAGAAAATTAAATTTGTCCTATTTAATGAAAGAGGTGAAAAGTATTAAGCATTCATTGGTTAAAAATTCTAGTTTTAATCCTTTATTAAATCATACTTTGAAAACTTTTGAGTCCGCTTGTGAGCGTGACTTCAGAAGAACTTTAGGCAGTAACAAATTATGTATGATAAATGACAATCTGAGTGGTGAACTTAGAATTGCTATGATGGAATTATGTCACAACACTTCTATACATATTATGAAAAGTGACAAGGGGGGGATTTTAGTAGTAATGGATCAAAGAGATTACATTACTAAAATGGAAAGTATGCTTAGTAATGAACATGAGTATAAGAAAGTCAATAATGTTGAAATTTGTAGATGTTATAAATATGCTTCTGATTTTTTGTATGACAGCCTATGAACATGCATGTATACAATTTTTGCAACACTAAAAATCCTAAAGTGGGTGTGTTATTCGATATTTCCGAAGACACATAAGAATTTAACAGACCCCCCCCCTTTTAGACCCATTATTTCTGCACCTCATTATGTCACTGAGGGCATTTCTTTATTAGTTGATTCATTTTTACAACCTTATGTCCACAGCATGGAATCATTTTTAAAGGATTCATGGAATTTTTTTGAAACTTTTAGAAGGTTTTAATGAACAGACTGTGTTTGATCCTCATGTACATACTATATTCACTTTAGATGTTACTTCTTTGTATACGTGTATACCCCATGATTTTGGGGTTGACTATGTCAGATTGTATTTGAATAAGTTTACAAACAATGAAAATGATGTCATTAATTATTATTGTAATTTACTTGACATAATTTTGAATAATCATTACTTTTTTGTTCAATGGTTGTTATTACAAACAAATGCAGGCATAACTATGGGGTCAGCAGTTGCCCCCTCTTTTGCTAATGTTGTAATGGGATGGTGGGAATATGAATTTGTAAGACCATGTCTCACTCAGTTCAAAGTAATATACTGTAAAAGATTTATAGATTATTTAGTTTTTGTGACTCAGGGGAGTATTGATACTGTACATTCTTTACTAACAACTATTAATTCTAGTTCATCCTTTCTTAAATTTGTGTTGGGAGATTTCGGTACTTCCCTTAATTTTTTGGATGTTCACTTAGAATGGGATTATTTAACAAGTAAGTTTAATAGTAGCATTCACAGAAAAGCTACTTTTACGAATGGTTACTTACACTTTTCCAGTCAACATCCAATTCATGTGAAAAAGAACATCCCGAAGGGACAGTTTATTCGCGCCAGCAGAATGACCAGTGATGATAAACGTTTGCACAATTAGTTTTTATATATCAAGGAGTTGTTTTTAGAACATGGTTATGATGAGAAAATGTTGGATGACCAAATAAAATATGTTTGGAATGGTAGAGAAGACAGGTATCCACCCATCATGACCAAAGCACTAGTAGTTATTCCAAGGAAGACACCATGTAATGACATGTATTTAAGTTATAATCTACCTATAACTAGTGGGGCTTTAAATATTAAGAAAATATTATCTGACAACTGGAAAATTGTTAGAGGTAATTGTGAATTGTGCAATAATGTGGGTGAGAATCCTAGTTTTGTATACAAAAAAGATTCCAATTTAAAAAGTTTATTGGAAAAAGGGAGGGATAAATTTGTGTTTGACACAAAGAATTTGTGTCAATAAGGGAATGTATAAATGTCTCACATGTAATATGTGTGGATATATTTTGGAAGGACCATTCATTAATTTAGAACATATTCCTTTTACTCTTTCTGTTTCTAGCTACTTTTCATGTAGAAGTGTAGGGGTGATATATGTTGCTGTGTGCAGTTCATGTCCTTCTTTTTATATCAGGATGACAACTAGACAGTTAATGACCAGGATTAGAGAGCATGTGTATGACATTAAAAAGGACTCAAACAATGCTTTATATAGTCATACTTTAGTTTGTCCTAAATTCAAGAAGTTTTTGTTCTCCATTTTGGAACAAGGTCATCTAAATTTGAGGGGTGGCAATTTTAAGAATTATTTGGAACAGTGTGAAACCAGGTGGCAGATTAAACTGAAAGCTGATCAGCCTCCAGGTTTGAATGATGCCATAAACATTAAATGTTTTTTACAAGACCGTAGAGTTTATGTCAATAAAACTTGTGCTAGTCATGTTTAATGTATTATCTTTTTAAATTTTTGTATCTAGTATAGTGACCTTAATTGGCCCTAATTGAATACAATTTGTTTTTAAGTATTTATATTTTGTGTAACTGAATGTGTTTGGTTTTTCTGATGAAGTCTGTACTGACGAAAGCGGAGATTAAAATTAATTTTACGCTAAAGTGCTGGTTCATTTGGTCTAGATTGTCCATTCAGCCGAGTAGTTTTTGGTTTTTCATAGTTGTTTCTACTTAGTCGGTTTTTAACCTTGTTAGCTTGTCTGTTGGCCAACCACTTTATAATTGAGAAGTAATTTACCAAACAAAAAAAAAAAAAAACAGAAAACTAATGCAGCTCCTGTCAATCCCCCTGTAGTAACAGATATACGGAAGATAACAGCTGTGCGAAAAATTACAAGCGGTAGCTACCGCATTTATACTGTTGCCCCGATAATGGAAAAGTACCAAAAAATGTATGAGCCATTTCCAGCCATCTTTGTGGTGTGTTAATCTTGGGTTTTTCATCATAATGATTCTTTCATGCTCTGCATAATGATTCTTTCATGCTCCGTATAATGAAGTGTTTACAATATGGAGCAGGCAAGAGAAGGAGAGTATAGAGTATAAACATTTTAAGACGTAAGCAGGATAATGGTGGGTTATTAGCATATGTAGCCATCAGGTATGCATGTAATACAAGTATTAAAAAACAGTAAATAATGTTTGACATACTTCTAGATTTGAAACATTGACACTATGCTAAAACAGTCTGCAGACCTGAGCATTATCTGAACACACCACATAGGAACTCATATTTCAAAAAATTAAAATCACACATTTCAAGGGACAGTGACAAAAGACTGAAGCAAGGGAGAATAAAGGCATCAAGCTTCATCACAGTAATGACAATTGTAACATCCCATAAAGTGTGCATTATATCCAGCAGCTTAATAAATATGTAAGAATGTTTCCTTCACTACAGTGTTATCAGTATGTATTTCTATAGAGCAGCAGGGCTAAATACATTTGTGTGACTAGAACTATGTTAGTGTGGTCAAAGGTAAAATCTTCAGCTTTTGCCATAGGATGTGAAATGCTACTTACCTCCTTCAGCATTTGTGCACGATGCCAAACCTTACACAAATGGTGGGGACAAAAATTGTAGGGTTTTTATGGGCCATCTCTTGCCATGTTGTATTGTATATAATTCTATTTTTTGACCAGATTAACTGTGTGAAAAAGGAGTAGATTAGACAGTGATGAAAATGTGTGTGTGTGTGTGTGGGGGGGGGGGGTAATTAGACGGTAGGATACAGGGAGAAGAATAAAGGAATGTGCAGGATGGTGGTGGAATGCTATGATGACTATTCACTTCTTCACAACATAAATGTATACTTGTTACAAGAATCTGATGAATTTGGAAAGTCACCACATCAGAGCTGGGTGGCAACAACTGAATAATCTTGTATGGCCAATTGGGCAAAATCCATTTTATTAAGCAGATACATAGGTGAAGTGAAGAGCTATGTATGGGGTGTTTTAATTTATTTATTCTTTTGTGGGAAAGGTGTCCATTTTTTTTTATTTTTGTAGAGAGAAGACTGTTGGGGAAGGTGGTTAGGAATAAGAGGCTTAAGTAAGTATGGTAGGTTAGGTAGCAGGTGCAGACATACACACATACAAGACAGACAACTGGAAAATTGCCAGAGGTAATCGTGAATTGTGCAATAATGTGGGTGAGAATCCTAGTTTTGTATACAAAAAAGATTCCAATTTAAAAAGTTTATTGGAAAAAGGGAGGGATAAATTTGTGTTTGACACAAAGAGTTTACGTGTCAATAAGGGAATGTATAAATGTCTCACATGTAATATGTGTGGATATATTTTGGAAGGACCATTCATTAATTTAGAACATATTCCTTTTACTCTTTCTGTTTCTAGCTACTTTTCATGTAGAAGTGTAGGGGTGATATATGTTGCTGTGTGCAGTTCATGTCCTTTTTATATCAGGATGACAACTAGACAGTTAATGACCAGGATTAGAGAGCATGTGTATGACATTAAAAAGGACTCAAACAATGCTTTATATAGGCATACTTTAGTTTGTCCTAAATTCAAGAAGTTTTTGTTCTCCATTTTGGAACAAGGTCATCAAAATTTGAGGGGTGGCAATTTTAAGAATTATTTGGAACAGAGAGAAACCAGGTGGCAGATTAAACTGAAAGCTGATCAGCCTCCAGGTTTGAATGATGCCATAAACATTAAATGTTTTTTACAAGACCGTAGAGTTTATGTCAATAAGACTTGTGCTAGTCACATTTAATGTATTATTTTTTTAAATTTTTGTATCTAGTATAGTGACCTTAATTGGCCCTAATTGAATACAATTTGTTTTTAAGTATTTATATTTTGTGTAACTGAATGTGTTTGGCTTTTCTGATGAAGTCTGTACTGATGAAAGTGGAGATTAAAATTAATTTTACGCTAAAGTGCTGGTTCATTTGGTCTAGATTGTCCATTCAGCCGAGTAGTTTTTGGTTTTTCATAGTTGTTTCTACTTAGTCGGTTTTTAACTTTGTTAGCTTGTCTGTTGGCCAACCACTTTATAATTGAGAAGTAATTTACCAAACAAAAAAAAAAAAAAACCACAGAAAACTATTGCAGCTCCTGTCAATCCCCCTGTAGTAACAGATATACGGACGATAACAGCTGTGCGAAAAATTACAAGCGGTAGCTACCGCATTTATACTGTTGCCCCGATAATGGAAAAGTACCAAAAAATGTATGAGCCATTTCCAGCCATCTTTGTGGTGTGTTAATCTTGGGTTTTTCATCATAATGATTCTTTCATGCTCTGCATAATGATTCTTTCATGCTCTGTATAATGAAGTGTTTACAATATGGAGCAGGCAAGAGAAGGAGAGTATAGAGTATAAACATTTTAAGACATAAGCAGGATAATGGTGGGTTATTAGCATATGTAGCCATCAGGTATGCATGTAATACAAGTATTAAAAAACAGTAAATAATGTTTGACATACTTCTAGATTTGAAACATTGACACTATGCTAAAACAGTCTGCAGACCTGAGCATTATCTGAACACACCACATAGGAACTCATATTTCAAAAAATTAAAATCACACATTTCAAGGGACAGTGACAAAAGACTGAAGCAAGGGAGAATAAAGGCATAAGGCTTCATCACAGTAATGACAATTTTAACATCGCATAAAGTGTGCATTATATCCAGCAGCTTAATAAATATGTAAGAATGTTTCCTTCACTACAGTGTTATCAGTATGTATTTCTATAGAGCAGCAGGGCTAAGTACATTTGTATGACTAGAACTATGTTAGTGTGGTCAAAGGTAAAATCTTCAGCTTTTGCCATAGGATGTCAAATGCTACTTAACCTCCTTCAGCATTTGTGCACAATGCCAAGCCTTACACAAATGGTGGGGACAAAAATTGAAGGGTTTTTATGGGCCATCTCTTGCCATGTTGTATTGTACATAATTCTGTTTTTTGACCAGATTAACTGTATGAAAAAGGAGTAGATTAGACAGTGATGAAAATGTGTGTGTGTATGTGGGGGGGGGGGGTGTAATCAGACGGTAGGATACAGGGAGAAGAATAAAGGAATGTGCAGGATGGTGGTGGAATGCTATGATAACTATTCACTTCTTCACAAGATAAATGTATACCTGTTACAAAAATCTGATGAATTTGGAAAGTCACCACATCAGAGATGAGTGGCAACAACTGAATAATCTTGTATGGCCAATTGGGCAAAATCCATTTTATTAAGCAGACACATAGGTGAAGTGAAGAGCTATGGAGTGTTTTTATTTATTTATTCTTTTGTGGGAAAGGTGTCCATTTTTTTATATTTTTGTAGAGAGAAGACTGTTGGGGAAGGTGGTTAGGAATAAGAGGCTTAAGTAAGTATGGTAGGTTAGGTAGCAGGTGTAGACATACACACATACAAGACAGACAGGGTAGCGATGAACACAAAAGTTTGGGGAATACCATGATTGGGATCAGATAGGGGACATCGAACGAACAACCACATTCAGAATGGGCACAGAACTGTCATCAGTGTCTCCTGTCACATCTCTGGGTCAGTGCTGGATGGGACATTGACTTTGCAATTTGATGCAGGACTTTCCCTACTCTGCTAATGTGGTCATCAAGGCTCCTGTCCATAATATCCTTCACCAGCCTTGTTAGCTGCTGATAGGTGATGAAATCACGACCTCCACCAGTACTTTTCCTAGAGGGTAAAACTGCACCAGCACCTGGGGCAGAGTGACCTGACACAGTTGAAGCAGGTAGTGCAGGAATTGTGGAGGCAACACTGACAGGTTGTGAAAAAGATGTGCAGCATGTCTGTGCTGCCTCTGGTGGTGCTGCTACAATGGTCCATTCCTGAGTGGTTGGTCCAGCTCCCCATACTGATGGGTCATTTGGGTTGCAGCAACAATTTTTCCACAAAAAGAAAAAAAAGAGATATAGGGTTTGGGATGAGAAAACATATATAATAACATCAATGACATATCAGATTAATATTTCCAAATATAAATAACTAAACACATACGTATGCTAAACTTTGATACATTTAGATATTAAGTCATAAACGTGTCATAAAATACCCCAGTCTAACTGCTATTATAAACATTAGGCAAACAGGTAACTATGGCATATCTGATCTATGCACTCCAAATAAAGACATCCATTTAAAATAACAGAACGTTTAATATTATTTAATATTGCAGAAAATAGATTTTATATACTATTCTGAGTTAAAAGCCAATTGCTGCTGCTAGGTATTGACCCCCCCACACTGCTATGGTGAGTTATACATTGCCTAATACAATGATCATAGGCTATTGGAGTGGGAACAAGCATGCCAACTCAGTTGTATGTGACTCAAGTACATATGAACTGAAGTACTGAAATCTGGAAAACATACTAAGTTTCAGGTGTATTATGATCTTGTTTGCATTCATATCTAACCCATACTTACCCTGTGCCTCTGTGAGTATTCCAGTTATTCCTGATGTACCTCTTTCTAGCTATGTCTTCATCAGCTGTACAGAACACAAAACAGACAGATAACAAGCATAATGAGTAAGTGAATTGTCTGGGCAATCTATGGTATTATATTGGCTGGTGATGTGTTACTATACTTGCACAACTCACGAGTGTTGTTGGCTCTAAATTCTGCCTCCTACTGGTTCAGAATGTCTTCCTTTTGTCCATTCTTGTCATCATAATGGTGAAGACATTATTCAGTAATGTGTGGAATTCCAGTTTGCACCAGTAACATCCTTGGCCAAGCAGTTACAATCCTCAGGTGTAGTGCTTTCTGAGGATTGCCACAAAGATCCTGGACTCCTCTTGACACCACTTTTGCACTCAAAATGGAGCATCACCTCTTCTTTGTCTGCCATGTCTTCTGAAAGATATCTAGAAATATGGCTGTGAATTGGCGCCCAGTTCACATCTCATGTGTACCAGCCTATGGGAAATGACAGACAACCTTGACAACTACATCTGTGAAGTCAAAAGTACACAATCAGGCTAGCAGAGAAATTGGGTAAGATTCATTCCAAATGCACTGCAGGTGTGAAATATGGCAGTGAGACTTGACCATGTGTGATGCCCATTGTATTTACATATGTTCCAGTGTGAAATCCACTGTGACATCCTCAAATACGTTTGGATGATGATATCTGAATTACATTTCAAAGGATATATTGTCACCTATATCAATGTTCTCTGTTATGGTGATATGACATGGCATGCAATCTATGGTGTTGGTAATAATTAGTGTTGGTAAGAGATAAAATGATATTGATTGAAGCAGGACAGAATGGGTTGTGGGAAATACAAACTCCAATCTTTCACTAATAGCACATGGGAATTAAACCTATGACTAAAATTAAGGTTACATTGCTAAATGTTGTTTGTAAACTGTTGCCGTCATGACAGAACTAATATTTCAAGCTTGCAAGTTGAGCTGTAACAATTTCAATATGAATGGAGATATAATTAGAACAAGTTTCTATGTTTAACTTTCACTTGTTACGTTGCTGGAGTTATATGTAAAAGCTATTATTTTTTCTGTAAATCAATTTTATATGCATTAATTTGAATGAGCTGAGTAAAACTTGTTGGGGTTGGTACCATACCTACTTTACATGTCATACTGTCCTACACACCGATGAATGATATTTCTGTTGAGTCATACTGTTTTGCAAAACTACTGTGAAGATTATACATATGGAAGTGTAGATTAAATTAACTATGATCATTGTTATGCTTATCATTCTTGACACAGATTATAGTTGATATATTTAGCAATCACTACAAACGGCCGTGTTGCAAATTTAATTTTTTTTGTATTTGCCAGTTGTACTTCATATTAAATTCCTAATAAAAAGTCTGTGATGATGCTTACACTTATTCTGACATGCTCATTAAAATTATCTGTAAATTAAATTTGAACATCCTATCATCTCTGCTGTTTCTTCAGAC
This sequence comes from Protopterus annectens, assembly GCF_019279795.1. NCBI lineage: Eukaryota > Metazoa > Chordata > Ceratodontiformes > Protopteridae > Protopterus > Protopterus annectens. The sequence continues at coordinate 1,653,279,397 of NC_056731.1, read as the reverse complement.
TTAATGCATTAATATCCTGAGCCACAGAAAATTATAATTGGCAGGTGTATTTTCTTCATTCAGTGCTGCCCAGAGTTGTTTGTCTTTTTGGCGTTTCTCGGTTAGGGGTCCGCTAATGATTGGCAGTAGATTTTTTTTTTATGGTGCCGAGTTTCCAGCCTGATGCCCAACCTTCAACAAAGGCACACCCATTCACACATGTCTTTTGAACAACACTCGACCGTGGGGAGGACATGCAAACTCCACACAGAAGGCACTCCAGCCGAGAATCGAACAGGAGAACCTCTTGCTGTGAGGCAACAATGCTACCACTGCACCACCGTGGCTTATTTCAGTACTGCCCAGAGTACTGACAGAAATGCACCAGTGCCAGTCTCATTGCACTACTGATGATAGCCCAAGTTAAATTTTTGAGTATTTGCCTTCAGACATGAATTGTTGCTCATTAATAGTGTCCACTGAAGCTTAACCATGCACATTGCCAATTGTTGCACAAATGTACAAGCTAAAAAAAAGAAATAAATGGAAACAAAAAAAAGATATATCTAACACTAAACCCAGCACCTATGGCATTACCCTGACACATACAACATTTTAACAATGCTTGCTGCATGGTAAATTTTGTATACAGCATACGCAAATAAGAATTGCATCTTTTTAAAGGAATTCTATTATTATTATGATTATTCCTTCATATTTCAAATATTCGTGATTAATTGTCCATGTTTCAACATTCATTATGTTGCTGATTTTATTTTCTCACATTTTAGTAAATGTCTTTTTGTCCTTTGTCATTTATCAGTAGAAATTTTCTGGTTCATTACAAGTATTAGTTACACAGTTATGACATTATTTATTCAGAGAAAATTGAATAATGTCTCCACTTTCCACATTAATGTTGATATAGAAGGTATAGCCATTGATTTTAGAAAGATCCTCATCTAATATTACCTGCCTTTATAGCAACATTTCTCTGAAGATGCCAATATTTTTAAGAACTTTTATATTAGAAGTAGCAATGCCAGAGTTACATTTCAGCAAATAATAGTATGGTAAACCTACTGTATATACTTGACATAAACAAGTGTTTTTCCATTAGAATAGGGGTTATGTCCTTGACGTTTGTGTTTGGTGGTATAGGGTATGGGGGAATGGTTGTTTCACAGTGGGCCTTTGATTTTCATGACTTAACAGAGTGCTGTGTACAATTTGCAAATTTCTTTGTATTAGTAGGGTTTAGCATTTGCTATTACACAAAGATCATTGATTGTATTAGATGCAAAAGTTTTGTTCTGCCCACATGTCCTTAGCATTGTTAACAGAATTTGAAAATGAAAAGCAAATGTTTTTTACAATTGCCATTTCATGCACTATTTATTGGTAATGTTGCTATATACTCTGGGCTAACATGTTTCTTTTTCTTATTCATGTCTTTTATTTCTGGGGGGGGGGTGATTTACAGTAATGTCTTACATTTACATATTTTTAATGGATGCCTGCAAAACGCATATTTATTTCTGGCCAGTCCATTTGCTCATCAAGCTTTCCAAGTACTGTGCTAGAAGTAGGCGCGGAGGTGAAAAACAACCAAAGGATGTCTACTACAGATTCTCCAAGTATGCTATAGATATAGATATAGGGCAGGATTCACGAAGCCTCCGTGTAAGAGTTACAAGGCTTACACGGAGGCTGCAGTTAAACGGTGTGACGTCAGCATGTCATGCATATGCATGAGGGCATGCTGAATCACACCTAAGGCTAACACTGTCCATGGAAGACAGTAGGGGGCGTGTCCGTAGGCCGAGCCCTGCAAACGGACATGCCCCCAGAAGAGTAAAAGTCCCGAAAGTAAACCCCCACGACCGAGTCTGTGTAAATGTGAATAAACACAACACAACACATGCCCCCACAGACTACGAACATAAAATGTAGAAATGACCATCTTATATATTTTTTTAAATTGTAAAGATGTTTGCCCGTGAGTGCGCTCGTTTGCGCGGGCGTGCCCGTAGCTTAGCCACAGTTAGCAGTCAGTGGAAAAGCATATAAGAACTAAATATGCAAAGTAAGCCAAAATGCAATAGTGTAGTGGTAGAGACGATGGCTGAAGAGCAGGCAGTCATGGTTCGAGCCCCACAACATCAATTTTTATTTTTAGTGAAATAAGCACGAAACAAGTCCCTGACATATATGTACACATATAAAATTATATTTTATGTAAAATGTAATGAAATGGGCCATGTATTTTGAAGAAATGTGAGATAATAAAAAAAAAAAAAAAAAATGTCAGATGTGCCTATAGCTGAGCTACAGTCCAACAAGTTGAGCACATCTGCCTGTAGGTGAGCAGTGTTTTAACAGGTATAAAATGAGTGCCCATAGGTGAGCAGTGGTTTAACAGGTGTAAAATGAGTGCCCGGGGTTGAGCAGCGTTTTAACATGCTGAAACTGTGTGCCCGTAGCTGAGCTGAGCGTAATATGCATGCTCACAGCCAAACAATGCGTAAACCAGCGTGACCTGTTTGCGCGGAGCTGCGCACCTCGCCAACAAGCTAACCGACGGGCAACATTGAGCAAGCTGTATCAAAACTGCCTTTACACAGACACACCTCCTAGCCTGTGTAGACAGTTATAAAATATAAAAAGCAATGGCCAGGTTCAAACCCAAGATACCATGCACCATAGTCAAAGTACTGAACCACTAAGCCATGACAGTTACACTTAGAAATGCAGTAATAGCATATATATAGGAATGAATAGAAAGAGGAGCATGACAAAGCAGGTTTTGTGAAGCTGATACAATTCCAAAATGGCCAATCACAGATAAGTGCGGGAAAAAGGGCATATATAAGCCTCATAGGTGGGAATTCACAGCATAACCGATTGTAGAACCGACTTGCAGCCAGGATGTCAGGTGTAGGTGAGGGTAGTTGCTTCCGAGCACAGAGGTGGGGCATTGAGGAGTCCAAATATATGGTTTGGCTCCTTGTCCACAATCATGAGGCCCAACTCATGCAGGGCCAGGTCCTGTGGGGAGCATATAGGGCTGAGGCGTGGGACCAGTTGGCTCATGATCTCACCAGTGCCACAGGGATACCAAGGACTGGTGAGCAGGTCCGTCACCACCATGCGGACCTGAAGAGACAGAAGCAGGACCAACTGAACCGTTGGATCCAGGAGGCCTGGCAAATGTCCAACGCCCCACTACTAAGTTATATCTAATTATTTATGTAAGAAATTAACCTAGATGATATTATGGAGATGTGTATTCCAATATTACTTTATTTATATTACAGCTGCAGGTGTCCGTTCTGTGAACCGTCGAGCCTATGGCGATAGGCTGGCATGGTTGCGCCACCAGGCAGGTCAGTAATTCTCTCCCTGTAACTGTAAATAAATATATAAGTATGACAGTTAGCAAAAGAGTGCAGTGTAGTCACTAATTCATAAAATGTGCAAGTAACAGTGTAAGAGGGTTTGCAAGTATTGCTTGATTACAAAAGTGTGATGCAGCCTGTAATCCAAACATAAAAATTAAACAAGTCTGAAATAAAGATGTCCCACCTGTAATATAATAGTACATAACCTGCAGCAGGCTGAAAAGTACAGCTGCAGAAGCTGAGTAAAACACATGTGTGAAATATATCCCTGTTGAAATACAGAAACATGACAGAAGTGAGACTGTTGGAAAGGATTGTTATAACTACATGTAATACATGTCAATAAAGCCTAGAATTAAGTACCATCCTGAATTGTAAAAATAAAACAAGTGAGAGAGTGTGAGAAAGTTATGAATCCACCAATAAAGTAGTAATAACTTCTGAATAAAGTATACTGCAGTCAGTACAGAATGAAATGAATGTGACAGGCAGAACCAAACAGTAACATGTTGAAAATGGTACCGCAGCTGGAATGTGTGTCCCAAAATCTGGATATGTTGCTCTCAGTCTGCAATATGCAGATAGTATGGTTGTCTGAAATACCAAACATCCACAGTTGTCTATAGCTATATAAAGCAAATGTAGCAGGATAATGTAGCTGAACAGAGCCAGATATAAATGTGTATGAATAAAAATGAAAATGTATATTGATGTAGCAGTAACATTCCTATCAACAACCTGAAGTAGTTATCACATAGGAAACTGTAGGCAGAACTGTAGTGTGTATATATCTGCAGCTATTAGAAATGTACAGCATATGTATCGGTATTTGAAGTTGTTAATTAAATTTTCTTCACCCTACCCTATAACCACATATAATCCATTCCACGTGAAATTGGTATGTGCAATCACAATTAACACCCCTGGACATTTGTCCTGTTGGTTCATACATATTTGTATGTACGTTGATGCATCTGCCCTGTTCAAACATCCAAACCTGATGGCCTGTTGCTATCAATCAACCCTGCATGTTGTTGGATTGTGTATTGCTGTTCAAATTATGCATGTGTTATGCTTGCTGTTCAATGGTTTGAATATATGGGTGTTTGGTTAATGGGAATACTAATGCATGCTGTTACAACTAATTGTGAATGGTATTGTACGTTACTAACCCAAACTGTCATAACATAATGCAAAACATAGGACGACAGGGAAGGCGGGTTCCAACAGACCCACCTCTCCCTCCTCAGCTGGCGAGTGCACCTGGCAGTAGTGCCCAGGCCAGACCCTCCTCCAGTGGCCCTGTGCCACCTGCGGGTGGAAGCGCTGCAGGGGATGGGGCTCATCCCACCTCTGCAAGTGTGGCCAGAGGATAACATCCACTCACCCTCCATAATGTCCAGACTGTGGTGCGTAGGGAGATCCGGGACGCTGTTCTTGGGCCCCTATGCCAGCTTGAGGCATGGGTGGCACAACTAACGGTCGTGCCTGCTGCCCGGTCTACACAGCCCCCAGCACAGC